>NC_079320.1:54906974-55210004 GCF_029931775.1 Euleptes europaea
GAGTCCTTGAAAATGGGCCATACAGTGACCCCCTTCCCACCAGCAATGAGGTCTGAGTAACCACTGTTATCTTCTTCAGTGGGGTTGTTCTGTGGCAGATGTATTGGTTCATTCTCTAATAGAGAGGTAGAAGGTCATCAGAGAGGGCTCGTTAGGATAAAGAGGTGAAAATCTGATTTTTGGTGTTAAAATGCACAAGCGAGATGAGTGCAGCCTGAATTGAGAATTCGGATGTCTTTTTATGGTTCTGATTGGCTCTAGCCTAAGGGCTGAGCTATAGAACTATTAAGCCATGCACCAATGAAGGATTCGAGGATCCAGCTGCCAAAATGTAGGCTATGAATAGATTCTGGCGAGCTTAGCGAGACCATACAGCGGGAGGTTTGGGCGCTGCAAGCTCCCGAGAAAGTTTTGAAATTTGACCAATTACAGGGTCATTTTGAGACCATATGAAATGGGTATTAGAGAATATTCTAAGGTCGATATTAAGTATTTCAACCCATTGTCTTATTATTCTATCACTAAAATAACCTTATTTTAATAACAAACACTTAAAAAAAACACCAACGATTTTGTTGAAAAATTCCCTCGTTAAAAAAAAGAAGTTTTTTCAGGGTCCCTCCAGGATTAGGGACCCTGAAGATTAATTAGTTTCATTAGTTGCATAGGAGATCCACCACTGGACAGCTAGCTTGAGCTTTTTATGGCTATTCCACTGCAAATTAGCAAAATCTGGCTTTATTTGGAGCACCTTACAGTGACAAAGATCCATCACTCTTTGGAAGTGCTACTATGCCCTTTGAACGGACACTGGGCAACTCCATGGGATTTTTTAAAAAGTTAAAGCAATCATCAAAGAGAAGTCTGATTCTTATAGATGACCATACTGTGGAATACTGAAGCAAGTAGAAATCAGTGGTTATTGTGCTTTATGACAATAAACAGAACAACAACAAAAAAAGGAACTTCAGTGCCAGTCGATAAACAGATAAAGGGGCATGGCTGATACATAATTTCAACTTGCTGTTCCGTTTTCTTCGAGGGCTTTACATAACATTATACTGCTCAAGTATATCTAGACTAAATGAAGAACTACATACTCCTGCTTCATAGTTCAAGTTCAGGTCTGTTTTGACTAGCAACTTATAAAAACTCCTTTCTCCCAACCAATGGGAAATGCCTACTATGAACATGACATATATTCAGGAGCATGTTAACAAGAGGCAGCTGTGGTATTTGAACAATATTGTTGAAGAGCAGCTGGAAGCCCAGGGGCAGTGTTTAGCCAAGGAACCTAGTAAACATAGATGATGAACAGTAGAGAGAGACCCAGAAGGTTCCCAACAGAAAAAAGTGAAGACCTATGGGAATGTTCTCAGCAAGGATATTGGATGCTGCATTGGGACCCAGGTGATGCCATTAAGGAACAGTTGAAGGGGCCGAAGGGTATTATTTATTCCAACTATCTTAATTAATAGGCTCAAAATTAGTTTCTGACAAAGACTGGGGCTGAGATGCTGCAAATGTTGAAGGGTCTAATTGTGCATATTTTATTGCATAATCTTTTGCAGGGCTTTTTGTATTATTACCAATGTTACCAGTGTTTAGCCTTTGAAATTCAGGTAGGAACAACTGTTTCAGGAATACTAATAGATGTTTGTCAGCTTTGCGTTCATTTTAACCTTGTAGGGTTGCAAAATAGGTCTGCAGCAGTTATTTGTAGGTTATTTGGAAATTGTCAAGAGGATCTGATGCATATCCGGTGCAACATTCTTTAGCAGTAATGCATCCTCATCTTTGTATTAGGAATGTACTTCTTTTTTTTCTTTCTTTTTTTTACAAAACTGCTTTTGATTTTTTTAAAAATAATTTATTTTCAACTCATTGGCTTCAGTGGAAACTTGGATAAAATTTTCAGAGATTGTGTCACTTGCTACATCACTTGCTACACTTGCTATATTTATTTACAGTAATAATGATCAAATATGAAAAATCAATCAGTTGTCATAGGTACACCTGTGATGTGAAGTGATACCTAGTTACTCCAAAGGGATACTAAATATTATCTGTATCACAAGCCTAGAGTTTAAACACACACACACACACACACAATCCTTAAGAGATTGCCTATGTTCAAGAAATCCAAATTCTTCCCCAGTTTACCTGTTCTTCTGAATGTTGGTTTACTAAAATATGCTTATTTTATGTCTATCGTTTTTAGTATGTATTGCTTTTTCTACTAATTGTCTTGATGGGTAAACTATGTCAGAAAAATGTGTAGGTGACAACTAATTATTAGGAGGATAGAAACTCCCAGGCTGATTGTAAAGTGCTTTCCTTCAAATCAAACATTTCCAGATTGGTTGAGTAGTTCTTGTCTCATGATTTACAACTATACAGTAAACAATGGCCAGTCATCAGCTTAACAAAAGAATGATCAATCAATGGACATGCAGATTAGAATATCCCAAACTCTGAAAAAGGGACTGGGGAAAGGGACTATCACTCATTGATAATGTATGTGCTTTGTATGCCAGAGGACCTTGGTTGAATTCCTGGCATTTTCAACTAAAAGATCTCAAATGGCAGGTGTTGGAGAAGACCCTCCTCTGCCTGAAACCATAGAGAACTGCTACGATTCTGCTAGGTGAGAGCTATTGCGGGAGCCTGTGGATTGGGCAGATGATCCAGAACAAACCACCAGAGATACTCGCTACTAGAAAAGCAGCGATTGATTTATTTACAGTGCATAGATACACACACACACTCCACAATAGCATCCCACACTGATGTTACAGAGCTGGGAACATTTATACATATTGTTACCACTAGGGACCAATGAGATCACATGCCAGGTCACTCTACCTGTTGCAAGACATTGCATCAGTTTCTGGCCCCAACTGGTTTGTGCTAGTTTATGCTAGCTCCCAGGGACTTTCCAAACCCCTTGCATCAGCTAGATGCTTTTCATCTTGGCTGCTGTCAGTCTTACCACTGACCACTAATATGACAGCCTTGTTTATTTTGACAGGCCAATGGTCTGATTTTATATGGGCTTCTGTATTTTTAAAACTGTATTCAGATTGAGCAGTTCTTGTAAAGTGGAAATGCCAGTTGCAGTGATACTCTGTGGCATAGGAGCCACATATGGTTCTTTGGATGGGGTTGCCAGGTACCCCCTCTATGGTAGACCACAGAGTGGTCTCCCTCATTGTTGTTGACATGATGACATCACTTCTGTAAAAGTCATCTTCTCTCCCCCCACCCCCGTATATTGAATGCTGTTTTGGCAGCAGCAGCTGAGGTGTTAAGTGTGCCTTAGGAAATGTATCCACCAGTGTGCTTGGCATTAGTATGTCACATGCCTGAATACTACATTTTCTAAAGACTTATACTCTGTCAAAACAGGATCCAAGGCATCTGGGGAAGGTAAAGGATAGAAGGTGAGGAGTGATACAGACTCTGCCCACCAGCCCATTTATCAGAAGTCTGACTGGCATAGGGAAGAAGAAGTTGAAGATGAAGACAAAGAAGAAGAAGAAGAAGAGTTGGTTTTTATATGCCTACTTTCTCTACCACTTAAGGGAGACTCAAACCGGCTTACAATCACCTTCCCTTCCCCTCCCCACAATACCTACCCTGTGAGGTAGGTGAGGCTGAGAGAGCTCTAAAAGAGCTGTAACTAGCCCAAGGTAACACAGCTGGCTTCGTGTGTAGGAATGGGGAAACAAATCCAGTACCAGTAGCTGCCACCAACAACCCGTTAAACTGGCTGGAGTGGGGGTTGATTTGCTTGGGGAAGTGTTAGGTATGAAAGAAAGTGTTTGGGAAGAGGCTGTGGAAAGCCCAGATCATTAGGTTTAAATAAGGAGTACCAAAGGCTTTCTGAGTTAGTCTGATACAACTGGGCCATACAAAGAATCAAAGTTTTTGCTGATTATGTGGCATAATGCAGTATCTTGATTTGAGTGCAATTCAAGTCAAGTGGGAAAATCAGGTTGCAGTTGTATGTAGAAAGCTTGATGCCTATATTGTAGTATTATATTGTTGTGATTGCAGGAGCACAAGATGATGATTATATAGAATAGAAATAAATGTTTTCTTTAACTGTGATCAAATCTCATGTAAAGTGCTTACATTTCTGCAGCATTGAAATGATTGTTGAGTTACATCCATTCATTAAGTTTGAAGAAGAAGAAGAAAAGTTGGTTTTAATAACCTGATTTTCTCTACCTTTAAGGAGTCTCAAAGCAGCTTACAATCACCTTCCCTTCCCCTCCCCACAACAGACATCTTGTGAGGTAGGTGGGTCTTAGAGAGTTCTGAGAGAACTGTGACTAGCCCAGGATCACCCAGCTTCATGTGGAGGAGTGGGGAAACAAACCTGGTTCACCAGATTAGAGTCCACCACTCTTAACCGCTACACCACGCTGGCTTTCCCCAGTTTTGCAGTAAATACTCATTGAAATATTTCTTTGTCTTTAAAGTTTGCCTTATTGTTTGGTTACTGACAAAATGTACAACAATAACACAAGCCTTTATTGGAAAAGGAAGAACATACATTTGGATAAAACCAAGTACAAATAAATAAAATTGGATAAAACCATCCCAAATCAGCCATTAAGGAAAGCTACACACCATTCATGATACCTGATTGTTAGCCGTAATAATCTTGCCACTGATTCAATTATTTTTGGGTTTTGTGTGGTCATAAGATAGGATGTCCTGATTTCACCAGAGAGCCATCCCCTGTTTACGAACAGTGGGTCAATGAACTAGGATCGGCTACAAGCATAAAAGCAACCATTGAAAAGGACAGGCACAAGGTATTCAATTTCACCATTCCCACAGGGGCAAACTCTCTGACAAAATGTATATGTGGTCCCCCCACAGAGCTGATCACTGTAAAAGAAAATGCTTCCAAACTCTTGATTTGTTCTTATAAGGTAAATAAAATGTATGACAGTGTAGGGAGTTGAAAATTCTCTACATGAATAAACACAGAAATTGGCTGAAATACACAGTATAATTAATTTGTGGTTTGTACAGAGGTTGTGTTTGTGTGTGTGTGTTTTGCAGAAGCTGTTGAGCTATTGGGTTTGAATCATTATAATGGTTTGCCTGTCAGTGTATCCAAGTATCTAATACTGAGGCTAAAATTAAAACCAAGATGCCAGCCATTGAATGAATAATTGTAATGCTAGAATGTTCATCAGCATTCTAACTATTGAAAAGGAAGAGATTGTGATAGGACAGTTCAGGAATATGGATGGAAATAATTTCCAGAATGAATCAGGATCCCAGTCTGCAAATACATCCAAGATTCCAAAATCCATTTCAGAATATACGTGTCCTTTTTATTCTGTAATTCATACTGATAGTCACACTGTCAGCCAAATCATAGACTGTGGGTTTCAGATCTAATCACATGGTAAATCTATTATGGAAAGAAAGATACATTACATATCTCTGCTTCACTGTTGTGCCACTATATTTTGTCTATTGTAATAAATTTTATTTTGAGGGGTAATAATTTAGTGCTCCATCTCACATCTGATGTTCAGTTATTCACATCTGTGTTTGGAAAAGAGGTTTTAAAATAACAGTCAACTGCTGAAGAAGGAAAAGGTCGAGTAGTGTTTAATGACAGCTGCATTAACCTTAAGATGTAGGAAATGTCAATTTCCATTGGTTGTATCTAAACTAAACCCGAGGCTCCTCAGCACAGATGTGTACAGTTAACTACAAAAATGCAATTAGCAAAAACAAAAACAAAAACAAACAGAAGGGAAATTTGTTTGGGGCAAGCCTAGTCCAGATGTTGCCAGTGGCAGGAACAGGAGCAGGAACGTTACTGATGAGGGCATCAGAATTGAACTAGGCAGCCAATGTCATGTCTGTGTCTTTGCTTGTGAATTGGTTTCAAATTACCGCCCTGCATATCAGGCTTGGCAGTGAAAGAAATCTTTCTTCTCGGTTTCCATTGCAGCCATTAAATGTGATTCAGTGTAGCAGCGCAAGGTGGGCGTTGGAGTATGCCCTATTGAACCAGCGCTGCCTGTGTTCAGCGTCTGAGCTCTGTGATGGTTTTGCAGCATATCTGAGAAACTAAGGACAGATTCTACTTCATCGAAGCCTAGGAACCCTAGCAACCAGGATGTGATTGAAAGCAGCAGGAGGGGGTGTGGGTGCGTACTTAGCTCTTTCTTCCCACCGTTTTTCTTCTGCAACCTTCCTCACTTCAGCTTCCAACCCCCCCCCCACACACACACACATGCAGGGGTTCCTAGGGGCATGATAAGTGGCAGGAAACTGGAGGATTTGAGTAGCTGGGCTTCTCCGAACAACATGTACTTTTAAAAAAAAAGATGATTCTCACACTGGCTTGCTAATCATGACCTGAAATAACACATACACACAAACACAACTGTAAAATTTGTCTTATCTGAAGTGATCTCAGTTACTGACACCCAATGATGTGGTAGCTGTGATTGTGACTACATATTATCTGTCCTAGATGGGGAAAGTTGGATTAGAGAAGCTGGTCCTTTACTGGATAAAAAATCTTTTTAAGAAGGCAGGATTCTCCATGATTTCAAAGTTGTGTTGATTTTAGGGCTGTCGATTCGGTTCCATCCGACAAGAAAAACAGCTGAATTTTCCCTGATTTGGCGGTTTCTACTTCGGATAGAACTGAAGTCAAAAAAGGCGGGAAAACAATGAACCGAACTCGGTGAATTCGGGCGGACGCCGGATAAATTCATACAAGTTCGGCGCCCCCAAAGCAGCATTCTCCTGTGGCCAATCGGTGGCTAAGCTGGGTCTTCTTCTGGCCAATCAGTCATGGATGAGTCCGTGAGCCCAGCTGCTGCGCAACCCGGGAAGAGAGAGTGTGTGTGTGTCTGTTTGTGTGTGAGAGAGATCCCTGTGGGTGGGGGGTGCATGTGCACATTCTCGGCTTTCCGCAGCTCTGGGGGGACATTTTTGGAGATAGAGGTCCCAAACTTTCAGTGTAGCTTGAGAGGACCCTTCTTGCAAGAACCCCCAAGTTTTGTAAAGATTGGGTCAGGGGGTCCTGAGATATGGGGCCCGGAAGGGGTCCCCCAAAAAATCGCCAATTGGAATAAAGCCATTAAAAACATATTTGCGGCTTTCCACAGCTCTGGGAGGCATTTTTGGAGGTAGAGGTCCCAAACTTTCAGTGTAGCTTGAGGGGACCGTTCTTGCAAGAACCCCCAAGTTTTTAAAAGATTGGGTCAGGGGCCCCCAAGTTATGTGGTCCCCCCCAATTGGAATAAAGCCATTAAAAACACATTTGCGGCTTTCCACGGCTCCAGGGGGGGCATTTTTGGAGGTAGAGGTCCCAAACCTTCAGGGTAGCTTGGAGGGAACCTACTTGCAAGAACCCCCAGGTTTTGTGAAGGTTGGGTCAGGGCCCCTTGAGTTATGCAGTCCCCCCCATCCACCCATTGGAATGATTGGGAGCAAGAGATCCTTAATGTGCATCTAGAGAGCGGCAAATCCAAGGCAAAACCTCCCGTGCATAAATGGCCAGAGAGAGTCTGTGTGTGAGAGTCTGCTAGAATTGTATTGGATTACTCCTGAGTCCTGACTCACAGTCCCTGCTCCTGCTGGAAGAGAAGAAGACATCCACAGTAAGACCCATTTTGGGGTTTCTCTCTATAACTTTTCCCCTGTGTGTGTGTATGTAGGGGCGGGGAGATTCTCTCTCTCTCTCTCTCTCTCTCTCTCTGTGTGTGTGTGTGTGTGTGAGAGAGAGAGAGAGAGAGAGAAGGGGGGGAAGCCAAAGGGGGTGGGTTTACCTGTTCTGTTGGGGGAGGTGGGCTTGATTGCCTCTGTGTGGGACTGTACTTTCTGCTGTTTTCACTGGTTGCCAACTTCGTCTGGAGTTAACTGTGGGTTAACAGAGTCTCTCTCTGGCTGACTCCTATTGTTTCCAATGGGCTGTGCAGCCACTCCTGTTGTTTATAATTGGTTAGCCTGTCATTCATTTTAGTACATCCCATATCAGTGAGTCTCTCTCTGTCGGGCCTGTTCTTCTCCTTCATTTGGAATTTGTGTCTTCTGGTTCAGGGGGACTGTTCTGCTGGGGGGGGGGTTGATTGCCTCTGTGGAGTGTTATTTGGGGGGTTACCTGTCTTGGGGGGGCTTGATCTCTTTGTGAGTGGAAAGCCGCGAATGTGTTTTTAATGGCTTTATTCCAATGGGCAGATTGGGGGGACCCCTTCTGGGCCCCATATCTTGGGACCCCCTGATGCAATCTTTACAAAACTTGGGGGTTCTTGCAAGAAGGGTCCCCTCAAGCTACTCTGAAAATTTGGGACCTCTACCTCCAAAAATGCCCCCTCAGAGCCGCGGAAAGCCATGAATGTGTTTTTAATGGCTTTAAATGGCCGAATTTATTCGCGAACTCCGAACTTAGTGCAGAATTCCACGGATCTGAATTGGGGGAGTTCAGACTTTCGTATTTCCCAAATAAAAATGGGCCAAATTTTGCCGAATCTGAATTTTACCTAATTTTTTTTCAACAGCCTTAGTTAATTTAGCCTCTTTAAAAGAAAGCTTTTTCATATCAACTCTTACAGCGCAGTCCTGAGTGGGAAGATAGTTGGGGCAGGCCTGGGAATGTGATAGCTGCGCCGCCTCCTGAGCAGCTTGCAGTGGCGCAGTAGCAAAAATAAAATAAATTCCCCCCAAACCCCATAAAACTCCTCCATAGAATGTCATGGGGATATGCCATGATTTTTGTAGGTGCAAGATTGCACCTGCAAAAGGGGGTGTTCCCAGGAGAAGAGGATTTAGGGAGCTGACTAAAGTCAGCCCTGCCCCCAGGAATGCCTCCTATGGTGACGGCGCAGGCCCTTGTGGCAGAGATAGGCTTCTGCTGCAGCTGCTCTGGCACTTGAGCATGGTGCTGCTGTGCCACTCCCTGGCACCAGTGTAACTGGCTCTGAGCCAGTGTTAGTGGCAGTTTAGCCAGTGCAAGTGGCACTGGATGCAGGGGTCATACTGGCTAGGGCTGTCGATTTGGTTCATCCCAAACTGAAAAAGAGCCGAATTTCCCCTGATTCGGTGGTTTTTAGTTCAGGGAGCCGAATTCAGCGAGTTCAGAGTGTTCAACAAATAAATTCAGCAAGTTCGGGGTTCAGCGCAGCAGCATAACCATCAGTTAGTAAGCAGCATTCTCCCGTGGCCAATCGGTTGCCAAGCTGGTATTCTTCTGGCCAAGTAGTCGCGATTGAGTGCATGAGCCCAGCTGCTGCGTGGCCCGGGGAGAGAAAGAGAGAGTGTCTGTTTTTGTGTGAGAGAGATCCCCCTTGGGGGGGGTGCGTGTGCACATTCGAGCAATTCCGTGGCTGCAGGGGTGCATTTTTGGGGGTAGAGCCCCCAAACTTTCAGCATAGCCTCAGAGGACTCTTCTTCCAAGAACCCCCAAGTTTTGTAAAGATTGGGTCAGGGGGGGGCTGAGATATGGGCCCTGAAAGGGGTCCCCCCTCCTTAATGTGCATCTCTGACAATGGGGGTTTGCAATTAGCAGAGCTTGCCGCCAACGCCCAAAGCTCCCAGCCCTGACAAACAGCTGAGCTGTGGGGAGCAAGGGCGGGGCAGGTGCGAAGAAGATGGAACAGAAGACATCCACAGTAAGACCCGTTTAGGGGCTTTTCTCGATACATTTCCCCCTGTGTGTGTGTGTGCGGGGGAAAGCAGAATCTCTGTGTGTGTGGGGAGGGAGCAGTTTCTGTGGGTGGGGGGGAAACCAAAGGGGGCTTTCGCCCGTTCTGCCTGGGGTGTGTGTGCCCCCTCGAGTCTCTCTCTCCCTGGTTTGAGGGGGGGCTTCAGTTGTGTGTCCTCAGGTTTTCCCTCATTCATAAGATTGGTTAGGTCTATTTTGATGCTTGCTTAAAACTGGTTTTCAAATTGTGACTTAAAGAATGCATTTGCCTGGTCCCGAGTCCGATGCAAAAGGGGAAATTCCACCCCTCCTGCTCCTTTAGCGTGCCTCTGTCCCTTTCCATAGTTTGCAAACTCCCAGGTGTCACATGTTGCTTTGCATGGTTGCAAACGTGTTGCTTTGCATGGTTTGCATGGTTGCAAATGTGTTGCTTTGCATGGTTTGCAAACTTCTTCGCACCTACCCCGCCCTTGCTCCCCGCAGCTCAGCTGTTTGTCGGGGCTGGGAGCTTTGGGAATGGGCGGCAAGCTCTGCTAATTGCAAACCCCCATTGTCAGAGATGCACATTAAGGAGGGGGGACCCCTTTCAGGGCCCATATCTCAGCCCCCCCGACCCAATCTTTACAAAACTTGGGGGTTCTTGCAAGAAGGGTCCTCTGAAGCTACGCTGAAAGTTTCAGACCTCTACCCCCCAAAATGCCCCCCTGGAGCCATGGAAAGGAGCAATTGTGTTTTTAATGGCTTTATTCGGCTGAATTTTCCCCTGAACTCCAGATCTCATGGGGGAGTTCGGACTTCGGCCTTTCCCGAAAAAAAAACAGGCTGAATTTTGCCGAATCTGAATTTTACCGTATTTTTTTTCCAACAGCCCTAATGCTGGCTTCTACCCCTTCTTGCCGCTCCTCCATTGTGGATTGCTCTGCTTGTTACTGCTTCATCAGTATTTCACCGTCACTTGGCATATTTTGAGACTAGGCTCTATGTGCACACACAGAGTGATTGGTATATAGTATATTGGGCAGGGGTGTCAAACATAAGGCGTGGGGGCCAGATGCGGCCCCCTGAGAGCTCTTATCCAGCCCATGAGCCAAGCAAGGCAGCCATCCCCCCAGTTCCAATCTGGGCTGGCAAGGCATGTCCCGGCCTGACTAAGTGACATTTATGTCATAACCGGCCCTCGTAACAAATGAGTTCAGCAACCCCGATATAGGGTTTCAGGTGGGTAGCTGAGTTGGTCTGCAGTAGAAGAGCACAATTCAAGTACATGAGCTGTTGAAGGAGCTTTGACTCACAAAAGCAGATACCCTGGAAACCTTGTTAGTCCTTAAGGTGCTTCTGGACTTGAATTTTGTTCTCTATATACTCTATATATACTATGTATGTGTATAGATTGTAATATATATATATATATATATATATATATATATATGTGTGTGTGTGTGTGTGTGTGTGTGTGTGTGTGTGTGTGTGTGTGTATATATATATATATATATATATATACACACACACACACACACACACATATATTACAATATATATATTGTTGTTTCATCAAATACATTCCTTGGATTTTTTTTCAAACCAAACTACACAAATATCAGTGTGGCAAGTGTCAGCTACTTGTCAGTTAAAGGAAATGTACTGTTCTCTCCAATAGAAACCTTGTTCTAATTCACTCATTAGAGAGTACTGTCACTTCAGAATGTCATAACTGATAAAGCTTTAAAAGACATTCAAG
Organism: Euleptes europaea; assembly: GCF_029931775.1. NCBI lineage: Eukaryota > Metazoa > Chordata > Lepidosauria > Squamata > Sphaerodactylidae > Euleptes > Euleptes europaea. Next base: position 54,918,407 of record NC_079320.1, read on the forward strand.
ATGGAAGAAGTCCAGTTTATTGGTTCAAATGTCAATTTCATAGCTCAGTAGTTATTTCACAACTATGTACTGCTTGGCTGAACAATGCTTGTGGACAAGTATAGATTTTTCCTTCCCCCCACCCTTCTTCCGTCAATTTTTTTCAGATATTGTCCCTTAGTCTGATAGTTATGGTTTATGACTATTTTACTATCTAGTAAAGCATAAAACTTGAAAGAATATTCACTTAAAACCCTTTTTCATATGGCTTAACATCTTAAATACTCATCCCTAACTGTAACCAAGTTCAAGCACATATATTTGTTAACATTAATTTCTCATTGATCCCTTTCTCTAATAGTTTTCCAATTATAGATTGTAATTACCCCTTGTTTTCTTTATTTCAAGTGTTACGAAGGTTAATAAACATATCATTATTCAAATAGATGTTAATCTTCACCCAAGGAAACAGGAAAGTCTCCTTAGGATAGATTGTTATTCTGGCTTTTAGATTTATATGCATGGGTGAGTTGAGTATAAAATTATTTTTGTGGGGTAAGGTGTTCATTATTTTCATATATGAATTCTGGATATTTTATTTCACATCGGCCAAAATAATAGGAATATAACATAGTAAAATGTAAATCCAGCAGGGCTCAGTATGCTTCATTTTCATGTTCCTTCTACATGATTTTGCTGTAAGTGATAAGTTTCTGTACCAAACTATCAATAAACCGATCAGTTCTGTTGGACTAGCATCATGCACAATTAATAATGCAGTCTTTTCAATTGGCTTAGACTGGAGAAAATCTGTATATGTTGATCTCTCCATTTGGAATCATGAAGCTGTTAAAATGCTCATCCTTGGCTGGATTAGTCCCTTATTGTTGAATAATTTAATTGGCTGCCTTTTGCATGGTCTTCTTTTGAAGTAATATTGTGGCAAGAGCAGTTGCCATGTTGTTTATAACTAATCCAATTGTTTTAGGGTTTAAAGTCTTTAAAGGAGAGGAAGTACTCTTTGATGAGAGCTCAATGGGACTTACTTCTGAGTAAACTCACTGCCCACCTGTTAGCGAGACTTTTGCCTTTGGGCCAGAGAAGACTAGAAGAAAACAGACTGTTATAGTGCTACTCTGATTCTTTCATTAAGCACAAGATTTGGCCATGGTTATTCATGCTCTGATCAGAACTCAGTTAAATTAGATCAGTGTGTTCAACATGGGGCAGTCTTTTAAAATGACAGACACTTCATTGAGGGCAAATGCAGCAGAGAGATTGTTGGCTGGCATTCTTTCTAAAGACAATATGCATTGCTTGTCTATTCACTTTTGAGCCCTGTTCAAAGTTATTACTTATAAAACCCTAAATAGGTTGGGACCAAGGTCCCTAAGCAACAACCTACTCTTGGCCATTCCCATTGTCAGTAAAGACCTTTGTCCAAGACCCTGCACTAAATACCTCTATTCTTGGAGGTGAGGTGAGACCATCAATAACAAGAAAAAAGGGCCCTTGTCAGTTGTGGCACCCAAATTATGCAATGCCTTATCCTCTTCTATTTACCTGATAAGCTTTTGGCTCCAGAAAAGGCTTATTTATTTAATATTCATTTACATTCAAATGATGCCCTTCAAAGTTGTTTCAGGAGGCTGTGTTGTTGTCTGAGAATGCTGTGTGAATCTATAATTGTCCAAAACACCCATCCTTACAGATGATAGAATGATTTATTGTTGCTGTAGGTTAGGCATTTGTTATTATTGTTGTTGTTATTTGTTGTGTTTTTCTGGGGCTGCCAATGGTTGTTTCGTTATTTGAGGTTTTAACACATTTAGTGTTTTATTGGCCCTTGTAGATCATTAGTTGTTAGTCTGCTTGTGAGCTTCGGTTAGACTGAGGGATACTGATTTTTTAAAAAGAAAATAATGAGTGCACTAAGTCAAAGTGGGCAATTCCACAATGCATAGGAGGCAAGTTGCTTCCTGCTCGGGTGTTGGCAATGCTACTGTAGACAAGAGGCTTTACCGCTCTTCTACTGCAACCCTCCATTGACTGCAAAATTCAAAAGGCTCTTGGGAAACTTGCTGGGATGATTAACATCATCAAAATCCAGCTGTATTTTTAGAGGGAATGAAACGCATTTTCAGCTGTTTCTGCAACAACATTGTGTCCTTTCTAGTCTTCCGGAAGGTTTAGCCTGCTAGATGTTACATGCTTCTGCTCCTCACTTTCATAATTTCTTATGAGTTTTATCGTTATAGATTTCAGGGGCAGCTGAGTCTATTAAAGAGCTGGACTTGACCTTACTCATCAGTTTTGATAGCGCTATACGCAGTAAATTGCGCTAATTGGAATGGTAGAGAGATTTTCATGGCCATATGTCAAAGATAGATTTTATAAATGTCATCTTTTTAAAAAAAAAATCTGTCTTTGCAGCCTCCTCAGCAGGAACTTGTGTTGATTTTTCTCCCTATGCTTTCATTCCCATGCAACAGAGGAAGTACGAAGCTTTTAAAGTAGAGTGAAGTATCCAGAGACTGCCAGTTCATTCTGCACATATGAAACATAATTTTAAGTTGATTTAATTCTGGGATCTAAGACCTTTGCCCTGCTGCCTACTGGACTGCAGACCTGGGGGGAGGGGAAGCAGAGGTTTCCTTCCTGCACTTCAACTGGCTTCTCGAGTGTCCTCAGTGGCATGAGAGATATGCCATTACAGTTCTTTCCCATACTGCCAGAGCAATATGAAAAGCCCAGGATCACTCAAGACAAGCCTTTGTTACAGCTTCTTACAGGGTTGCCAGGTCCCTCTTCGCCACCAGCGGGAGATTTTTGGGGTGGAGCCTGAGGAGGACGGGGTTTGGGGAGGGGAGGGACTCCAATGCCACAGAATCCAATTTCCAAAGCGGCCATTTTCTCCAGGTGAACTGATCTCTTTTGGCTGGAGATTAGTTGTAATAGCAGGAGATCTCCAGCTAGTACCTGGAGGTTGGCACCCTATAGGTGAGGCTGAGAGAGTTCAGAGAGAACTGTGACTAGCCCAAGGTCAACCAGCTGGCTTCATGTGGAGGAGTGGGGAAACCAACCTGGTTCTCCCGATTAGAGTCCACCACTCTTGACCACTAGAGAGATGTGTTCTTCAGCCACAAAAATGTTGTACTCATTAAGTTCAATTTCTTGTTTGGTTTCTACAGCTAAACATTTGTTTCCCCTCAGTTTCCTCAGACAGAACATTTTATTTGTGTTGTTTTTAAATGTAAATGTTTGTTTTTCTCCTTGAAATATGCAAATAGTACGTTTAAAAACCACTTTGGGGCATGCAGTATTTCTTGTGCAAATAAGAGGGAGATAGCTGTGATTCCCACCTCCTTTAAATATTTGTTGACTTTGAAAGAAGAAACATGACAAGTTTAACAGAGAAAGTTCAGACACGTTTTGGATTAAGCCTTCACCTTGAAAGGAAGAAGTGTTTTTTCCCCCCAAAGAAATGACTTGAAGTTTCCCTTGCAGTGTTGCCAGCCTCATTATTCAACCAACATACAACTTTTTGAAGACTAGGATGAAAAGCCCTTGCTGTGGAGTAATCAAAGGATCAGAACCAAAATATACAAAGACCTGCTAACCATCCTGCTCTGTTGGGTCCATTAGCCTTCTGTGAAGCAGATGCCGATTACCCAAAGTAGAAACAGTTTATTTGCTCAAGGAATCCAAATCAAATTTTTTTTCCAAACTGCAAGCTACAATCTTCCCATATCATATAGCAAAGGAAGCACATGGACCTCCTAGCTGAATGGGTCATATAGTGCTCTGCCGAGTTCATGGAATTTCTTCTTGAGATTGAATTTGATGGAACTCTAGAACACAGTGAGCTTCTTCTTCCAGGCAATGGTTGAAATGAAATAGATATGCAGATTCTTTTTAATTGCAGTTTTATTTACAGGAACTGCCAAACCGTTAAGTGTGCCTGATGTGTGTGGTTGTGTGCACACATACAGGACTTGCTGCCTGACTGCTAAGCTTTCTGCACCTGTTCCTTATTATTATTCATTGCTTCTTTTTTATCACAGTGTTTCTCATTACTAGTAGTTGCTCTACCAGACAGTCAGCCCCCAACATGGGCTGATTTAAATTGCACTTTGGCATGTACAACTGCGCTATTCCTTCTTGTTTCATGAAGATGAAACTTAGAAATTACTTGTAGAGGATTCTATAATTATATGCTACTGAGCTTCCTCAGCCACTTCACTCATAGGACTTCTGTGGATTAGGGATGCTAACCTCCAGGTGGGACCTGGAGATCCCCTGGAACTACAGCTCATCTCCATACTACAGAGATCAGTTCCCCTGGAGAAGATGGAAAGTTTCAACTAATTTAAGCTATTTAAGTCTATCAACAGCAAAATTTTCAAATTCCACTAGAGAGATATTTTCAGTAGGAGGTTGCAGGTAGAACTGAAGGCTATAAGGATACAGATCTCCTCATCCATTACCTGCCAGCCTTGACAACTTCGATCTAGCTCTTCCAGTAAGCTGCATTTTTTCCAAGTAAGCCTGAGAATTCAGCTCTTACTGCCCAGGAACTGCAGAGCTCATACACCTCCAAGCCTTGCTATCAGAACCAAGGGCCCTGAGCCTCTGGTAGCTGATGGGAAAAGTAAGCTTGACAGTCCTACTCACAGCAGCTGTTCTGGCTTGCTTCCATTCTGGCCCAGCCCATCTGGTCCTGCCAATGCCAGATACTTTAGGAAGCATAATCTGCTAATTATGAAAACAGATAAGTAGGCCACTGACTGTTCATTTCTCCTTTGGCCTTCCAAGCAATCTTCCAAAAAAACACCCCCAAAACCCGAAAAACCAATAGTGAGGATTTTGCACCTGCCTGTCCCCATCAATTAACCCAGTTTCAAGCATCTCTATTTCTCAGTTTCCATAAAGATACTATAATTTCTGAGGCTGACCCTAAACATTTATACAAATTATACTCTGGTTGCTGAGAGAGACTATATAGTAGAACAACAATTCAAATAAATATTTTAGAAGTTCCTGTGTGCCTTAAAATATGAAACACAGGAAAGTAATTCTAAAATTCATAGAGACCACTTGGACTCTCCAAAGCATGCCACTATGTCTTAAAGATCTGCGCCTTTGCTGAAGTGATAGCAGTTATCTGCATTTTCTGGCCCAGTGTTAACCACTGTATTTATCCCTTCAGTGGCTTTACCTTTAGGTTTCCATTCCATATTTTAACCATTTATATTACAGGGAAACATCTGAATACTATAATTTGTTCGAACTCACATGGTAGTGAAGAATACCCATTTATATGACTACTTACATAAAGATTTGGTGTAATTGCAGCAATTGCTGTCGTCAAACAGCCTCTGATTGAAAATAAACACAATCTGTTATTCTGAGCCTTCTCTTCACCCCATCATTCTGAATGTCTCAGATGAAAATCATAAGGGAGAGAAAAGGGATAACTAGGGTTGTGCATATCGATATACCCAAACCTGAAATTAGCCGTTTTGGCAATATTTGAGTTTTGGGTCGACTGAATACCAAATCCTGGGAATCTGCCCAAAGCTGAATAGGTGATTCCCAAAAAAGCCAAATAGATATTCTGTTTTGCTTGGGTACACAGCTCTGTGCTTTCTCCCATTTTTCTATATTTGACTGGTTTTTTTAGGGCCCCATAGTTGGGGGCCTTTTGAAGTAGGGGTTGTGTAATCAGAGCCAGCTTGATCAGACCAAACTAGTTTGGAAGGGTCATTTTAAAAGACAGAGCTTACCCAGTCCTGTTTGGAGGGATATACCCTCCAACTAAAAAATAGCCGCTTCTACAGCTACATATTGGGCTTTTGAAGAAGACTCACCTGCACGGATAAACAATCTCCTTCACAAGAGCTGCCTTGATCATGACTTGGGCTGGCTCCAATATCACCCCCGCAAAAAAATAAATAAAACCTTGCTCTCAAACTGAAAGTCGCCCCCAGTAAAGGCTTTGTTTCCCTGCACAGTGACCATCTCTTGAAATCAGATTTTTTATGACTATAATAAAGAACTGTTCACATGATGTCATTTGCCACCAAAAAGAAATGTTTTCCATGCCTTATTTTCATGCATTTAAGCTGTTTTCCTCTGTTTGGAAGCTAATTAGCATGGACATCATGCTATGCACCCCAGATACTAATGGAGCCCCCAGACTTTGAGGTGCCAGACTACCAATCGGCTCTTTCCACCAGTCCTCAGCAACGCTGAACTTCTGAACCTGAAAACTGATGAACAGCTCAGCTCTCAAATGCCTGGAGGATGGGGTGACCTTTTTGCGGGCCCATAAAATTGGACCCCCTATCCCAATGTTTACCAAACTTTGGTGTCCATCTAATGAGAGTCCCTTGCAGCTACACTGCAAATTTGGCGACTCTACCTCCAAAAATACACCCACAGGAACTTCGAAAATAATCCCCATAGACTATAATGGACCCAATTTTGGGGAAGGGAGGGTAAGCCCGGAAATAAAGCCAAAAAACCTCTTAACCAGTATGAGCATTCAGGTTATTCTGAGTTTACCAGGGAAAACATTGGACCCAATAAACCTGAAATTTACCTAAATTTTTTTTGGCATGATCCTAGGTATAACTGATAATTATTGCAGAGAGTGAAGAGAGGTGTGAAAAGCATTTTCTTCCAGTCACTGTTTTAATAATCATTGCAATCCTTAATCCTTTCTTTCTTGGCTATATGGGTCAGAACTGAACACCACCATAAACGGATGGTTGTGCTGCACTGCCCCAATTTTTCAGCATAGGTTACAGGATATGTAATATTAACTATTTCCCCCCTATTCAGAAGACTCATTATTTAACAAAGTCCTATCACACATTCCTTTGTCTCTATTGCAACAAAAACCTCTTCCCTTTCTGAATGTGAAGGTTCCTCAAGGAAGTATGCAGAGTAAACGGAAGGGGTTTTATCCACACATAGTGAATTAGATGCACCTGGCTGCCTTTCTCCTTCCATTGTTTATCCGTTCCATGGCTAAATTTCCCTCTGAGTTGGGACTGTGGATTCTTTACCAGTAAATGTTGATATTTATCAAAGTTGGTTGTAAAATTGCCAAAATCCACCTCATTTTAATACAGTTCATTCAGATATTTATTCCTGCTTTGTAATCTTGCTTTGTTGTACTTTTATTGTTGGTGCTGTCAAGTCACAGAAGACATATAGTGACCCCGTAGGGTTTTCAAGGCAAGAGACATTCCGAGGTGGTTTGCCATTGCCTGCCTTCATGTCATAACCCTGGTATTCCTTGGAGATCGCCCATCGAAATACTAGCCAGAGCCAACCCAACTTAGCTTCTTAGATCTGATGAGATCAAGCTAGCCTGGGGCTATCTAGGTCAGGGCTTGTATATACTGCATTGTTATAGTGCGTTGTTCTCTAATTGTGTAATCCATTTTTTCTGTTATTGTTTATTGTATGTATGATACTGTTTCTATTGCATTATTTTTAATTGTGCAATCTGCCTTGAGTCCCAACAAGAGTATACATTAAAGTGAACAAACAAATAATCAAAGATATTTTCAAACAATGACCTTTTTTTCTTTATTTATCTGTGCTTTATCAGAAGTGGATTTAATAAACTGGTGGTTTTCAGACTTTGCTGTGCCTGGAGCAAACAGCAAGAGTTGACTATAGTGTAATATCAAACGGATCTCTTTTCAGATTATTTTTGTGAACATCCAGTTGCTTTAGTCAATTGCCTTGTTGAGTGCTGCTCCTTCATCAGTTCTTTGTAAAGTTAGTAGGGGATTTTGCTGCTTACTTTTTTTTTAAAAGTAAGATAGATTTTGAGAATGAGACTCTTTCCCTAGCATGTTTACCTGGAGCAAAAGCTTCTCATGCTGTCAAAATGAAGGGAAGAAAACAGTCTATTTATTTATTTCCCAGTCCCGGGAAAACTAACGATAACTCCAGTCTTCATACTGTTACAGCCCATTCCTGACAATTGGGCTGAAATTTTTGTGGAGCGACATAACTTCACCACCAGCGTAAATGCGTGTAAACGTGTGTTTACATGCACTTACGCTGGCGGCGAGGCTGGTCCCGATGATGGCAGAACGCTGCAGGACAGTGCCTCCCCCCTCCACCAGCCCGGCTTCTCCGTGGCGCTGGCAACAGCGTGGAGAGGCCATGCTGGCACAAGGGGGCATTCCAGGGGTGGGCCGCGGGGAGGAGCCGCCGGTTAGGCAGCTCCCTATCCTCTTTCTGCCACTTCCGCCGGTGCCGGGAATGGTGGTGCTGCACCTGCTTTTTAGCAGGCGCAGCCTCACTATTCCCTATGGGCGAAAGGCCCCGGTTAAACAAAAAAAAAGCCGCTAAACGGCTTTTTTGTGTTGTTTAACTGTGTACAGGGATCGGCTTAGGAAGAGGCGCTGCTGCGCCTCTTCCCCGCCGTCCCCGTACGCCTCAGCTCAGGAATGGGCTGTAAGTGTGCAGGGGACTAAGGGCCTTTTTGTAGGGGCACTAAGGGGGGGCACTAAGGGCCTTTTTGTAGCTGATGCAAGGTTTCAGTTTGAATCAGCTTTTAGCATTCTCTGATTCAGTCACAAGAGTCTTTATTCATGATGTATTTCCTAAAAATCATACTAAAATACACATTTAAAACTAGTCAGTCCGACATACATCAATCAACTACAAACGGCAAGGACTCACATCCTTGCTTTATTGTTTTCTGTTGTATGATCTGCTTCCAGTCTCAGTGAGAAAAGCAGGCTATAAATAAATAAATGTGTCCTTTAACTGGCACTTTTCAGAAACAGGTGAGTCCCACTTTTTGTTTGTTTTTTCCGCCAATGGTAAAACAGCTGCTTTCCCCTATGTCACTATACATTCGGTGATCAGCAAGCTGTTAGCTGCTTTTTCACACATCATTTATATATTTATGCTCTTGTATAAAAACATCAGAACATTAGAAAGGTCCTGCTGGATCAGACCAAGGCCCATCAAGTCCAGCAGTCTGCTCACACAGTGGCCAACCAGGTGCATTTAGGAATCCACAAACAAGACGAGTGCAGCAGCACCATCCTGCCTGTGTTCCACCGCACCCAAAATAATAGGCATGCTCCTCTGATACTAGAGAGAATAGGTATGCAGCATGACCAGTATCCATTCTAACTAATAACCATGAATACCCCTCTCCTCCATGAATATGAATGGTAGTTTATATGTTATACTGAAGAACTTGGATGATGAAATGGTACATGTTTCTATAAGACCATCTATACAGGATAGAGATTGTCTTATGATGTGGCAAATCTTATCAAAGACGTATTGGGACCCAAGACGTATTGGGGTGGATCCCTTGATTTGTTTGGACTTTAAATTGTTTCAGCAAGTTGTGCATTATAGGACCATCATTATTGTAGGTGTAAAATACGGTTTCCTTGTTACATGTGTAAAATACTGTTAGGAATATGAGACTTAGTTACATTTTGGCTTCCTATGCTGATTTTTGTGATTGATTGATTCCCCTGTCTGTATGCACGACTCATACCCCAGAACCACATCTGAATTTATAATTCTTATAAATTAATTGCATGTTTCCCAAGAGTTTGTATTTTATTTTAAAATTTCTTCTGGTATTTGCTGAAAAGGGTTAATGATTAATAGGGAAATCTGAAAAACACCTGACTGTTGAGGAAGAGTGTTTGCCTAAGCCCACTGCTTATTGGCTGTACAGCCAAGGGAGGCACGGGGAGGGGGCTCCTTTGGTGCTGGGCAGCATTCAGCTGAACCCTAGTTATTGTTTGGCATGGGGGTGATATTGGTAGAGCTCAGCACCTCTTTGCCCAGCTCTGTTGTGTAAGCAAGCCTCGTGGAACAGACCTGAGTAGAATTCTGCTCAGGATGACACTGCTCACCAGTGATTCTTATATGCAGTGACTGGTGTTTTCCTATAATGGAGTTAAACAGGTTACAGGTTGCACAAGGGGAAAGGACATTCTCTTGTTCAGGACAGCAGGAATGAGTTAGACAGTCAACAATCCTGATGTTCTTGAGAAGCCTGCAGAACATATCGTAGTTCCTCACAGTGGTCTACAAGAGCTTTACTGAATCATCAGCATGCAAGAAGAGGACAGACACACTGCTTGCTTTCCAACTCTCTTGTGTTTTCCAAATCTGTCCTCAAAAAGAGCATTTCTGACTCATAGGCACACGAACCCTGTACACGTTCTATTTTTAGGCTTTGACTTAAAAAAAAACACTAAGCAGCTCTGAGTCAACAAACACTGTTGGAAGCTCCTTCCTTCCTTTCTCCAGCCTCCAGCCCCATGGCAACATTACGTTGGCAGAATACATGGGAGTCATATATGAAATTCACATTCCAATAGCAGAGAGCAGGGAAAATAATTGCATTTGTTTTTCACAATGTGAAATTAAGTCCTGGGAGATATCTCTTAAACACCATTTAACCTTGGTGTTCCTCTCACACTGACCTTTGCAACTCTTTCTTTCTTTCTTTCTTTCTTTCTTTCTTTCTTTCTTTCTTTCTTTCTTTCTTTCTTTCTTTCTTTCTTTCTTTCTTTCTTTCTTTCTTTCTTTCTTTCAGTGTTGTTAGAGATGGAGAGTTTTTTGTGGCTTTCAGACTTAGAATGAAGGCATGCATTTGTGCTTGTGTTAAGTGGAAGTATGCTAGAAAGTTCAAAGCCCTTTGGAACAACACATTCCTTTTTTGATGGGATTTTTTTAGTAGTGGGCAATAATTACCACTGTTATTCTTGATCAAAAATAAAAAGCTCTGCACTGAACAAGGAAAAAGATGCAGATAAATCTAGTGTGAGATAAGCTACAGTCTTTCTGAATCCAAAAATACCAAATAATGTGATAGTGCCATTGGAGGCAGACATTAAGACCGGTGATAACAAGAATGCCTTATGACTGATGGAAAGGAGAAACAATATGTTCCTGGATTATGTCTTTTAACTAAATTATAAGGACAATCAGAGGCATACAGGAGAACCATTTGGCCTGGGCTAGGGTTATCTGGTAGGGCTGTCTATTTGGTTCGTTCCAAACAAAAAAAACAGCCAAATTTTCCCCGATTCGGTGGTTTTCAGTTCGGATGGAACCAAATTCAAAAAAAGGCGGGGAAACGATGAGCCGAATTCAGCGAGTTCGGGCAGATGCTGAATACATTCGGGCAAATTCGGAGCCCCTGAAGCAGCATTCTCCTGCATCCAATTGGTGGCCAAGCTGGGTCTTCTTCTGGCCAATCAGTTGCAGTTGAGTGCATGAGCCCAGCTGCTGCGCAGCCCGGGGAGAGAAAGAGAGAGTGCCTGTTTGTGTGTGAGAGAGATCCCTGTGTGTGTGGGGGGGGGGTTGCGTGTGCACATTCGCGCCTTTCTGCGGCTCTGGGGGGCATGTTTGGAGGTAGAGGTCCCAGACTTTCAGTGTAGCTTGAAGGGACCCTTCTTGCAAGAACCCCCAAGTTTTGTGAAGATTGGGTGAGAGGTTCCTGAGTTATGGGGCCCGGAAGGGGTCCCCCCATCTTCCCATTGCAATAAAGCCATTACAAACACATTCACGGCTTTACGCGGCTTTGGGGGGCATTTTTGGAGGTAGAGGTCCCACACTTTCAGTGTAGCTTGAGGGGACCCTTCTTGCAAGAATCCCCAAGTTTTGTGAAGATTGGGTCAGAGGGTCCCGAATTATGAGGCCCAGAAGGGGTCCCCCCACCCATGTGCCTGGCCGGGGTTCTGGCTGCCTCGGCAGTTGGGCCGTACCATTACCCTAATCCGGGGGTCTGACGAAAAGGCAATTAATCCCGAGTTATGGGGTCCCCCATCCACCCATTGGAATGAATGGGAGCAGGCGATTCTTAATGTGCATCTAGAGAGCGGCAAATCCAAAGCAAAACCTCTTGTGTATAAATGGCCAGAGAGAGTCTCTGTGTGTGAGTCTGCTAGAATTGTGTTGGATTATTCCTGAGTCCTGACTCCCAGTCCCTGCTCCTGATGGAAGAGAAGAAGACATCCACAGTATGACCCATTTGGGGGCTTTTCTATATATTTTTTTTCCTGTGTGTGTGTATGTGGGGGGGAGATTCTGTGTGTGAGTGAGGGGGGAAGCCAAAGGGGGGTGGGTTTACCTGTTCTGCTGGGGGGTGGGCTTGATTGCCTCTGTGTGGGACTGTGTTTTCTGCTGTTTTCACCGGTTGCCAACTTCATGTGGAGTTAACTGTGGGTCAGTGAGTCTCTGGTTCCTATTGTTTCCAATGGGCTGTGCAGCCGCTCCTGTTGTTTCTAATGGGCTAGCCTGTCATTCATTTTAGTACATCCCTTTTAATGGCTTTATTCCAATGGGCAGATGGGGGACCCCCAGGCCGGGGTAATGGTACGGCCCAACTGCCGAGGCAACCAGACCCCTGGGCCGGGCAGATGGGTGGGGGGACTCTTTCTGGCATCCACAATTAGGGACCCCCAACCCAATCTTCACAAAACTTGGGGGTTCTTGCAAGAAGGGTCCCCTCAAGCTATACTGAAAGTGTGGGACCTCTACCTCCAAAAATGCCCCCCAGAGCCGTGTAAAGCCGCGAATGTGTTTGTAATGGCTTTATTGCAATGGGCAGATGGGGGACCCCTTCCGGGTCCCATAACTCGGGACCCCCTGTCCCAATCTTCACAAAACTTGGGAGTTCTTGCAAGAAGGGCCACCTCAAGCTACACTGAAAGTTTGGGAACTCTACCTCCAAACAAGCCCCCCCCCCCGGAGCTGCGGAAAGACTCGAATGTGTTTTTAATGGTTTTAAATGGCCGAATTTATTCGCGAACTCCGAACTTAGTGCCAAATTCCGCTGATCCGAATCGGGGGAGTTTGGACTTCGGCATTTCCCAAATAAAAACTGGCCAAATTTTGCTTTCGAGAGTCAAAGCTCTCTGACAAAAGGAGGTTTGACTCTCAAAACTTTATGCCCTGGAAATCTTGCTGGACTTTATTTATTTATTTTTCCACCTTTATAGCTTGCCCTCATTCCCAGTCAGACTAGGCTCAGGGCGGGTTACAACCTCTAAAACCACATAAAACCATAAAATATCAACATTAAAAACACAACAATCACAACAACTAAAACTAGATGGCATTCAGGTAAACGATGGCAGCCACTTAGGGTTGCCAGGTCCCTCTTTGCCACTGGCAGAAGGTTTTTGGGGCAGAGCCTGAGGAAGGCATGGTTTGGAGAGGAGAGGGCCTTCAATGCCATAGAGTCCAATTGCCAAAGCAGCCATTTTCTCCAGGTGAACTGATCTCTATCGGCTGGAGATCAGTTGTAATTGCAGGAGATCTCCAGCTACTACCTGGAGGTTGGGAAGCCTACAGCCACTATGCAACCGGACAAGCAGATTAAACCCCCACAGATAACAGAGGTGGGGGTGACATGGGGAGGCCAGCAACAATGGACAACTCGCGGCTGCCCTCAGTTACAGGCCTGGCGGAATAGTTCCGTTTTACAGGCCCTGCAGAACTCGAAGTTCCTGCAGGGCCCTGATGTCACTAGGAAGACTATTCCACCTGGCCGGGGGCAGGGCCAAAAAAGCCCTGGCCCTTGTTGAGGACAGCTGCACACTCTTTAGGCTGGAGACTGTCATTAGATTAGTGTAAAGCTCTCTGAGGGGCCTACCAGGAGCGGTGGTCCTGCTGGTATGATGGTCCCAGACCATGTAAGTCTTTAAAGGTCAAAACCTAGCACCTTGAACCTGATCCGATACTCCAGCTGGAGCCAGTGCAGCTGCTTCTGCATTGGTGTTATATGGTCTTGTGGTAAGGACCCCACGAGGAGCCTCGCCTCGGCATGTTGCACCAATTAGAACTTCTGGATCAGTCTCGAGGGCAGCCCTGCAGACAGCAAAATACAGAAATCCAGCCTAGAGTGACCATCGCATGGATCACTATGGCTAGGTGCTACTCAACTGGAATCTTGTTCTTCTACCATATGCACCAAACATTGAGATCACTATAATTATTTGTGGCATGAGGTCTGTACAGTCCATGTCTCTTTAAGTTTAACAATGAAAATTATTGCATACATATTGTAGTGGAGACCCAGTCTGACCTCCGCCAAGCCGGTTCCTCTTTGGTTCAAAAGTTGCCAAATGTTTTCCTCAGAAAACCCAAATCACCCACTGGGCTCCAGAATCCCTCCTAGTGCACAGTGTAGGTAGTTCTGCCACCAGCTCCCAGTTCCAAAAGGCTTAGCTTTTCCAGGGAGAAGCTGAGAGCGCCTCTTCCCTAGCTAGTTTCCAAAGACAAAAGGCAAACACCGACCCTGCAGAGTAGAGGCTCTGGCAAGGGAGGGCTGTTTTCACAAAACACAAGTTTGGTAGGTGGTTTATCTAAAACCCCAAAAAGGCACTATGGATTTAGGCCTGAGACCCCAGAAGCTTACAAGATACGCCAATTAAAGGCTAACAAGTTTATTTAAAAGATAGTGCTTCGTTACAGGAAAGAAAGATATTCGTGGAGCCGTTAGCACAAAACAACAAAGCTTTTTATATTACTAACTACACATTCAGTTCTTAAGTTCAGCAATTGGCACAGCTTGTCAGAGAGAGAAGTTACAAAAAACAAAGGATTGTTAGGCAAAGGTTTTACCAGAGTTTCCAAAGTTCCAAGCATCTGTAGATTTCAGTATCCAGAGTTTCCGTCAAGCATTTGGTTTCCCTTAAGGGCAAGGGAAATCCCAAAGGAATGATGAAGCCATGATGCGTCCAGCACGCCAAGACATTCATGTCTGTGGATCAGAACAGGTCCATATTTATCCGTTCAAACCCATCAGGTGACGGCGGTCCCCCAATGGAATTGCCGAGAAATCAATAAACCTGTAAATTAATTGGCATGTCATCTCTATGCCTTTGAAGCTAAGGATGAATTTGCATTTCTGCAGCAATGCAAAACATCTGGGCTCTCTTCGGCTCTAGAGATACCAGGCCTCTGGCAGAATTGCCACCTTGTGAACAGATAGCTGTTTGTTATGGCTCTTACAATAGGAAGGCTTGCTTTGAAGTGGAGGAGCAGTATAGGGGTGCCTCCGGCCTTCACACCTTCCCCCAAACTGAAAGTGACTTCCCACGGGAATGGTTTGCAAGAGAGCTGTTTCAGTCATCAGCTCCCAGAGTTTGATATCAAAACATAAAAGGCCTAAGCCTGAACCAATCTTTGGTAACTAAAAGAAAAGCAAGGCTGCTTTTCTTTACACATATGCCTTTTAGTGGAAGAATTCACTTATATGATTTTCCCCCTTTCCCTTGTCTTAAGCATCTAAATGTTGCTTACAAAATTAAGCCTTTCATTATAAAAGTTTTGTCGAAGGTCATTACCATAAAGCTAATGGTTAATGGGTTCATCAGAGCAGATCTTCTTAATTAGCTTTGCAATTGGAACATTTCAGATACTCCAAGAAGGGGTTTTCATCAGATCCGTGAGAGGAAAAAATGGAAACATAACATCATTGCTCAGTAAATGTGTGCCAGGAATATTGGATTCTTGCTGTTTGATGAGTTTTTCAAACTAAATGAAATAAATCAATAACACAGTCTATATTAGTTCCTTGTAGTTTTTCCAGTGACTTGCAAGTTTATGCAGTTAAACTTATTGTCCTTTTTAAAAAAAATTAAGTCTTCATGGATCTGTAATTTTTTCACCTATAAACAAAGTGAAAATGTTCCCAATAAATAATACCTTTGTGCAGAGCCCTGAGGCAGTTTATGCCAAATAAAAAGCAGACGTAAGTTCATTTGGAAGGACAAAAATCCAGAGGTTTGCTTCATTAAAACCTCTCTATATATACAATAATATTGATATTGTAATATTGTAATATTACTGAATTTATTTGAAACATATAGGTCTGAAATTAAAGGGCGGAGGAAGGAGAAAGGAGAAAGCCTCAATGTTTCCTAGGGTTGCCAGGTTCCTCTTTGCCACCGGCGGGAGGTTTTTTGGGCAGACCCTGAGGAGGGCAGGGTTTGGGGAGGAGAGGGACTTCAATGCCATAGAGTCCAATTGCCAAAGCGGCCATTTTCTCCAGCTGATCTGATCTCTATTGGCTAGAGATCAGTTGTAATAGCAGGAGATCTCCAGCTATTACCTGGATGTTGGCCATCCTAACATTACCTGATACCAACATTACGTGATACCAGTAAGTTTTAAGTCTTGTTTTATGGACTGTATCACCAAACTCATTAGTTGGATCCAATGAAATGTTTCCATGGGCATAAGAATTTCTATCCACAGATGGCGACTTCCTGACTCCCCTCTCTCACTGCAGCAGCAAATGTCCTCCAAATGCTAAAACGAGGAGTCTTGTGTTCCTCAGAAGTAGCATTTCGGGGTAGTTTTGGAGATGGAGCAGAATGAGGGGCAAGAAAATCATGTTCTGGGGAAATGTTCTTTTGGAACCAAGCCAATGTACCTAAGACTAAAATCTCATTTTTGTTTCCAAGTCTTTCTGCCCATGTACATTTCCATTGACAAAATATTATCATTCATCCTGTAGAACATGCACAGTACTTTGGCATTATCTATGACTCTTTTTTTCTCTCTTGCTCCCTATCTTCAGCTGAGAGTCATGTTTCTGCCCCCTTAGTGAAAACTCTAGTGCATGGTTTGGTTATCTCTCACTACTGCTATTATGGCTTCCCCCTCTCCAATCTTCCAGTGTCTCATCTAGCTAATCTTTTAAAGAGAAAATACCCTTCCTTTCCCAGTAATATTTGGATGTGAAATTGTACAGTTTAAGTTTCAAAGCTAAATTTATTTAAAGTTCATATATTCTATTAGATTAACAACTTGAAAAGGGAAAGTATTCGATTCACTGAAAATTCTATTTTAAGTCAAGACTTGAATTGCTTTCTGGCAGGCTGTATCCTTACAGTTTCCTACTTGGATAGAAGTAGTAATGTAGTAATATAAATTCAGCTGCAGATTCTGAGGGAACATATTAATTTATCCAAAATCTTACATGCAAATCTTCAAAAATGTAATTAAAACAACTATTTTTCCCAACTACTGTATGGTTAAAATACACTATTCTGGTTTTAAGAAGAAGCCATGGCTTTTCTGTGGCAGTTGTTCAACATACAGCTCATGGAGAGGTGACTGTTTCTTGTTCAACAAGCCAGCCGCGAGTGTTCTTCCACTAGGTTTGAAACTCACCATGCTGACTTGAATAACAAATCCATTGTTGCTGCTGTGTTTCTCTGTACACTCATCTTCTGATCAGCAACTGCTCCTATAGACTAGTGCATACTGAAACATTTTCCACTGTATTTCCATTATGGTTTTTTTTTTGTTGTATAATGGTTACTGAAGGCCAAATTTACCCACCATGAGCACAGTGTATAGCTATCTATTATTGTGTGTAATGTTCTGGCTGAGTACAGCGAGAACTGTGTGAATTTTCCCGGAGGCAAGGATTGGAGACATTAAAGTCAATAAACAACAAGAAATATTGCCTCGAGTCTACTACCTTAACTCTCTTCGCTAGTCCCAATGTTTTAAAAGGTGCATTTGATAGCAAATAAATTTTTTGGTGCAAGTTATACCCAGTGTGGTCTTGCTGCTTACATATAGACCAAATCAGTATGGTTAAATCACAGAAACAGAGCATGGAACAGATGCACAACTGAGATCCACCACTCTATAATGCATTACTAACCACCAATGTTCACCAGCAATGCATTATAGTTTGCTAGTTGTTTGGATCCCCCCCCCCATTTTTGCAAAGGAGGATAATTGTGAAGTAATAGATCAGCTACTATAAATGAGATGTACTCCTAAACATCCACAACATCTCCAGTAGTCATGTTGGTTGATTAGAAAATTCCATACAGAGATAATAACATAATATCTTTATTAGGACCAATAAAAACCTTAAAAAATTACAAACTAATCCTAAAAGTATACTGTGGGTTGGCTCCTACAGCTCTGTTTTGCTAATGGAGAAAGCTTCTGGTGACAAACTCCCTATGCTGGCTGTTGGCAGAACAAAGCTGTAGGATACAGTCCTGTATTTTGTTTTTGATAACTTCAAGACGTGCTCACCAAAGTTTACCTCTTCTGAACAAGGGAGTATCCAGATTGGAACTTTGAAAATGTATAGCTGTAACAGAATGTTGCATTATTATTGTGTACTGTTTTGAGACAAGAAGGCATATATATAAGAAGAAGAAATTAAAGGAACTGAAGAAGTCATCAGATGAAATGGAGCTAATTTTCTGGAAGACCGTCTTTGCCTTTGCAGTCCAGTTTGGAGTGCTTTTTCTATACAGTTTTGTGGATATCACTTTGAAACATTATAGTAACTTTAGAATTTAATGGACTTGACATCACACTTACTTGGTGTATATTATCCCTTTGTGGGTTATTACCCTCGGTATTTACCTGGTAATGATAGTTTTGTTGTATATTTGTTAATTTCAGGCTATTAGATGCTTGCATATTAATATATATCAGTTGGTTATTCAAGGTTGGCTGTCTATGTTGATTTCATTTGTTGTGTTATAATTTACATAGCAGAGCGATTTAGTTTGCTTTATTCCAAGTATGACAGGACCCAAGAAAGTCTCTGAGTTTGTGTCTGCTGTCCAGTGTGGCTTATGCTATCTGAGTGGAGGTAGACTGATTAGGATTATGCACTTTTAGAGAATCAGTAAAACTCTAAAGAGACTGTGCCTTTCTTGTCTTTCCAGTTCAACGTTTAGCTAAACTGTAAAATATGATATTGTTGCTTAGGTTCATCAGTTAGATATAACACAAAATCATGCATCTCATGAATATTGCTATGACTTTGGAAGAGAGACTTGTGAATAACCTGTATATTAAAATCACAAGGCTAACAGTTATAAACAACAAGCATCGTTAAACCAAATAGATCAGAGGGTAACAGTCAAATAAGAAAAAGTAAAGCATTTATTGAAAATGTAGCTGCCATCAAACACCAAATGACTAATTGTTCTATTCAGCGTCCCAGAATACCTGGTGCAAGTAATGTTCTAATTTTATGGTGCATGTTCCTTCAATATACTTAACTTTGTTGTCTCTCTTGTTGATCCTCCACAGATGCATTGACACTTCTCTGCAAACCCACTGAGGCATAATCAGTTTGCATAACACCTAGTTTTTTATACATCAGAGTTTCCTCGGACTGGCCAGGATGTTGCAGTGTGATGTTTACTTTGCATCGGTGGTCACTGGCTGACGTCCAGTTCTTAGCAAAGTGGTACACGTAAACCGAATATGTCGCTAAGCCACTTGCACATATCCACTCAGTTCACTCAGGAAGTTGTGAAAACACTTTTATTTATAGATTAGCCCTTTCAAAACTAGGCTAAGTAATAAGTCTTGGTGAAGATTTTTTTTTAAAAAAGCAATCCAGTATGAAGATGATTGCCATGAGCGTGCATTATGCTTTCTGAAGTAGGAAGGTATTTTACCATTAACATGTTATTTTTGGTCAGTTTCCTGCCATCTCTCTGAGACAACTCTTCTCTCATGTGAACTTTCCTAAAGAAAATCGCGGGTCTTCAATGGTAGCAGTTAATATAAGAAAGGTTGTTGCTATCAGGAATATGTGAAACCATAAATATCTTCATACTAAAGAGTAGGTGGGAGGCAGAAGAAGGAAGTGGTTAGGCTAATCTTGGAAGCTGTTTATTTTGAGATCTGCGTAAAGTTCAATATGTCTTTCTAAAGTTTTGTCGTGACGTAAAATACTTTGCAAAAATACAGCAGCGTGGATTCCTATAATGCTTCAGTAGGGTTGGGAATTTTCTTGCAATTTTTGACATAGGTTTTTTAGATTGTGAAGGAAATCCTGAATTTAGGGGCTAAACAAATCCAAAACCAGAAACATTGTACTTGGAACAAAAAAGTACATCTTCAACCTTGTTTCTGTAAATAATCATACAAGAAAGTAATGGCCACATGGCCTTTTGTGTTCCCCATTGTATGGCTAAAAGAAGTATTTCAAGTTAGGTCCATGGCAAAATGGTTGTTTGATTGCTCCAGGTTACAGTAACAAAACTTGATCACCGGTTCCCAATCTTTTTGGTACAGTGACTTCTGTGTCCTTAATTTGAAGCATCGAAATAAGGAGGCAGCATAGCTTCACACAAGAGCACAGTTTAATAAGACCTGTTAGAATCATAGAATCATAGAGTTGGAAGGGACCACCAGGGCCATCTAGTCTAACCCCCTGCACAATGCAGGAAATTCACAACTACCTCCACCCCAGTGACCCCCACTACATGCCCAGAAGTTGACCAAGATGCGTTCACTCTCATCATCTGCTTAAGGTTATAGAATCAGCATTGCTGACAGATGGCCATCTAACCTCTTCTTAAAAACCTCCAGGGAAGGAATGCTTTGTAGCATATGTGTTGCAGATTGTGGTAACTTTTGCACCAGCTCACTTGCCATTTAATGCTTTCTTGATGGCTGATCAAGGGCCATGGATGAGTCATGAAGATGATGTAATTTTCATCACAAATAACTCATGGTTTGTTGTTTCTTTATGCCTATTCAATTAGGATACATCATTTAAATAACCTACAGTGTAAGTATTGCTGTTTGCACTTGCACAATTGCCTTTCTGTTGACAAAGACTAGATTATACAGGCATGCCAGGCTAAGACTGCAGAGATCATAAGCAATGAAGAAGACGAAAACGAAAACGAAGACTAAGAGTTGGTTTTTATATGTCGACTTTCTCTACCACTTAAGGAAGAATTAGACCAGCTTACAATCACCCTCCCTTCCCCTCCCCACAACAGGCACCCTGTGAGATAGGTGGGACTGAGAGAGTTCTGAGAGCTGTGACTAGCCCAAGGTCACCCAGCTGGCTTCATGTGTAGGAGTGGGGAAACCAACCCAGTTCATCAGATTAGTGTCCGCCACTCATGTGGAGGAGTGGGGAATTAAACCTGGTTCTCCAGATTAGAGTCCACCTCTCCAAACCACTGCTCTTAACCACTATACCACACTGGCTCTCAAACACCTCTTTTCTCAGTCACACAAGTGTGAAACAATAAGAATTTGACAGACAGCAGGAACTACAATTCCCACAAGGCAGCATAAGAATATGCATGTCCATGCAAATTGCTCCAGATCCATATAGCTTGCTTGCCTTTGCAATGAATGAACAGATAGTTAGACAGCCATAAAGGAGAGACAGAGTAACCTCATATGTTCAAGTTATTAAGTAGGAACTATAAATATTTAATGTATTAAAAATATGAATAACAGTCTGGGAAGAAACTGGGGAGGTCTTGGGAAAGCATTATGGGAATGCACATGTGCAATTAGATTTTTCCCCCTAAACTATGTACAAACTTTCCCCAACTTGCAATGGATCATGAACCAAAGCAGCAGATGATAAAGCATCTCTACAAAGCCTTCATGAACAAGCTGAAGACTTTCTAACTTTGAAACATCTTTGAGCTAGATAAAATGCATTAGATAGCGCTTTTCAATGGTTTTAAATTTGCTTATAGATTGATCCAGTGGAGGGGGATAGTAGTTTTATAATATCTGGTTTTATTGTATATTTTAATTATTTTTTGTTGTGTGTTTTAAATCATATTTGTTCACCGCTTTGAAGATCTTTTTTGAGTCACTCCTGGGACTATATGGTATATTATAAAATTTAAAACATAATAATTAATATCTAATTGTTCAGAAATGTCACTAACGAGTCCCTCTTGACACATTACTCTAAAGTGTTGATGATGGATACATGACAAACAACTGTGAGTTGCATGAGTTACTTTTATTATATCTGGCACACGTGTCTCTCCAATAGGGGCATGTTTAATTTTCCTCTTCCCATGTTACAAATATTCATGGAACAGGAGTCTTTTGGGGATTGGATCGGACAGCCACATTGCCTTGACCAAACCCTTTATGACTTTGGATGAGAGGGTTAATGGTAAAGCATAGACTGCCAATAGTCTTCTGCCACAAATTAGGAACCAGTGTGGAATAATGGTTAGGGTTCTAGACTAGGACCCCGGAAACCCAGGTCAAAAGCCCTACTCTGAGCCTAACTTCACTATGGGCTTTTCTCTGGTATGTCCCCGATTCAGGTCAGACCAACCATCATGGATGGAGAGATCCATGCTTCCCAGGTGTGTAGGCCCAATTTAGATCAGGACTACAGCACACGGGGACAAGGGACTTAAGCTTCCACCCTTTTGGGACTTACTAGAAACAGCCTGATTGTTAAGCTTTCCCTCCTGACTGGAAACAACCCCTTGAAGAATCATAGCATGTACCAATGAGCTGTCCGTTAATTTTAACCAGTGGGATAAATAGTGGCTCACCAAGGCTATTTCAGGTCAGGAAAACAGTGCAGGGAGAGGAGCATTTAAGCCCCTCTCCATCTGCACTATGGCTGTCCTAAACTATATCTGTTTACCCAATGACATACCCCAGAAAAGTGCATAATGTAGTTAGGAACTTAGTCATAGAATTCAACGGGTGGTTTTAGGCCAGTCACAGTCTCTCATCTCTCATCCTAATTTAGCGCACGGGGCATTGTGAGATCAAAATAGAAATATGAAGCATGTATGCTGGTCTAATCTCCATGAGCAAAGGGTAAGATAAAAATGGATAGATATGGGCTAGTCACAGCTCTCCTAGAGCTCTCTCAGCCCCACCTACCTCACAGGGTGTCTGTTGGGAGGGGAAGGGAAGGTGATTGTAAGCCGGTTCGATTCTTCCTTAATTGGTAGAGAAAGTTGGCATATAAAAACCAGCTCTTCTTCTTCTTCTTCTTCTTCTTTTTCTTCTTCTTCTTCCCTGGCTTTTGACAAGTAATCGTTGTTCAGTATCTCTCACGGCTGTGAGGAAGTAATGTAGGACTCAAGAACACAGAATAATCTTCTTACGGCCCTTAGCCAGATAAAACCAGAAACATGGACTAAAATATTCTTACAAACAATTACAAATTATATTCTTACAAAGAATTACAGTCCGAGTCTTATAACACTTAAAAAAAGAAATAACAACTGAGACACTTCTGCCAATTGGGCTAAGAGACTGTTCTACGCCGTCGAATTTTCATTGCTGCCGAGCAAAATTTCGCAACCTGTAAAGTGATTGAAGGATTATCCTCTTGTAGGAGCAACTCAATGTTTTCTCCTGCCCTGTCAGGTCCCATTCTCAATCAGATGGGCTCAATAAACTTAGAACTGGGTAGTGTGTAAAAAATACTGTTCAGGGGTGTGTGCTCAATAGTTTCTAAGTCCCCTGATTTACAGGGGCAGAATCTCTCCTCCCTGGGTATCTTCTTAAATTTCCCCTCTAGCTGGACACAAGAAATGTTGGACAGGACATTGAGCAGAGTGTGGATGGAGCTTGGAGCGCCAGGTGCCATTAATGATAATAATCACAAATTATTTAATAAAATAAATCATTTGGAGGTGGGGTTGTTTGAATTTTCACTGGTTTCTTCTCTCTGCCCCTATTGTCAAGTGGCTGTACTATAAAGTGTCAGAATAATTTCCAAGAAAAAAGATTTTGAAAATGGAAGCTGTTTAATAAACTGATAAGACCGTCTGAGGATTCTGAGAGTAGCACAAGTTTAGCAAGGTTAGATTCTATCCATAGCAGCATTCATGCTCTAGAAGTTAAAAATATTTCAAGGTAGCTTTTGTTTCTGCTCTAAAGCTATGCTAATGTGAGCAACTGTGCTAAGTTAAGCTTTGGTATTTAAAAATGAATAAGTGGCTCCAGTGGTATTAACAATAGAAGTAATTGTTCTGGTCATTTTCACCATTAGAATGTTGAGTTGAACAGACATATTCAAGTGGCTACAGCAGTAACCCAAATGTACATACAGTGTTAAATCATTCTAGCATCTTTTTATGAGACTGTATTTCAGAACTTATTTGAGATTAACCACTGTTCTTTCTTGGCAGGCAGCCCAGAATATCGCTTTCCTAAAACTGTTGTTCTGGTCCTTGCCAAATGTGTGTCCAAGGGGTTTGCTGTGTCTCTAATTACTTAGATCTAAATTGTTTTATTGCTCATTGTCCATTGGAATTATTTTAGGAATCGTATATATAACTGAGATGTCTGACATTCATTTCCCCTGTTTTTTGGCTAAATTACATAAGCATGCAAATATGAAAGGCTGGCAGCCTTGTTGGCCCAAGTTGGCAAAAAATGTAATATTTACCTGTGAAAATATTCTATACCTCTGTGGCCCCCAATTTCTCCACATGGTCCCCTCTGGGATGTTACTTTCTCTTCCTTCTACTCAGTCAATACTTTCTCTTCCCCCTTCCTCCCCACTCCAGAGTCACTGCTTTCTTCACCCCATTTCCCAGGCCACTCCTTTCTCCCTTCTCCTCCCACAAGGGTTACTGTATCCCTCCCCTACCTTCCCAGAGTCACAGTTTTCTCTCCCCCATTCCTTCCCCAGGTCATCATTTTCTTCCACCTCTTTCTTAACCCTGCCACTTTTTCTCCCTCCCTCCCACTAGAGGTGTGCATTCGGTAAAGCCGAAACAAAAAAAAAAAAAGTGGGGGCTTTTTAAACTGTAGCTGGTAATCTCAATAAAGATGGGGGGGTGCCTTTTTTCTGAGATAATTTTGGATTGCTGGCTACAGCAAGAGAAACCGCTTTTAAAGGGGGGATGTTTTGGCACATTTGCATCAAATACTGCAGTGTATTGCTCCTTTATATATGGGGAACCTTTCTGTGGCTTACGGGGGCTCTTTAAGGGGGGCTCTTTAAGCTGCTGCTGACTCTCCTTACATGAACCCCCAGGTTTGGTGAAGATTGGGTCAGGGGGTCCAATTTTATGGGCCTCCAAAGAGTGTGCCCCATCCATCCTTTATTGTTTCCTCCCTAACTTTTTTTCCTTGTCAGATTTTTTTTTTGCCGGGGGGGGGGCAAGCCCTGGGGATAGGTTTAAACAAAATTCTCCCCAATCTGCACATGGCACCATTGTATGGATTTTTTGATTTGCACACTGGGGCCACGATCCGAATGAGTCATAAATATTAAAAGGTAAAGCCATGTAGCCAAAAGAAAACAGAACTTTTACAGTGAAATAACTTGTGATGGGATGAAACAAGTATCTGTGATAGGATCAATTCAGTAGAGGTGGAGGGAGAAAACTGGAACCTTCACAAACAAGCTGCTGGGCTGCACATCTTTCCCCCCTGAGGTTTTGAAAGTTCCGTAGGCATGGCCAATGTTCTGTGAAACCTTAAAATTAATATGGGGGATGTTTGTATAGTTCTCTTACAGTGATTTTTTTTGGAAGTGAATAAAAATAAATTTAAATTTAAGGAGGTGATTGGAGGTCTCATGATTTGAAAGCCATGTTTAAAATAGATCGGAGTAGGCTATATGTAAGCAAGGGCTTGATGCAACATATGTGTTTTCTGTTTGCTCATTTGGGCGCATAGCTCAAATGAAAAAAAGGAATTTGTTATTCAGTCACTGGTAGGAGAGGCAGAGAAGTAGATGCACCGGCAACATTACACTTCAGGGCTCAACTAGAAGTGATGGCATTCACAATGCGATTTTAAAGAGATTTGAAAATGCCACAAGGGCCGGATCCTGATTGAGCCTGCAGCACAGGTGGTTGAGGGGCTTTTGTTCTTCACTGCTCCTTTTCAAGTGCTAAAATGGCTGAGAGCGTGGCTGTTTTGGCACTTGAAAATACATGGGGGGATGGAGAGTGTCTCAGCCTGCCACACTGTGGGCCCAATCAAGACCGGGGCCTGGCAGCATTTCTAAATCTCTTTAAAATGGCACAATCGTCCACCCTTCTTACCTGTAGACACTGTCACAACTAGTTGGTTCCTCAGTGACATTTGGTATTGAGCTGGAAGTGATGCAGTGGCAGAAAGCTGACAGGGAGGAAATGAAAAAGCATCAACAAAGGACTCTGGGACAAAGTAAGGAAAAGGGAGCCAAGAAGATGGCTTGCAACTGTCTCTTCACAAAAGAAAGGCCAGGACCAGGGGGTCTTCATGAAAGGAAGGAGGTTACACAGGAAGACCACGGGCAGCCCATTCCTAAAGGGGGGGTAGATCAGTTGCTGCCAAAGCATCTTTTAAAAATTCTGCACATCAACTTTCTAAAAACACTTGGTAGGTACCAGGAAAAGTGCTAGTGTATGCCCTAGTGCCCATGGGTGCCACATGAGGGACACCTGGCGTAAAGCAATGCATACTATAACAACAACAAAAAACCCTAATTTTAACTATATGCTGATAGGTTCTGAACAGACTGACTGAAAGTGAACTTGATGTTACGGTGGATAGCTCAATGAAAATGTTGACTTAGTGTGTAGCACTGGTGAAAAAAGCAAACTCCACTTGGGGGATTATTAGGAAAGGGATTAAGAATAAAATCCAGAGTAATTGATTTAAACTAAGAGATAAACGATTCCACCTAAACATTAGGAAGAATTTTCTGGCTGTGAGGGCGGTTTGATGGTGGAAAGCGCTGCCTTGGGGGGGGGTGGAGTCCCTGTCTTTGGAGGTCTTTAAGCAGAGGTTGGATGGACACCTGTCGGGAGCACTTTGATTGTGGGATCCTGCATGGCAAGGGGTTGGACTGGATGACCCTTGTGGTCTCTTCCAACCTTGTGTGATTTTGTGATTTTTGTGATTTGTGAACTATCGTAATCCTCCTGCATAGAGATGTGGCGCTGCTTCATTTGGAGTACTGCATATGATTCTGGTCACCAGATTTCATAGCAGAGCTGGAAAAAGTAAAAAAGACTACCAAGAAGATTAAAGGGTTGGAGCACTTTTCTTATGAGGAAAGGGTGAAGAGTCTGGGACTTCGTAATTTAGAAACAAGAAGGCTAAGGGAGGACATGAGAGAGGTAATGGGCAATAGGTACAGGACAGAAACATGAAACGCTTGTTTACTCAGCAAATAATTACATCGTGGAATCCACTTCCATTGGACATAGTGATGGCCAACGTGGCTTTAAAAGGGGGCTAAACAGAGTCATGGTCCATCAATGGCTACTAGCTATAGTTAGTAAAGGGAACCTCCACATTCAGAGGCAGTAAACCTCTGAATCCCAGTGCTAGGGAGCAGTGACAGGGAAAGGGGCATCATCCTTTCACCTGTTGCTTGACAATCGGCAGTGGCCAAGCAAAACATTCTCCTGCTGCTTCTGCACTGGCATGTATGAACCCTACAGTGCATTCCTGACTATTGAGGATGAAAGTCCTCAGGAGGCCAGAAAAGGGTTGCACCGGTATTGGGGTCCCCCATGCCAGCGTCCGGGCTACTTATGCCACCATAAGTGGCTCCAACGCTGGCGGGGGGGCCCAGACACTGGTCTCCTGGCGCTGCCATGGCAGTGCCACCCCAGGACACCAGCGGGGCCTTCCTCTGGCATCCCACTGGCATAAAGTCCTGCATTGGTGTTTGGGGGGCGGGTGTTCTGGCATCCCCGGGGGAGTTCCATGGGCATGACAGGGGGAGGAGCTGCCTTTAGGCAGCTCCCTGTCTCCTTTCAGCCCGGCACACCGGCAGCGAGAACAGCAGTGCTGCGCCTGCTTTTCAGCAGGCACAGCCTTGCTGTTCTCTATGGGGCGAAAAGCCCATTGAAAATTTTAAAAGCCTTTAAAAGGCTTTTTTCAAGCTTTTGGCACAGGGGAAACCAGTCAGGAGGTGCTGCAGCGGCCCCTCCTCTCTGCCGTCCCCGGCCGCCAATAGCTCAGGAATGGGCTGGTAATCCTAGCACCCAGCATTGCTGTCCATCCAACTCATAACAAGGACTTCTTCTAAATTTCTAACAGCCTTTGCAGAGTTATTCAAATCTAAACCCATTGATTTAACTGGGATTGTGTGTGTGTAAAGTGCCGTCAAGTCGCAGCCGATTTATGGCGACCCCTTTTGGGGGGGTTTTCAAGGCAAGAGACTAACAGAGGTGGTTTGCCAGTGCCTTCCTCTGCACAGCAACCCTGGTATTCCTTGGTGGTCTCCCATCCAAATACTAACCACGACTGACCCTGCTTAGCTTCTGAGATCTGAGGAGATCAGGCTAGCCTGGGCCATCCAGGTCAGGGCATAATTGTGGGCCATAGAATTACAGGTTTGCAAGAAACCTCTGAACAAATTTATAACTGGGATTAGACTATAGTAATTCTGCATATAGGACTGCACTATCATTGATCAATGGGGGATTTGTGGGTTGCAGGTAGCAATATCTGGAAGCTACTTAAAGATGGGATTTAGGAGCAGGGTTATATTGTATAATCTCATTTTATTGTGTAATCTTATTAAAGCCAAGCATTCAGTGGCATTCTATAGATGGTTCATTAAAATTCAAGTTTATTCTAAACAGGTTGGGATAGTGAGATATAAAATCTTTACTTCTTTCCACTAGTTCCATGGTTGGCTGCAAACCATGTGTATGTTTTCATGCTATACCTTTTTCATAAAGGCAACAGTTCTTTATAGTTTGCATAGCAGGGTGCAAAAATTATATATCTCCATGGGATCAAGCAGTAACAATGATTCAAAGAATCTTTACAATGTATCTCAAAGCTTTTTACCTGTGGTAGCCAACCAATTGTCTGAACTTCACAGAGACTTATCATAGTTCACAGTTTTGTACCTCTAGGAAGCAAATGCAGCACATCCAAATGATTAATGCGCTGGAGACCTAAATCTAATATGGGGAACGCATGTGGTGTCTGAAAGATAAATTTAAGAGGATAAGAGTAAATTCAGATCCTTATGGATTCTTTTAGAAGTACAAAGAAAATACATTCCAAAGTAAATCAAGAGGATATTTTCCCCTCATAATTGTGGGCCAAAGAATTACAGGTTTGCAAGAAACCTCTGAACAAATTTATATTTTTATCATATACCAGTGAAGTGCCTATAAACGTCATTTATAGGAAAACATATATTCTTTCATATGTATAAACATTCATAGGTTCATGAGGTGCTATGCTCAAGAATAGAGCATAGCATCAGGCAGATATATATACCCACACATGGAAACTTTGGGAACGTTGGCATCCATAACTATAAGAGGCCAGCAGAACACACTGCCTGGTACAGGCTTTCCCCTGTAGAGAAAAACAGTGTCTTACCTTCACTGTTAGGAATGTGAATCACAAGACCAAGTGCTTGCTTAGAGACAGCTTCTACCAATCTCTATATACTATGTTAATTAAAGAAAGGAAGACAACCAATGTTTAGTAAGTCGACGTAATTGGAACATCCCTAACCAGAAGTTATAACTGGGGTAGCAATCCTTTGTTCTGTATGAAGACTGTCCTGCGCATTAGGGCAGTTTTATCCGGTATGTATATTGAGCTCAATAAACTGCTGCTTTGAACTATCAACCTCCCACTGTGTTATATTGATTCGAAATTAACATTATAACACAGGCTTTACACCAGCAGTAAAGCTTATAGAAGAAGTTGGTGGAGTCGATCTTTCTCTGCTTTCCCCATCTCTCAGTAGCCTGCTAGTTGTCCCAGTAATCTTTTTTGAGGGTTAGAGGATGTTTATGAGCAAAATAAAAGAGGTGGCCAGCAATAAAGAAAGAGAGCAGTTGAAATTAGTTCCTCCTTTGCTGGTGCAGTTATCACTAGGAGAGAGAAGAAAAGCTTTGGGGACAGGATGCTTGATTCCTCCTTCTTGCTGAAACCCCCTATACTGTGTGGTGTGTTTTGTTCATGAGATTCCTCAGAGATTATTTTTAGGACTAGCTGTAGATTTTGGAGGGAAGGGGAAAGATCTACTCCACCAACTCCCGTGAATGTTTCTGCTGAGGCCAGCCCTATATTTTTAGTTATATATTATGCCCCTCCATTTCTTCCAGTGAATTAAAGAATGCCATCATAATGTGCCATGAGCTAACAGTAAGAAGGGCTAAGAGATGCCAGTAAAAAAATTACCTGGCAATGTATAATTTTCTTGACTTAGAAACACTCATCTACATCTAAAATCTACCATCATTATAGAAGGGCGTGAATGAATTTGGATTGTGGTGTTTGAGACCACAAGGTGATGTTTAAAACATCAGAAGAAATTTTAGGGAAAAAAGAAACTGGCCCCCATTTACAGTGAGATAGTTGTGTGTGTACTTTTGCCAAAGTGTTGTCAGCATAAGTGTCCATGTTTTGATGAAGAAAGGGCAATCCACCCTTTCAAGTGGTCTGCACTATGCACTCACAAGAGGGAAGGCCTGGGGAGGAGCAACACATTATAAGAGACAAAGAGGTGCTGCCAAAATGGCTGCATTATTCTCCCAGTGCAGCGTTAGTCGGTGTCCTGATGTCATTAGGCTGCCCTGGCAAAATGTCTGATAATGTTCTGCTTGTAGGTCATGCATTCTTGAGAGTTTAATTTGTGTGCTGTTGTCATTATTTTCAAGTCTGCCAAATGTTACTTTCCACATTTTTGTGTATCTTTAAAACATTATATAGCTGCCACACTGTGTGGATGTAATCTTTAGGAGCTCATGCCATTACTCTTGTGCTCAGAGTGCAGTGTATATAAATATTGCATAGGCATTTAATTTTACCATTGGTTGTCAAAGCACAGGAATTATGGTGCCAGCTCCTTGCAGGGAACCTGTTTGAAAGAGAATGTTAAGCAACCCTTGTCCAAGATGATGTGCTTATGCTGGCTTAGCTTTCTGAGAAAGGTAGGCAGAAGAAAGCACAAGGAAGGTTATTAACGGACACTAGGGTTTTACAAGTAATATTGCCAGGAAATTAGTAGTATTTTGCTGTATGGACATTTTAAGGCAAGAAAGTATAAATGCTAAATAATCATTGTGTTGCTTGCTGTACAGGATTTGCAGTTGGTTCAGTTGTAATTAGGGTTACCTTTTGCCCTGCACCAGGTAATTAACAGAAAGTGATGTCACCATGTTGCTGGCCACTCTAGAAAACATCCCAAACTCTGTGGTTTTCATGGTTGAATCCTAGAGTACCCTGTGATGTGTTGACATCAGTTGCACATGCTTGGCCAGAAGTGACATAATGGCATTGGAAGAATGAGTCCAGGAGCACTTCTAAACTCTTCTCTTGTTTGGCTAATGGCAGCTAAACCTCATCTAATGTTGACAAGCAAATTTCATCCAAAGCATCACCAACAAGCATCACCTCTCTTTTGTTGGCATTTAGTTTCAGATTGTTTGTCCTAATCCACTCAATTATGGCATTAAGACACTGGCCTGAGCCAGCCACTTCTGGGTTTTTTGTGAGCCTTGAGCTATTTCTCAAGTGTCATAACAATGATATGTTGATTCTAGAGCTGCAATCCTAAGAACATTTTCCTGAGAGTAAGCCCCATTGAATAAAATGGGAGTTACTTCTAAATAGACCTGGTTAGGATAAGCTCCCAAAATGGTTTCTGCAATGGTTACTCTGAAAATGTTGAAGTATATGTGGTTCCATGCATTGGACACAAAGGCACACATCAGTAAAATGTAATCATGACTAACTTCCAATGCAATCAATGAAACAGGACATGCAGCCCATTCCTGGGGGGGAGGGGGGATCCATGGCAGCTGGGAGTGGCGCAGCCACAGTGCCTCCTCAGAGGCTTCCCTGGGGGAATGGGGGAGATGCCTCCATTGAATACAGTGGGGCTGCAATACCCCAAAAAAGATGTTGTAACCTCACTGCAGCAGTGAGGGGAATTCCCCAGCTGGAAGGGGTCCGCCCCAGGAATGCTCTGGGACTGCTCCCTCATCCTGGCGTTGCCATTCTCTTCCAGGAGTTAGTTCCCAGAGAGGCTGCACCGATGGGGGAGACTTGCACAGTTCCGCAGTGCCTGGGCACCAAGGGGAATGCCTCCCATGCCAGCTTAAGTGCCCCTTATACTATGATAAGTGTGGGGTCATGCATCCTCCAAATGCTTCCCCCACCCCAGAATGTGCTCAAAGTTGTAAATGCTTCAAGTCATAAGAACGAGTCATTATATGACTAACTTCTGTTGGGCTGAGCCGAATGTAGATAAATGTGTTTCTCATAACCTCTTATTTTGTATGATCAAGAGGACAATAATCCCTAATGCCAATTATTTCGTACTGAAAGTATGAGGAACTCTTGCGAATGATGTGTTTCATGATGCTCCTGTTATTTAAAAAACAAAAAAAACCCATAAATGATACTTTTATAGCTAATGCTTTTATGGAGCCCTTGTTCTATTTCAGCTTGAAAATGGAGGTGTCAGAGTTCAATTATTATTGTATGGAGAAGAGAATTTGCAAGGTAAAGTACTGTGGAAGCCATAAAGCATATGCATTTGGTTTAATTTAAATTTTTCAAACACGGACTGGATTTTACTAGAGTCGCTTGAAACAAGTTAGGGAACAACTCAATTAGAAAATGTGATTTCACTCCCATATAGGGTGGAAAGTAAAAGCACTGGCAGTTCAAGGCAATTTTCAGCCATTCCACACAGAACACAATAAGATTAGTCAAGCAATTTGTTCCACTGAGCACAAATAATGGGAATAAAGTACAGCATTGTAAGTTGATCAAGAAATGAACCTTTTAAAACATCTGGCAAAATATACTTAGAGAAAGAAAATAGCATTAATATGGCAAGTTTTCTTAATCTGTAACTATCAATTAATTGGGGGAAAAAACAGGGCTTGAAGCACATTGTTGCTGTGGTACAAATTCTCAAGTATTACATAAATGAATCATTGTAGCCACAAGAATGTACCAAGCGGTGTAAGAACAAAAGTACACTTAAGTACAACAATTTTGGAGTGCTATATTCCAGGCAGAAAGTGGGTATGTAGGTGGTTCTTTAAAAATGGCTTTGTATGCGACTTTATATATATATATATATATAAAGTATGTTGTATGGTACACATTGTTATAAAATAATTGCCTCCTTTTTCTTTAGGTGTTTTCAGAAATTGTTTAGAATTGACTATTCTTTTTAATGCATCAGACATACTTTTTACAATTCCGTGGACACTGTTGAACACCATTAAATAAGTTTCTTGCATATGAGTGGCTGGAACAGAAATAGAACCTGACTCATACAGAAGAAGGAACAGGAGATAAAGCACATTCATTGCAATCCAGAGTTCAATTAAAACAACTGAAAATGTATGTTTCATTACTTCACATTCAATGCTTTCCCCTACTCTGTTTATGAGGGTTCCTTAGTCCTTACCATCCAGGCAAGATTTACTTTGAATGCCTACCCTGTAGGCTACCAGCCATGCAGTTAGGACCATGCTAGCAATCAAAATTCTGGGGGAAATGCACAAATAATCCAAAGATGAGCATATGTCCTCCATAGAATCACTTCTGATGCCATGTAGCTTGCCTGAGTCCATGTTAGGACCAAATGAAGAGATCAATATGGTAGTATTCTTCCTAACACTGTAGTGATGTTAACTGGATTAGTAGGTGTTTACTATAGGCTATAGAGGGCTGATTCACTGGACACAGAGGAACAGCAAAGAGAAACAGCATCACTAGGGCTATGCAGCATTTTTTTCTGGTATTTTTCAGCTTCCGGTTTATCAAACGTGGAATTTTTCGGAAAATCTGGAAATTTTCAGGTTAATAAAACCAAAGCCAAAAAAATACTGGAAAAAACCCTGAATCTTTAGATACCCCCCACTGGCTCCAGAGAAGCCGAGTGTGGGGGATCTGACACCAATCCTTCCCGCACCACCTCTCCGGCATCCAGAGAAGTGGCATGGACTAGATTTTGGCCAGATCTAAAGTAATGCCATGCCGCCCCGATTCTCTGGGCTCCTGAGAATTGTGACAGTGTGGAATTGCTTTAGATCCATGCTGCAGGCCTTTTCCGGCCCCGGAGAAGGCCTGCAATACATATCTACAGCAATTCTACACACCCTGATTCTTGGGGGACCAGCCCCAGAGAAGGCCCGCAGCACAACTGAGAGGCATGGGCCTCTGTCCACTGTCTTCTACAATAAGTAACTCTACCCCCATCTCATTCAGCTATTCTGCAATCTCCTTTAGCAATCCTTTCACTTCTTTGTTGCCTAAGAGCTGAGCCATCTCCCCACCTTGTGCCTGGCTTCTGATGTATTTAAAGATTGTTTCATTTGCCTTCATGTTTTCATTTATAGCTTCCTCAGTTACTCCCTTTGCTTGCCTTATTGACAATTTATATTTGTTTTGCTGGAGCTTGTACTCTTTTTATTGGGACAACTCCCAATTCTGTAAAGAAAGCCTCCTTGCACTTTTAATCATCTGTATTAGGCAGTTGGTTGCTAGGGACGGCTCAGACAAAGTATATTTCACATTTAAATTGTTGGCTTCAAATAAACGTCTCTTGTCCTCCAGCACAGCTATATCTTGTGATGTCAAATGTTTTTGCATTGTAAGCAGACAGACGTGGCTTGAAAGCCAGGCATCTGCTCCCAAGCTCGCTTTGTTCTCTCGACATCTGTCACATTCTGCCAGCACACCTTGCTTGCCTTTGTGGTTGGACAGAGGGAAATTTTGCTAAGAAGGAATGTTCTCTGGTATGAGGTGGGTCCACAATTCATCCTATTATCCCCTGCTACATTTTGAATGGTCGGAGGACAGGGAGTAAATAAGGGATCCAGTTACATAGATTGGATGAAGAAGTTTTCTGGTATTTCATTAAACATAATTTCAGTTTAGCTGGCATATCATGAGAGGGATTGTGCACTGCCTAGAACTACTAGTAGCACTTTAGAGTCTAGTAGCACTTTAGAGACAACAAACATTTTCAAGGTTTAAGCTTTTGTGAGTCAAAGCTCCCTTTGTCAGATACTGTACATGCATGAGCACCTGAAGCTGCCTTATACTTAATCAGACTATTCATCCATCAAGGTCACTATTGTCTACTCAGGCTAGCAGAGGGTCTCCAGGGTCTCAGGCTCAAGTCTCTCACATCACCTATGACCTGGAGTCATATTATTACTCCAGTTCTCGATGGGGACTCATGAGCCTACCAGTTAGTGTATTAAGGATATCACTTGAACTTGTTTATTTTTGTATGTGATTGAATTTTTAATCATTTTTATACGTTCTATGGGTTTGTATATTTGTATATTTGATATGGAGATGCACGATTGCTGTAGAGCCCTGAATTTTAAATTGGTTTTGGTCTATTGACCGCAATAAATGAACTGACTGACACCTATGACCTGAACCTTTTGTCATTGCTGGTGATGCACTGATATCATTCCCATGCACCCAGAAGTGATGTCAACGCATCACAGGCACACTCTGGCATTTGAGCAAATCTCAATGGTTAAACCAAAGAGTTTTTTCCAAATACCAGAGCATCCCCAGTGTCCCCCCAGTGATGTGCTGATGTCATTTCCAGGAGCATGGGGAGTGGCATCAGGATGCTGCCAACATTCCTCCCATTTCTTGCCATTTTCCCCCACACAGACCTGCTGAGTGGTGGTAGAGAAGCACCCGCTGGTGTCACTGGATGGCAGCCCAATGGAAAAGAAGAGTTGGTTTTTATATGCTGACTTTCTCTACCTTTTAAGGAGAATCAAACCGGCTTACAATCACCTTCCCTTCCTCTCCCCACAACAGACTCCTTGAGAGGTAGATGGGGCTGAGAAAGTTCAGAGAGAACTCTGACTAGCCCAAGGTCACCCAGCTGGCTTAATGTGTAGGAATGGGGAGGAGACAGGCTGGTAGCTTAAATGTTTGCCTGCTCTATTGCAAAATCAAAGAAAGCTCCTTGTGTTTGCAAATTCATTTCTCAAATGAAATCTCATTCTCCCCATCCAATAGGTAAATGTCTTTTGCCGGACGTTTGAATCCATAACGCAAGGGTGTTGTGATATCACTGCCTTTCTTGGCCACAAAATCACCCTAATTTTTGTTAACATTCCACTGAGCAATCTCAATCTTTCCTAGCAACCTTGGGCCCTTCCACACAAACCTCTCCAGGATTTCTACTAAGATCAACTTGACTACTGGATCATGCTCTCCAACCATTTATCAAAGTCCTTACAGGCTTCACAGATATCAGCCCCTTTTCAATTTACACAGAATATTCTTGCTGAGCTGCTCCAACAAAATATCTGGATGGGCCCATTTTTACATATGTCAAGCTTTTCCAAGTGCCTGACTAGATAGACAGCGCTACTCAACCTTGTTTGCTCGGCTTAAACCACTCAATCTTCAACCGTCACTGCCCCAAAATTCCATGCTTGTCTGGCATATCAGTCATTGGTCTGTAATTGCCTCCCATCCTCTTAGTGAAAGCCGTTGAAACCAGGAAAACTGATGAGCTGCCTTGCCCAATTGAACAAAGATATAGTAAAGATGCTGAAACACTTCAGGCAGTTTGTCTATCCTCTGGCAGCTATCCAAACGAGAGATGGTCTAGCCCAATTTTTCCATATCTTACAGGCCTGAAGAAACAGAACCTGAATCACACAGAAGATAGAACAGCAGATAAAGCACATTCAGTGTGCGGTCAGCCTAGCCATCTGCTCTTCAGTCTCTCCAAGCTGGTGTCACATGTTCCAATCTGACACTGTCCTCCCTTATCACCCCTGCATAGGAGTGAATATGGCCAAGTGGGTTAAACGAAATTATTTATATTCTGTGTTTAGAGTTGAGGATTTCACTGGGCCAGAGATGGTAATACCCACCAGCACCCCTTTTCCCTCTACTGCATGATACAAACCCACCTCTAGCCAAGGATAGATGCTACTCTTATGCTATTTCTTGGCACTTATGCTCTGCAACCTTTTAAATTTTAGTTCCAGTCATTATATCCTCCTTTCCATTTGTTTTTCTACTGTATACATCTATTTTCATGCTGCATTTTTTCATCTATCCCTCAGTTTTCTCTTTTTCACAGCACCTTTCGAAATCTTTTCTTTATTGATTTTCCCACGTCCGTGTTTTGCTCTGGAAATCTCTCTCAAAATTTAATTGGAAAAAGATCTGAACAGCTTACCGTATTGACAATACAACAGACACTCTGTTTACTCTGAGCTTAAGCACCTATCTATTCTCTTAATCTTCTCTATCAGTAAAACAACTTATTCAACTGGACTCACCCTGAACTCGCTCCAAGGTAGACTGAGGCTGTTACCACACTAGGTATTCCCAGTGATGTATCAAGAGTTTGGAAATGTTATAAAAAACATTGCTTTAAAAGGGTTTTTGGATACCACGGCTTATAAACGGTTGGAAGACGTCTTCACAGCTAAAGGGTCCAAACAAAGTGTGAACAGTATTTTTTATAACGTTTTCAAACTCTTAATACAACAGTGGGAATACATAGAAAGTGTGAACAGTATTTTTTATAACATTTTCAAACTCTTAATACATCACTGGGAATACAAGTGCAGTAAACGCCTGAGTATCCCTCCAGCTTAGTAGTATTCCTCAATAACAATTCCAACTTCTAAAAAGAAAAATAATGAAAGCAGAAATGTAAAAACAAAGAACAAGCAGTACAACATTTTGTTTGTGCCACATAAAACTGAATGAAACCATTAGTCATGCAACATTTTTTAAAAATCGCTGGTACTGTTAAATCTATAGCAATATTGTGAATTATTAAGTTGGTGCAAGGACGATGCAAACTATTGAACTGCTGAATGGTTGAACTCGGCTGGGTTGAGCTGTGTTGAGCTTGAGGCCCTGCTCCAGGCTCTGTCAGCTGTTGTTCCTATTGGACTGTGGACTTTGGGCCATCCAACCACGAACTTGCAGGTGTGGCCGCCAGCTCATTTCAGGAATGTGCTGTTAGAGTAAAATTAAAATGCAAACCAGTTAGTTCAAAGGCAATGGTTTAAAATGTTTACCTTCTGTGGCATAGTGGATACCACTGATGGTTAAGCAATGAGGCATATTCAGTGAGCTTGGATTGGTTTGTTTCCCTTGATAGCAGTGTACTGAACAGTGGCCAGAGTGTCAAACCTGGACTGGAGATAACCAGGTTGAAATCCCCACTCAGCCACAAAACTTTCCAGGAGACCTTGAGACAGTCAATCTCAGCCTATGCTACCTCATGGGGCTGTGGTAAGGATAAAATGAAGACAAGAACCATGTTCCCCAGTAATTACTGGAGGAAGAGTGAGATTTAAAAAATAGAAAGTTTAAACTGTTGCAAATAGGGATGCCATGAACTTCATGGTGAGCATGTTTGTTAGGCAACCATGCCATGTTTGACCGTTTTAGTCACCCATGATCTGTACCTCTGATCTATTCACCTGTCCACGATCCACCTTGAATGGCTTTCAGACAGTTTTGCAACTGCACAATAGATGTGGAGGAGGAGTTTCTTTTCCTTATAGTTGCTGAAATTTCATTTCCTCAACTTGCAGGGGCTTTGGTTGCCCCTCCACAGTCCAAGCCTTCCTGTTTGTTGGTTTGTTTTGAGGGGGTGCCATTGAGTTAAAAAATAGCTGTTGCAGAAATAATTTCTCCCCATATGGATATAAGCATGATAGGGGGCACCTTCTTAATAGCCATAAATGCCATTCTCTTAAAATTTGGGTAGGCCTTTAGTAGAGAGGAAGGACTAGAAACATGGTGCCATTTGGTTAAAAAACAAAACAAAACAGCCTCTCTAGGAAACCTACACTTTCCTTACTACTTTCCCCAATAGGAAACAATGGAGAGAAGAATGGCTAGGGGCACCTTTCTCAGGGGGATGTAAGATTAGGCCCCTTGTCCAATTCACTTGAAACTTTTTTGAGGGGAGGGGCTTTGGTAGAGAGAGAGAGAGGAATACACTCGCTTACATTTTGGTGCTGTTTGGTGAAAAA
This sequence comes from Euleptes europaea, assembly GCF_029931775.1. Classification (NCBI taxonomy): domain Eukaryota; kingdom Metazoa; phylum Chordata; class Lepidosauria; order Squamata; family Sphaerodactylidae; genus Euleptes; species Euleptes europaea. The sequence continues at coordinate 54,957,181 of NC_079320.1, forward strand.
AACCTGCCACTCCCCCCTTCATAGGCAGATATCCAATCCAATATTAATGAAAACGGAAATTTTCTTCAACGTGATTTTCCAATATAATAAAGACAGTCCCAATGTTTAATGAAAATGATAATCCTGTCCTTTCTGAAATTGCAGTGCAGAATTAAAACAATATTTTTTTCAAGTGCATACCCTCAGATTCTACCAGGGGTCATGGAGGATGGGATCAAGGAATTAAATGACATGAGGGGGAAACCGCACCATCCATACGCTATGTGAAAGTGCACACACAAAAAATAATATCAACAACACCATCTTAAACAAACACAGAAAGGTAAAAATGCAATATTGTCGAAGGCTTTCATGGTCAGAGTTCATTGGTTCTTGTAGGTTATCCGGACTGTGTAACCGTGGTCTTGGTATTTTCTTTCCTGACATTTCGCCAGCAGCTGTGGCAGGCATCTTCAAAGGAGTAACACTGAAGGACAGTGTCTCTCAGTGTCAAGTGTGTAGGAAGAGTAATATATAGTCAGAAGGGGGTTGGGTTTGAGCTGAATCATTGTCCTGCAAAGTATTAAAAGTAATGTGCAAATCATTATCCTGTAAGAATCAAGATAATGTGCTAATGAGGGTGTCCAAGTCCACATGTGGAATCCAGTCCACAATAGCCATGCGGATTAGCCTTGGATTCCACATGTTAACAGATCACTTCAGGATACTATGGTTCCACATTAACATACCACATCCTCATTAGCGCATTATCTTGATTCTTACAGGACAATGATTTGCACATTACCTTTAATACTTTGCAGGACAATGACTCAGCTCAAACCAAACCCCCTTCTGATTATATATTATTCTTCCTACACACTTGACACTGAGAGTCACTGTCCTTCAGTGTTACTCCTCTGAAGATGCCTGCCACAGCTGCTGGCGAAATGTCAGGAAAGAAAATACCAAGACCACGGTTACACAGCCCGGATAACCTACAAGAACCAATAAAAATACAATGTTTATAATTGCTGGCTAAGTAATTTGCTCACTGTTTATTTATATGATTGACTGCCAAGTGGTGGGCAGCAATAACCGTTTATCTATGGAGAGGGAGGGGGAAAGTAGCTTCCTGGAGAGGAGCATACAAATGTATATGAATAACTGACTGAAGTAGGACTTCTATTGGACTATGTGAGAATATACATGAGTAAAACATTGCTCGTTTTACTGTACTGCACAATATAAACAGTATAATGTTTGGATAACTGCAAAGAATACCCAAGACAGGCTCAAATTGTTAATAAATAGCTGGTCAAAACTGATAAATAAACTATGTGCCAAACTAGCTAGTGGTTATACTTAGAGTACTCTTTGACTTGATACAGGTGAGAATGCCTGTGTATATTGCTTCCCACTCTCTTACTTCTGCAGAGGAGGTATTACTCTGTGTACCAACTCTTACTGTGGTAAGATCTATGAAGACACATGATCATGCTTTCCTTGAGGTGGCTCTCACAGTCTGCGATATGCTTCCACTGAAGTATGCACCTGGCCACTTTTTTAACATTCGGCAACTGGTTAAAATGCAGCTGTCCAGAATAGCTTTTAATGCTCGCTGATTATTTGGGAGGGCACTGTTTTTATTCTGATATTTTATGGCTGACTTTTGGGAATTTGTCTTTAATTGTATGCTTTTAGAAATGATGTTTAATCTGCTGTGACTAGGGATGCTGCAAAGTTTGCTACAAATGCACTTGAAGGTCGAACTTACCATGTATGAAGGTTTTGATCAGATGTGAGTTGATGACCCAACCTGTTTGGTTTGTGCTGAACACCTGTGGATGCTTGCCTAACTGATTTGCAATGAGTTTTTTTACAAACTTGCACATGCACAAAGACACAAATGGATTGGCAGCCATTAGTGTCACTAAGGACTCCATAGATCAGGGGTGGGGAACTTTTTTTCCGCCAAGGCCCATTTGGATATTTATAACATCATTCGCGGGCCATACAAAATTATCAACTTAAAAATTAGCCGACCAAGCCCCAAGCAGGCAGCTGCCCCAGATGACCCCCGCACCATGCAGGCAAGCAGGCAGGCATCAAACCGGTGGGGCACTCGCCCACCTGGTGCCACAGGATGGTCTGCTGCACCAGCCTGGTGTAGGCATCCAGCCACACACCAGAGTTGCTCCTGCTCCACATGGTAGGGGCCAGATTCTACAGCTGGCTCCTGCTACCTCCGCCTTCAGGGATGAAATGAGGGCACACTGGCTAAGAACTCCCACACACACACACATGCATTCTGGCCCTGCCCCCTTTAACCCCTCCATTGTCACCACCTCCACCTCCAGCCCTCTTGTAGTACAGAGGGAATACGTTTCTCCACGGCCTGGGTGGGAAAGGCAGTCCCTGGGCAGTCCTAGCAGCTCCATAGCTAATGACTCTTCTGCAAGGGGGATAAAGGTTCTTTTTCTCAGTAAAACAAACTCACATCTGCCTTGAATAGAGGCTATTCCTGTCCGCGGGAGGGGGCGGACCACCAGTCTTAGATCCTTCTGAGCTAGAGATCTGCCAGGACCCACAAAGGGCCAGACCAAATGATTTTGTGGGCCTTAAACATCCCCCGGGTCTGACATTCCCCATCCCTGCCTTAGATGAACACCCAAGCATAGGCGTTTAACAAACACAGAACATATTAAGGACTGATTTATATTATTTTCAGAGTGATCTAATTGAATACTTAAAATGATTGCCTGCTGAATGGAGCAGTTATGCAGCAAGGAGGGGGGAAGGGTAGTAGAACTCAATCAGTTTGGGGGAGGATGGATATTTGAAAAGAACCAGTTGCACTGTACTGCATGGTTGGAAGGAATACAGTGAAGTAATGTTGTGAAGCAACCTGTTGAACACTGATGAAAACAATTAAGTGGCCGTTGAAAAACCAGGTCTCTGTTCACAACTGGTGAACAGGACACAGTAGCAGGATTGGCTCTGGTTAGCACTTGCATGGGAGACCACCAAGGAAGTCCAGGGTTGCTACTTAGAGGCTGATGATGGCAAAACACTACTGTTAGCCTCTTGCCTTAAAAACCCAAGGAGCCACTGTTAAGTCGTCTGCAACTTGATGGTACTCTCCACCAGATATAACCTTCCTTTTTCTGATGCAAAGTGGATAACAATGATATCTATAAAATAATCATCTATTAATTTTCTAGAAATTACTAGGAAAGGACCTTTGTACATTAGGGGTTGTCTGCTGCCACTTGTTTGTGAATGCATTTCTTTTTAAAGGCTGACTTTAAGTGGGGAATATATACTGTTTTGTGGTGAAGGCACTCATTTATGAAGTATGTATAGGGCTCTCCTTCAGCTGTTGAATACATTTAACTTTTATAGGCAGTGGTGATTCCAAGAGTGAAGAGATTTATGATCTGGGGAATTATTGATGTGTTTTGATACCCAGAGCTTCTCTGAGTATTTGGTGCAAGGAAAGAAAATTGGACACACACTGTTGTGACAGGGTTGAGCAAGAATTTCACACACAAAATAGCAAATGCCAGATGGGCTTTATCTATGGAGAGTGTCGGAGGAATACAAATGAGGTCAAACAGTCGGAGTATCCTAGGACATTTCATAAATTGCTTTTCACACAGTCACATTTTGGAGCTTTTGAAACTTTGTTAATGACATTCTGTGTCACTCTCTAACATGTCATGACAGAAAATCTTCAGCTTGGGAATTTTGAATTAATTAGATTACCTTTTAAATTGTTTAAGATGGAAGTGGAGCCCTCAGACACTGCCGTTACTGCATTGCAGAAATAAGGCCTGGAAATTGCACAGGCAGGTAGGAAAGCCATGAAATATAACTTTCCTTTTATGATGGTTGGGACTATCAACCTTTGGTATAATGGATATGCTGATGCCTACTCATCCTCAAAAGGGAACGTTAAAGACCGTTTTTCTCCCACAGCAAATAAATCATGACTTTTGCTTCATGTAAACAGGAGATGTGGACCCTCTAGAGGAGAAAAGGCAATGTCAAAAGTGTCAGAAGAATTATAATACTTTTATTATCACTTTTAAGTCCTCTCTCAAACAATTCTGAGGGGACTTAATTTTGATGGCATTTGTGAGAATCGTTAGTCACCCCAGCAGCGAGTGAAAACAGCAGAGACAGCACGTATAAATAAGTGCTCTTTTATTCACAATGTTAAAGTGCTCCGCAAAGAACCTCCTTCTCTTAACCCACACCAACTATACAGATATATACACATCTGGCACAGTTTCACAGCCAATGAACTGTTGGCTGCCTAGTTGCCAGGACTATCTTGCTCAGTCCAGTTTTGGCCAGATTTTCTGCTCAGTCATTGAGCGATCATGTGACACCACCTATCACCTGGCTGTCACTCAGATCATTGCAATCTGCTTGCTATGTGCAGTCTTAAATGTCAACAAATTCCCCCCCTTTTATATATTATTTAATATTAGTTGTGAGTTTTTTTAAAAGATGATAGTGCAACTTCAAAAAAAGAAGAAGGCTTTCAGACAGAAACAAATACTATAAACATCTGTAACCCATGGAATCTATTTTGGAATGTGTTTCAAGTCACAAGGGATTATAAGTGGAATAAATAATTGGGAATTCCCTCTTGGCCCAAATCTCCAGGATATCACAATCTCTTAGGGTCTTATGCAAGCCAATTTACATTCTGTTTTCTTTAGAGATGTTTGAACACCTGCTGATTAAGCATACAATCTGTTCGCCAGTTGTGAGGAGGAGCCATTTTTAATCAGGCAGTTTGGCAGCAGGTTGAGTCTGTTGACCAGGTTTCTGTTTGCTTGTTCAAACAGTGCATTATAGTGCAAGCAGCAACATTTCATGCATGTGCATTCCCTCACAGCCCAATGGTAGTCCAATGGCACTTTCACACATCCTGAATAATGCACTTTCAATCCACTTTTAAGGCACTTTAACAATCATTTGCAAGTGGATTTTGCCATTTCACACAGTGAAATTCAGCTGCAAAGTGCACTGAAGGAAGGAAGGAAGGAAGGAAGGAAGGAAGGAAGGAAGGAAGGAAGGAAGGAAGGAAGGAAGGAGTGAGAGAGAGAGAGAGAGAGAGAGAGAGAGAGAGAGAGAGAGAGAGAGAGAGAGAGAGAGAGATGCTGAGAACTTCACCAAACCAGAGATCTCCTCACTTCGCAACTATCAGCATACCGAACAGCTTTTTGGCTGCACAGTAGATGGACTTCCTTCCTTCCTTCCTTCCTTCCTTCCTTCCTTCCTTCCTTCCTTCCTTCCTTCCTTCCTTCCTTCCTTCCTCCCTCCCTCCCTCCTTTCTTTCTTTCTTTCTTTCTTTCTTTCTTTCTTTCTTTCTTTCTTTCTTTCTTTCTTTCTTTCTTTCTTTCTTTCTTTCTTTCTTTCTTTCTTTCTTTCTTTCTCCTTAAGTGATGCACAGTTGCACTCAGTATTCTGTGCCTCCTAGAGCATGCTCAGTATTTACCAGCCTGTTTCATTTATGAAAAATATTTTTTTTACTTACCTTAGGAGTCCCTCCAGCATGCAGAGACTCCTCTCCCTCTGTGGGTGACCCTATTTCACTGCTGAGCAGTAGGCACTTGGTCATGAAGTTTACTGGAAAGCATGGCATCACATAAATGAATGCAGGAGATCATTATTGATGCCATCCCAGATCTTTTGTGAAGTCACCAACGAAAAACACCATACACGGACAATGCTGAAGACATTCTGCCAAACAGAAGGCAGACACAAACCCAGTTAATTTGCAAAACAATTTCATTCACCACTGGTTTAATCTTTGGAGCTTCAAGAGAAGGGGAGAAATGGTATTCTAATTTCACAGTTCCACAGTTCATAATCCCAGTGTCTTCACTGACTGGAATAAGTACCCTGAAGACTGAAGACTGACAATCCAATCTTATAGAGCAATTTAGGCTGAAGACAGATAGTATTTTGTAGTAAAAGTGGTTTAAATACAGACCCTATGCCATGGAAACAAATGCCATGGAATGAAGTGAATGTGTGAATTCAAGAATTTCTGAGAATAATTCATGAAGTCTGTCTTGCCTTTTTCAGAGAGCATGTTCAGGGTGAATGAATGCCTCTGGTTGGGTAGTGGGGCCATAGCTCAATCCTCCTCTGATTGATACATGTCCATTTGAATGTCTGCAAGAACAGTGCATGCATACAACTCCTTTAGCTAGTGATGGGTGGACTCCCGGGCTGCTCTTGGCACCAGCCATTGTCAGTACATGAAATCCCTTATCACTCCTGATGGCATCATTGGGAGTGTCATGGAATACTGTGTGCCCCAAGCCCCGCCTCTGTTCCAATTTACCATCTTCAAATCTAACATATTGGGAATTACTGTAGTGGGGATGACATATCGGAAGTGGCTGGGAAATGGAGAAAGGAGGAAGAGGACAGTGTGGAGAACCTTCCCTCCTCTTGACCCACCAAACTGCCATCTGCTGTTACCCCCCAAAGCATACTTCCTCAGCAACAGCAAGTAAGGTGGGGTTGGAGCCCATATTTTTTTCCAGAGAAGAAAAAGGGAGGAAATGGTCCCATTTGTCTGTCAAAAAGGCTATGCTGGGGATCATGGGACCTGCAAGGACAAAAGCCATGTGGAATGGGAGCTGTAGTAAGAAGCAGAATTGGGTTACATTGAGTGAAAAAACTAGCTATATCCAGCTCACGGAGAGGGGGCAGGAGAAAAAGAAGAGGGAGCAGGAAAAAGAATTCTTTCTTTGCACCATCTGAGCCAGAAAAAAATGGAGTCTGTGATGCTGACTTTGCTTCGAAGGCAAGTATTAGAAGTAGCTGAAGTTCTTATTCCAAATCAAAGATGGCATAACCATATGATAGGAAACTTTGGGTTCCTGATTGTGAGGATAGAGCTCTACACATGTACAGTTGTGTTCATGTGCAGTCCTTACAAAAATGCTCAACTGAACACACAGAGGTACGCCACCAGATGAGTTCACTCACTGTTGATGTAAACAGGATTACACTCACATGTAAACAGGATTTTTCCCTTCATTTTTCCATTCTGCTGCAACAGCACAAGCTTCTTCATGAGAAGGCTTTCTGCTCTGTTTTGGTGAGTGGTTTACTTACCCATCTTTTCACTCAGCATAGCGTATTTGCCATTTTGTATTTCTTAACCATAACTAGATTGCCTATTACCCTACATTTGGTAATACTAGTTTTCCTCTCCCTTTATATCACTTACAGACCATTCCTGAGCTGGCAGCGTACGGGAATGGCGGGGAAGAGTTGCAGCAGTCTTTCGCCCCATAGGAAAAAGTGAGGCTGCACCTGCTCAAAAGCAGGCACAGCACGGCTGTTCCCGGCGCTGGCGTAACCGGCCGAACCAGGATAAGGACCCACCTAACCGGCAGCTCCTGTCTTCTGGGTTTCTGGGGGTTTTTCTGTTGTTATTCTGTCTCTCACAGCTACAACAAACCTACCATTAAAATTATGGACTGGTCATTTCTTCGTCAGAGGGCAAACAGGCAAATTTAGCAGGGGATCAAATACTTTTTTCCCTCACTGTAATATACCCTTTGGAAGGGATCTTGAACACTCCATACACATTGATGAATTAATTAATCCTTTGGGGGGGAGCAGGGAATCATCAATCTGAACAGTTAATGAAAACATCTGTTCAATGCACAGTGGTGGGCAGAAAACCCAAAATGAAGTTAGTCTGTATTTATAATTACACTATAAATTGGCTAAATGAACTCACAGATGTTGCATTTCAGACAATCCACCTGTAAAAGATAGTAGAATAAAAATAATAGCACCTGCTAAAGGAAAATAGCAATGGAAAGGGGGGAAATGTGAATTATTTAAATGTGTAAATGATAGCAAGAGGACTATGACAGAATAATTTTGTTTGTAGATGAGATGTGTACAAGAGACATATAGTATAAGAAAATATTTGAATTTATAAAAATTTAAACTTTCTCTTAATGTCATCATCTCTTAAAGTCATCAGTCGCAAAATTTCCAAACCTACTTCTTCCAAATACAAGATTTATTTCAGTCCTTATATCCCTCAAACTTTAGATTTACGCTGCTCAAGATCAATGGATCAAGGAGCTTCTAAGGGATAAAGGAAAGGAATACTATTAAGTATATTGAAATACTGTATTCTGAGGTTCAAATGGTCATCTTTCTGCCAAGAAGAATAGCTAAGTTGAATTTTAAAGTAAAACTAAAATGGTATGAGGGTTGGTATGTGTCAGCCAGTATGGCAAACTGAACAAATTGTCTGTCTTAGACCTGAGTTCAAATTTCTGCTCAGCCATGTAGCTCAGAATTTGACTTCACTCCTTCACTTGCAGGGAAAGAGGTCAAGCCTGATGTTTGATCTCTCACAGGACCCTCCACATTATATCAGGCATTTCTGTTCCCATCCTGCCTGTTCATTTCTCTCTCTCTCTCTCTCTCTCTCTCTCTCTCTCTCTCTCTCTCTCTCTCTCTCTCTCTCTCTCTCTCTTTACCAGTTTGGCCTGTGAACAAGTGGTGCTTCCTCTCTTCAGCTTGGGTTGAGGGTATGAGAGTTAGTGCTACTTTCTCACTGCCTAATAGATGACAATTACCACCGTAATGCCCTGCTTCTGTTTCCAGAAGCTTTGGCCAACTTCTGTTTGGAACAGAATGCAGGGATGCTCTGGTCAAAGAAGGAACGTTAAATGCTATTCATTGCAATCTGGGCAAAAACTAACAGATGTGGCTCTCCCTGGGACAGTTTTAGAAGCACTCCCTTACTATTAGTTTTGGCCCAAGAATGCTCAGTAAAGTCTAGGATGGGATTCTTTCCATTTCCATATTCTCAGAGCTTTGCAATGGCAAAGTATGCTTCTTAGGGAGTAGCAAAATGTCTTTATCTGGACCTGTAGTCAAGCAATAAAGATTTTTCCTCTTCCTTCCCTACCTGTAACTGAACAGATATAAGATGCTGTAGTCAGTGGGAGGAAATTCAAAGAGACCTGACTTTCAAACCTAGCTTTTGCGAATGACAGTCCCAGGCTTCATGTTATAAAGGTAATGTGATGGTAGGTGGATACTGTAGTCTAGTCCACATAAATTGTTCTAGGTCTATTACATGGGGGAAAGTGCCAAAGGCATAATGTAGTTTCTGAGCTACTTTATCTAAAATAAGAACCTTTGCCATGTACTGTGTTTTTCCATGTCAACTGCATCATAAGTCTGCTCCACATAAATGCATGTCAAGAGGCTGACTTTCATAGTAGGAGAAAGTGTTTTGAAATGCTTTCTACTTGGAGAAAAGTCAATGCTATTCAAGTGCAGCAATTCCAAGAAAATGAATATGTAACTGCCAGTTCGTAGGAGCCCCGTGGCACAGAGTGGTAAGCTGCAGTACTGCAGTCCAAGCTCTGCTCATGACCTGAGTTCGAACCCGACAGAAGTTGGTTTCAGGTAGCTGGCTCAAGGTTGACTCAGCCTTCCATCCTTCCTAGGTCAGTAAAATGAGTACTCAGCTTGCTTGGGAGTAAAGGGAGACAACTGGGGAAGGCACTGGCAAACCACCCCATAAACAAAAGTCTGCCTAGGAAACTTTGGGTTGTGACGTCACCCCATGGGTCAGGAATGACCCGGTGCTTGCACAGGGGACCTTTACCTTTAACTGTCCTCCACAGGAACTCTTCTGGGTGACCTTGGGCCAGTCATAGTTCTCTCAGAACTCTCTCAGCCCACACATAGGCAGTCAATGACAATCCACCTCTGAACATCTTTTGCCTTGACTTGATGGCACTTTCCACCTCCACCAACTGCCAGTTCATTCGTAAAGCACATAACTTCTCTTTCTAGAACTGTCAGCTGGAAAGATGTATAGCTACAGAGGTATTTAGGTTCTACCTTGGGTTCTCCCTCATCAAGTTTTTATCAGAAAAAAGAACATCCCTGAAGTAACCTATGAAACTATTAAATATAATCAATTCTGAATGTCTGGATGAACTTTTTAAAACCCCATAACTCAGTTTTTTCAGGTAAAATAGCATTATTTGGAGAATTTGCTTTGTGATAGACTTTTAAGAGTTGTGTGTGTGTTTTTAAGGCTGGATCCTACTATGTTTTCTTCTGGTGCAAGAGGAAGAATTGTGAAAAACTGTACTGGGGACATGTGGGATGGGGATGAAATGAGGAAAGGAATCAAGTAGGACCATCTCTCCTCCCTCTTGCACCAGAATAAAAGCTGCTGAGATCCAAACCCAAATGTATCTCTTTCTTCCTCTGGCTGTGAAATATAACCTAATTTTGAGGAAGTGATGTTGCAGCTTGCAGACGGATGCCTGAACCTAATCCTGTATCTCTCTACCACACTTATCTACAATAAATAGCCTTGTCTATGCAAGTTAATCAGATGAGAATGGGTAAAAGAGGAGGAGGTAAAGTCCAAGCAGGCTCTGAAGACAATACAAGCCTGAAAAAATTCTTGCTACAATGCACAATATTTTGACCCTCTTGGCAGAACAACAAGAAACTCTGTTTTCTAGACTGGAATCTCTTATGGAGCCTATTACCTCCCAGCTTATTGAAATAAAGGGATGTTTAAAAGAAATTTCAGCTACAGCAGACACAGCAATGGAGATGACACTTACTCAACAGACAGAGATCCAGAGCCTGCAACAAAATGAGGAATTATTAAAAGCAAAAATTCAAGACCTTGAGAGTAATCTGTGATTTTGTATATTTGTTGAAAAAGTTGAAGTCACAGATACATCTCTATTTATCTCTACCTGGCTAGCTAAAGTCCTGCAGCTGGAAGATGGAATCTCTCCAGTAATTGAAAGAGCACACCGAACTGAGCCTTTACAAGACAGACATTGAAAATGTACTCGAGATATCATGGCTTGCTTCCTGTATCAAACATCAAAGGAGGAAAATCTATGTGTGGCACAGGAAAAGGAATTTTTGTCTTTTCAAGAACCCAGATACATCTGCAGAGACTTTGGAAAATGACAGCAGCTTAAACCAATCACAGAATCTCTATGATACAAATATCAGATACAAATGGGGCTTCCCATTTTTACTGATATCATGGCTTGATAAAGGCACATTTCTCGCAGCCACTAATGAACCTCAGAGCAAGAAACTACTGGAAATCCTAAATATTGATCCCCCTCTGAAAGACCAACAATGAAGTGTATACTAAAAATGGGATGATGATGATGTAATTCACAGGGAGTCTTGACCATCTTCCATTGTCATTCAGTTTTGAGTATACTCCTCATTGTTGGTCTTTCAGAGGGGGATCAATGTTGAGGATTTCCAGTAGTTTCATGCATGTATCTATAGAGTCAAATTGGACCCACTACTGTAGCATTTTCTATAATTGGGTATCTGTGTGCAAAGTTTCCTAGGCTGGTTATTGTGCTGGACTCTTTCATAACTCCTTATTTCTGTACATTAAAGGTGTCTGCTTGTCATGGGAAAGAACATCTTTCTCTTTGATGTCCCAGAGAATATTAGGACTTGCTGTTACCAATAAAGTATGAAAACAAAAGAGGAGTCTTTTGACATCTAACAGATTTACAGTAGCAAAAGCTGTTGACAAAGTGGCCTCAAGCCCTTGAAGGCTGATGATACTATAAAATCTCTACGTCGAAGTTTCCACAAGACCACTCTTGTGCTTTTGCTGCAACAGAATAATGTGGTTACCCTAGTGGAATTTGTATCCACAGAAGGTACTAAATGTATGAGAATACCAGTGGTAATTAACCCATGGGACAAACAGTGCAATCCTAAACAGAGTTACACCCTTCATTGAGGTATAATGCCACAGAGTCCACCTTCCAAAGCAGCCATTCTCTCGAGGGAAACAGACCTTTGTAGTCTGGTAATCAGTTGTAATTCCAGATCACCTAGAGGTTGGCAACCCTACTGGAGATACTATTTCCAAAGCATCAAACAGTCATTCTTAAGATAAACAAAACATTATTATTATTATTATTATGGTAACTATGCTTAAATATTTCAATGGATAGCTGGAATGAGAAGTTACCGGTTAACAAAATGCAGTTACGTTTGTCTGGGTTTGAACTAATCATTCTTGTGCTGTTTTTATGCACTTGACTTACGTTTAATCGCTTTCTTAATTTTTTATGTTTATGTTGATTGCTTACGATTGCTTGTGAAGTGCCTTAAGCAGGTCTCTGGAGAGGTGGCTCCAAAAAAATCCTGGATAAATAAATAAACAAATGAAAGTAAACAGCCCTCCATTTACACCTTTGCTTGTGTATAGAGATGATTGGTTTAGTCTTTCTGTGATAGGGCTGTGTTGTGTATTCCTTTTACCTTTCATTTTCAGGTGTTTTGCTTGGTTTGCCCAGCAGTGTACCTTGGCCTACGTGTTCTAAAATAGATCTAATACCTCCTTAGTTCACTTCTTGCATCTGATGGAATAGGCTTATGCCACAAGAATTCATTCTAAGGCTCTATATAGAACACATCATCTTCTTGTTGCATCACAGAATCAAACAGTGCTTAGCCTCCGGAATTCATATTCCTCCATTTTCAACACAGCTTTTATAAACAGACAATAACCTACAGATAATATAATCAGTACAACTGCACTCATTGGCAAATTCTTTCGGGAACACAAATGGTTAGTCCTAATTGTTGTCCAATTAACAGCCAAAGGGTCAGCCCTAATTACAGTTCACTTTTATAGGTCACTATGCAATATTGACTACTTTGCTTCCCAGAACTAATTAAATAACGATACCGCTTACTTTACTTTTGCCATAATTATAGCCATTACATTTATTCTCAAATAAGATCTGGAGTCATTTAGAAAGAACAGAGCATATTTCTTAATACTTCTTAACCCAATCAAAAGAAAATGAAAAGAGCAGAAGATGGATGTAAGAAATCATGGCGCTGAAGCCAGTCTCTCATGAGAAAAGCAAGATCGCACTGTTCATGCTTTCTCCATTCCCCAGCCACTCTCTATCATCCCCCCCGAAAGCTGCTATAAATCCAATGTTTATATTCTATTTGCCATATTTAGGATTAATAAATATATATAGCATTATCCAGCAACAGGTTTAATTTCATGGAATTTGCATAGGGTTGAGGGAGGTGTCATGGTGAGTGGCATGGATGTCATGAACATGATGACATAGCTTCCAGGGAAAACCCAAAAGCAATAGCGGTAACTCTAGGAATTCTAGAGCTATCACCACCACTTTCCGTTTACCCCAGTAGTGATGTCATCATATGTTGAGCGGCAGCAGACAATAGGAGCTTGGGGCAGGGAATCCCCCGCCCTGACCAGGGGCTTGGCAGCCCTGAATTTGTACTTTGTGTGTGTGTAACATGCCGTCAAGTCGCAGCTGACTTATGGCAACCCCTTTCTGGAGTTTTCATGGCAAGAGACTAACAAAAGTGGTTTGCCAGTGCCTTCTTCTGCACAACAACTCTGGTATTCCTTGGTGGTCTCCCATCCAAATACTAACCAGGGCTGACCCTGCTTAGCTTCTGAGATCTGACGAGATCAGGCTAGCCTGGGCCATCCAGGTCAGGGTGAATTTGTACTTTATGCTGAGGCAAATATAAATTTGCCACTAAGCCTTCCAAATCACCACCCCCCAGTTTACCCTGTTCTCCCTCCTCCCTCCTGGTCTACCAACCCACCTAGAGAATTACAGTGTACTTTGGGCTCCTGTGCCACAGTTAGAGAAACAATTACAATGTTATGGTTCTATTGCATCTTCATCCCATCCTTCCTCCAAATTGCTCAGGGAGGCATACCAGTTTTCCCTCCCCCATTTATCTTCTCAAAAACCCTGTGTAGTAGGTTCATGCTAGGAAAAGTTGAGGGCAGCAAGAAAAGAGGAAGACGCAACAAGAGATGGATTGACTCAATTAAAGAAGCCGCAGCCCTCAATTTGCAAGATCTGAGCAAGACTGTCAAAGATAGGACATTTTGGAGGACTTTCATTCATAGGGTCGCCATGAGTCGGAAGCGACTTGATGGCACTTCACACACACACACACACACACACACACAGTACGTTCAAGTGAGAGTGAGGGACTGGCCTGAGGTCAGCCAAGAATGTTAACAAAGTCTTCCCAGCCTTAGTCTGACACACTGACTAAACAGTACACTGCACTAGCTCTCTGCTTCTGCTGCTGATTTTGATTCTGATCCCCTGCCCCAAGTTCCCTTTGTTCCCTGTCCCAACTCCCTACAAAACAGACTCTTAAAGTATATTCAGACAACTGTTTCCAGAGTAGTTGAAAATTACATATCCATTTCATATGACAGCAATTTCCTCAGGTGCAAGGGGCCTTTTGCCAATGCAAGAGTTTCTTCCACCACAAAGATTAACTAGGGAGGGGTGCAACTCATGATGCAATGTGTGGGAGGAGGAAACATAAGAGTGACCCTCAGGAGATGCCAGGAAACATATTGAGTATGCTTATAGTATCCATAGGGTTGCCAACCTCCAGATATTAGCTGGAGATCTCTTGCTATTACAATCGATCTCCAGCCGATAGAGATCAGTTCACCTGGAGGAAATGGCTGCTTTGGCAATTGGACTCTATGGAATTGAAGTCCCTCCCCTTCCCAAACTCTGCCCTCCTCAGACTCCACCCCCAAAACCTCCCACCAGTGGCGAAGAGGGACCTGGCAACCCTAAGTATCCAGAATAGCTAAGGATCGGCCTAAGTCCTCTGCTGTCTTAGGGTGAAAACGCACGGTCGCTTTATCCTCCTTTAATCCCTGTTTTAGCCAGGATCGAATGCACATTAGGCGAAATGCATGTGTTCAAACCTGGCTGAATCCTGGCTGAAACAGGGATTAAAAGAGGATAAAGCGACCGTGCGTTTTCTCCCTTAGTGAACCTGCTCATAATGGGGTATGATGAGTTTCTGAACTGAGGGGGGCTATATTCTGAAACACTTCGTTCCAAAATTCAACCCTATCACGGTCACCAATTTATTTTCATAGGATTCTGTTGTTTGCCTCTTTCCTTCCTTTCTGCTTCTACAGTTCACAAATTTTAGAGTTTAGAGAATTTAAGGGGTTTAAGTGACAGGTACTTCTGCAGTCTAGAAGCATGCTTTCCCATTTCCTGCTGAAGGCTCATGGGCCAACAGTTGGGCAGTAAACGGTTACTACCTGATTTATGGCAGCAGGCAAGGAGATTAACAAATTTATGAAATCCTTCTTTTGACATACGTAATTAATCTTTGACCTTATTAAAGTGACACAATGATATCAATGACATTAGCATGCATTAGTTAAAATTTATCGTATTTCTCTGGCTTATTGAAATTAGCTTCCTTAAAATAGTTTTTGCATTTGCAAGTATGCATATATACATCCTGAGATTTCTTGCACACAACAAGGATAGCACTAATTGTCAAAAGTCCAACATTAAAACATAATTCTAATTAAGCACACATCTTGCTACATAATTAAGCATACATCATGCTTAATTAATCAAATCTTGATAGGCTTGCAAATTCTTATGAATACAGCTCATGAATTCAATAGAGACAGAACTGAGTGGTGTTCATTTATAAGGCATTCTTTGAATGCTAATTTTTACTGGTCTCTGGACATAAGGGAAGAGGAGGCAGACTTTTGGCTGGAACAGAAAAAAATATTCAAGTGAATGAGACTAACATTCTGTGCATTTTGACAAAGAGTGGAGCTTAGCCAATGTTTCACCAGACGTAATTTAAATATTCAATTTGTGTCCAGTTTGCTGCATCCAGAATGTTCTTTTAGAAGCTGTATAGGCTTTTCAACCGATCTGTTGGAAGCTGCACTGAAAAGAATAAGGTTGCCATTTTGATCTTGGTGTTTAATATGTTGAACTGGGATATGGGAGTTCAAATGCATGCTTTGCCATGAAACTTAGTGGGGCACTCCACACACACACACACGCACACACCTCTCACAGGACTGTTGAAATGAGGAATGGAGAGCCATGATGTAAACCATCTTGAGCTTCTTGGAGGAAAGGTGGGATAAAAATGTACCAGTTAAAAGAGTCAGTATGATGGGTGCAAGAAATAAAAGCACCCTTGGAACTTTCTGTGGGGTGTTACATTTTTTCTGCCTTCTGCTGACCTATCCACCCTTCCCGTGAATATCACAGGATTAGTCGGTCACCATTTTCAGGCCCAAGTAACAATTTTGGGGGTTTCCCCTGATTGGCTATGTGGGGAGCCTTCCCCATGTAGCAAGAGAGGGTACTAGATTAAATAGGCCCAGTCTTCAACTCTTTAGGCCATAACTGGTGCAGCAGGGATAGGTAGGGTTGCCAACCTCCAGGTAGTTTTGGCAATTCCAGGTAGTAGCTTGGGCTCTCCTGCTCTTACAACTGATCTCCAGCCAATAGAGATCAGTTCACCTGGAGAAAATGGCCACTTTGGCAATTGGACTTTATGGCATTGAAGTCCCTACCCTCCCCAAACCCCGTCCTTCTCAGGCTCCACCCCAAAAACCTCCTGCTGGTGGCGAAGAGGGACCTAGCAACCCTAGGGATAGGAAAGGTTGCTCACAATAGGTAGGGATGAGCAACAATCACCCTGAGGCTCTGGACATGATGGGGGGCATGTCTGGAACAACCTATGACAACCCTTATGGCAGGGTAGACTTGGGAAGGAGCACCCTTGGTGCTTAGCAACATGGCCTTACAGCACATGATGGGAGGGGAATGGGGCTTAGCATGTCTTGGCACATTATGTGCAGGTGATGATCAACAAGCCTGGCAGATGATGCTGATTGAATTTGGAGACAGGATGGATGTCATACAAAGGAAGCATGTCATGCCCACCTTTTTAATATTTTAGCATATTTAATAGTAATTACATAGATCAATTAATTAAAAATAGACTAGTTAAACCCATGCAGTTGTCCTGAGTCCTTATTTGGGATTCTGGGGCAAAGAAATTTCACTTACTTTTTCTGCATATTTAAGGAGAGATAGAGAACTTTCTAATTTATTTATAATTTATTTTTCTGTCCCCTTCCCATCGTTACCTGAACAGCATATCATTAAAAAAGGCTGTATCTCTACAACATGGTACAGTCCTTGTTTGGAACATATCTTGGGTTGAATCCAACCAGGTTTTCCACTGGTGAAAAAGGGATAGTGGGGTCCCCTTTGGCCACCAAAACAGCTATGCTGGAGTCCATGAGGAGGGCTGCATGGATAAAGGGCATGTGCAAAAGAAACCGTATTTAGAATAGAAGGGGTATTGGAAAAAAACTGGCTGGAACCAACTCATTCTATTCCATAGAGAAAAGGCAGCAGCAAATCAGTGCCACTTTGAAAGAAAGATGGGTTATCCAAGTGAAAGGGAACCTTACAAAAATTAACTTTCAGTTCATTTGTAATACTCAGTTTTAGGAGACAATACAATTAATCTTCTTAATTTTCCTTTTCATCTTACCATCTGTCTTACTTTAGAGTCAGAGCCTGCCAGGCTCTGCTTTTAGGTTCATAGGATAACCAAGAGATTAAATTGCTTGTGATCACAGTGGAGTTTATTAAGGTTTTACAAGATGTTATAAGCAGGGTGGTGGTTACATAGCAAAACCATGTCAAGATAAGCTTATAGATCCCTCACTGAAGACTAGGGATGCATGACACACATTCCCTCATTAGGGCGAATTGCTGGTCACAAGCCTGTGCAGTTCCCCATCATCCAGCAAGATTAAAAAAATCTTGTGGTTTGCCTAGCTTTTTAAAAAATTGCTGAGGCCTTAATTGCATGCAAGTGCCATCAGAAGAACATAGCAAACATTTTATCTTTCCCAAAATAAGTTTTGAATAATACTTTAGAAAAAATAACAAGCATAAGCCATTTGTTCGTAAGGAATGGCTAGAGATAAGGCCATCCTGAATTAAACTAAGCTTGCTACTAAATTCCTTCTAATTACATGGAAAGGTTGATTACCATGTAAAATATATTAATTCTATATTTAAAATAAAATATATTAATATATATTAATAATATAAATATATTTAATAATATAATTTAATAATATAATATATATACATATATAATATATATGTGGGGTGCCCTGTCCCCTCTGCGCTCGGGGCGCCTCCCACTGGTGCAGGAGGAGTTCGAGGTGGAGGAGCTTCCTTGGCCTCAGACCTTTCCAGGAGTGGGTCTGGCTTCAATTCCCCCGCAGAGGAATCCAGGATCGCTGTGCCGCCTGCCCAGTCGATCCCCAAAGACCCCTCCTCTCCTGCTCCTCCTCGGCCTCCGCGTCCTCCACCCTTTTATCCTCCTCCCCCCCGGTCCCGCCCTCCACCCGTCCCCGTGACTTTCCTTCTCTCTCCCCAGCTGTCGTCCCTCAGCCTTCCCAGCCGTTCCCCCCTCCCTCCCTCTCGACGCAGGGCTGGGATTCCCCGCCCTCTTCCGCTCCGGGCGCGGCCACCCGTCAGCTGGCCCGCGGGCCTCCGCTCCCTCCCTTCCTCTTCGGGGCTGCCTCCTGGCCGTCGCCCCTCTCCTCCGCCGCCACTGTTGCCCTCCGCCGGCGAGGTCCACGGCCCCCTGCGAAGGAGACCGGGGGGCCCGGTGAGTTCTCGGGGGAGTCGGGTCTCTTCTCCGTCTCCCTGTGTTCCCCCGCGCCGCCTGCCTGCTTCCCCGTCGGCCCGACCCCCGCCGCCGCGAGCGGCGGCGGCTCAGACGCCTCTTCCCCTGGCCTGCCCCCCCCGGGGACGGAGGGGGAGCCCCGCCAAGTCCGGCGACTCCCGGGGCTCCGGGGGTCGCAGGACACATCCCCCCCCTTGGACCGGCCTTCGGAGACGGTTCGAAGACGCGGGAGAGATAGTCTGCCAGGATATGGTGGGTCCCCGGCCGATGTTGGACTGTAAACTGGAACGGCAGTAGGGACACGTACCACCGCAGGATCCGGGGGTTATGGTGCTTCATCTGGTGTATCCAGCGTAAGGGAGCGTGGTCGGTGACCAGGACGAAGGGGTTATCCATCAAGTAATATTGTAAGGCTCCTACGGCCCATTTAATGGCCAAGGCCTCTTTTTCAATAGTGGCGTAGTGGCGTTCGGCTGCCTGGAGCTTGCGGCTGAGGTACAACACGGGGTGATCCACCCCGTTGTAGACTTGGACCAAGGCTGCCCCGAGGCCCGCGTCGGAAGCGTCGGTATGGACGTGGAATGGCCTGGAGAAGTCGGGGTTCTTCAAAACCGGATCACAAGACAGAGCTCCCCGTAGATCTTGAAAGGCTTCTCGACGTCCCGCCGTCCATCGGACGTGGTTAGGCTCCGAGTTCCGCAGGCAATCCGTCAGTGGAGCGGCCCGCGAGGCAAAATGGGGTATGAATTTAACATAATACCCGACGATTCCCAGAAACCGGCGCACTTGCCGTTTCGTGTGTGGGAGTGGGGTTTCTGCTAATGTCGTCACTTTCTCAGGCAACGGTCGGAGTTGTCCATTCCCCATGATATACCCCAGGTACCGTAATTCTCGGAAACCTATGTGGCTTTTGGCTGGGTTGGCTTTAAGGCCCGCGTCGTGTAAAGACTGCAACACTGTTTGCAGATGGAGTAGATGGGTGTCCCAATCTGAACTGAACACGATAATATCATCTATATAAGCCATAGAAAATCCTTGGCATTGGGCTAATACGCAGTCGACTAACCGTTGGAAGGTGGCGGCCACGCCGTGAAGGCCGAAGGGCATTACCGTGAACTGGTAGAGGCCTGACGGGGTGGCGAAAGCTGTTTTCTCCTTGTCTTCTAGTTTCATGGGGATCTGCCAGTACCCTTTCGTCAGGTCTATGGCCGATATATAACGGGCAGCCCCCAATTGGTCGATGAGAATATCCGAACGTGGCATAGGGTAAGCGTCAAACTGTGCTAGGTCGTTGACCTTCCGGTAGTCCACGCAAAACCGCACCGTCCCGTCGGGTTTCGGCACCAGCACTATAGGACTTCGCCAGGCACTACGCGAAGGTTCCACTACCCCCAAGGCTAACATCTTGGCTACTTCACGTTCTATGGCTTCTCACCGCTGTCGGGGAATGGGGCGCCAAGGTGATCGGGCCACCTTCCCGTCCGGCGTGCGTACTTCGTGGGAGACCATTGTCGTGCGTCCGGGGTCGGAGGCGAAGATCACAGGTAAGCCGGTGAGTAGTTGGATCACTTGTTTTCGCTGCTCTGGGGTTAGTCCCTGATCTATGTGAGGGTGTTCCGTCTTCACCCCCGGTTCGCCCCAAGGAACTTGTCCCTCGGGGAGTTCTAGGGGTTCCTCTCCCAACTGACACACCCCTATTGAACCTGATCTGTCTACCCATGCCTTTAGGTCGTTTATGTGTATTTGTTTTCGTTGGTGTCCCCACTGTCCGCACTTCACCTCATACGTGCAGGGACCTATTACTTTGGTCACCTCAAAGGGGCCTTTCCAGGGATCAGTTTCGCCAACCCCGAAAATCCTTCCCTTCACCAGGACTTGCTCTCCTACCTGGAATTCTCGTTCCTGGGTGCCCCGGTCGTAGGCTGCCTTTTGTTCTTGCTGGGCTTTCTGCAGGTTTTGGGCGGCCATGTCTTGAGCTACGGCTAATCTCTCCCGTAGGTCCTGCATGTAGTCCGGTACCTCCCGACCTTCTGTTCCTTCTTCACGGCCTCTCCACGGCCGCTCAACCAATTCTAAGATGCCTCGGGGTCTCCGTCCGTACAACAATTCAAAGGGGGCATACCCGGTTGACGCTTGCGGGGTCTCCCTGACCGCGAACAGTACGGGGTCCACGCAGAGATCCCACTGGTGTGGGTGGTCCCCTGCCAGTTTCCTCAGCTTGTTTTTCAGCGTCTGGTTGAACCGCTCTACTAGCCCGTCCGTCTGGGGATGGGCCACGGAAGTGAAGATTTGCTGGACTCCGAGTGTTTTACACAACTGTCGGGTGATGCCCCCCGTAAAGGAGGAGCCCCTATCGGTTAATACTTCACTTGGTAACCCTACCTGAGCAAAGAACCTGATCAGAGCCCGGCAGACCCCCATCGCCTGCATAGACCGCAACGGGATGGCTTCGGGGAACCTGGTAGCATAATCTACAATCACTAGTATGAACCGGTTTCCCCGGGGGGTCCGTGGAAGTGGCCCCACGAAGTCCATGGCGATGCGGTCGAACGGGGTTCTGATCACTGGAAGGGGCTGTAACGGGGCTCGAGGCGGAGGGCGAGGTGTCCAGCGCTGACATTGGGGACAAGACCGACAGAATGCTTTCTTTAATTGGTCGTAATTAGCACTTTCGGCCTTGGGTAATGCTTTCAAGGCAGCCTGGGCGGGGCCGGTCAGGTGGGGGCCAATTATGAAAGACCACCTTTCTTTGGGCCACCCCGACGCTTCGGCCGTCCGTTCAAACACATCTAAATATCCGTCGATGTCGTCCTCCGGTCCCAGCCGGGCCAAAGGGATGGGGGGCATTCGTGGTGTAGAGCCTGGCGGGTTGCCCCCTGCTCCATCTCCCCCGCTTCCTCTGGCCAGCTCCAAAGACTTACAGACCTCCCGCATCAGAACGGCCTGGGCCTCCTGGGTCTGGCGGGCCATGTCCATCATCATCCGTTGCTGGGCTTCTTGCTGCTGTTGCCACATTTCTTGCATGAGGCGACCTTGGTGGTCCGCCATCCACTTCCCGAACTGGGAGAAGTCTGTACCGGCCGCTCCGTGTGGCTCTGTGGGTTCCATCACGGCTCCGGTGGTAGGCTTGGGGACGGCGAAGACCGGAGGGCGTAACAAGGGTCGCGAGGGCCGCCAACCTGGTTGGGCCGGGATATGTGAGGGGGGGGGGCTTTACTAGGCCCCCACTGCCCGCATTCTCCACCACTGTGGGGCGCCCTGTCCCCTCTGCGCTCGGGGCGCCTCCCACCGGTGAAGGAGGAGTTCGAGGTGGAGGAGCTTCCTTGGCCTCAGACCTTTCCAGGAGTGGGTCTGGCTTCAATTCCCCCGCAGAGGAAGCCAGGATCGCTGTGCCGCCTGCCCAGTCGATCCCCAAAGACCCCTCCTCTCCTGCTCCTCCTCGGCCTCCGCGTCCTCCACCCTTTTATCCTCCTCCCCCCCGGTCCCGCCCTCCACCCGTCCCCGTGACTTTCCTTCTCTCTCCCCAGCTGTCGTCCCTCAGCCTTCCCAGCCGTTCCCCCCTCCCTCCCTCTCGACGCAGGGCTGGGATTCCCCGCCCCCTTCCGCTCCGGGCGCGGCCGCCCGTCAGCTGGCCCGCGGGCCTCCGCCCCCTCCCTTCCTCTTTGGGGCTGCCTCCTGGCCGTCGCCCCTCTCCTCCGCCGCCGCTGTCGCCCTCCGGCCCGTCCCTCCGCCGGCGAGGTCCATGGCCCCCTGCGAAGGAGACCAGGGGGCCCGGTGAGTTCTCGGGGGAGTCGGGTCTCTTCTCCGTCTCCCTGTGTTCCCCCGCGCCGCCTGCCTGCTTCCCCGTCGGCCCGACCCCCGCCGCCGCAAGCGGCGGCGGCTCAGACGCCTCCTCCCCTGGCCTGCCCCCCCTGGGGACGGAGGGGGAGCCCCGCCAAGTCCGGCGACTCCCGGGGCTCCGGGGGTCGCAGGACAATATATTAAAATATATTAATTCTAGCTGGAGATATTCTGCTATTACAACTGATTTCCAGCCAGTAGAGATCAGATCACCTGGAGAAAATGGCCACTTTGGCAATTGGACTCTATGGCATTGAAGTCCCTCCCCTCCCCAAACCCTGCCCTCCTCAGGCTCTCCCCCAAAACCCTCCCACTGGTGGCAAAGTAGGACCTGGCAACCCTAGTGCCAAGTGATGCCAGGCCTCGACAGTGCTCGACAGTTGAATTTACCCTATTTGAATGAAATTGTCAGATATGAGCCAAACACCTAGTATGATTGATTGGCAGCAAACAATTTGAATGTCTGCTGAATAGGTTGGTATCAGTGCCCCCCCCCCCCCACATCAGCAGCCATTAACTAAGGACTATTTATATGAACACAGCATTTGTCTGCCTGCACAGATGCTTCGCCCTCCTCGTGCCACCAAAGGGCACTTCCTCATGCTATAGGGTTGCCAACTTCCAGGTACTAGCTGGAGATCTCCTGCCATTACAACTGATCTCCAGCCAATTCAGATCAGTTCACCTGAAGAAAATGGCCACTTTGGCCATTGGACTCTATGGCATTGAAGTCCTTCCCTTCCCCTCCCCAAACCCCGCCCTCCTCAGGCTCCACCCCAAAAAACTCCCACTGGTGGCGAAGAGGGACCTGGCAACCCTATCATGCTACTCATCCTCAAGCTAAGTAGCTGCAGTGCTGTCTGTGTTACTGTTTGGAATCTTTCCTAACAATTCTCCCATAGACTTTGTTGAACATGGGTGCCTTTCAATGCCTCAAAAATGGAGCCCTATTTTGTGTCTGAAATTGGCAATGTGGACATACTTGGGGATTACTACAATACCTCTGAGTTTTGTTGAGTTTGGATGGAAAACCATGAAGGTACAGGCCTGAGAAAAGGAAGGGAGAGGTCTTCCATGAAAACCAATGGAAAATACTAATAAAAGAGAATTATGAAAGTGAAACAATAATCAAGAAATAATAATGAAACAAAACTATATGAAATATTCCAATAATATAACAGACCCTTTTGGAATTAGTAACAAAAATGACAGGAGTGAAAGAAACTCCCAGGCACGAGTCTATCCCTTTCCTCAGCTGGTCATGGGAGACCCCAAAATTCCTGCTGAGCTCCCAAGATGACCAGCTAATCCTATAGGAAGGTGGGTGAGTCAGCAGAACATGGCAAGTACTTTCACTAGGAAGGCAAATCACCTATTGAAGGTTTCCCAGTAAGTTTCATTTCATTTTGTTATTTATAGGCTGCCCTTTCCTGGCCAAAGCCAGGCTCAGAGCGGCTAACAACAACCTTCCAACACACTGTAAGATTTAAGCCCTACTAATCAGATTTTGTGCCTCATTTAAACAGAATAGACAAGCACAACTGCACCATTGCCTCTAATGATCAAGGCTGAACTGATGCCATTGCTGCAAGTTTATGTTTCTGCAATTTGTTAAAAGAACATGAATCTGAAATTAATCAAAACATCAGGGATCTAGTGTAACTGAGTAAATACTGTAGCTCTTGGTGTTTTCCATGTTTGATAATAAAGCAACACAGGTCACTTGGATTGCCAGGTCACTTGGGTTGCCAGGTCAATCTGTCGACCAGCTCAGGAACGGGGATCGCTAGCATTTGGGGGGTTTGGGTGGTAAAGCGGCCCATCATGATGCAGCACTTCTGCGTGTAAACCAAAAGTGATGTAATTGCGTTACATGCAGCCACGCGTATGCTATCCCCACCCCAGCTCCTCCCCGAAAACCTCCCACCAGAGGAGAGGGGGGACCTGGCAACCCTACACAGCATAAAAGTTAATTACATGATTGTTTGGGGGTGTTAATATCCCTTGGTTGGACCGTTTTGTTTCTCTGTATTTCAGTAACTTTTAATATGTGCCCCCTTTTTGTGAGATAATTTTTTATATCTATATAAAATCTAATTCCCCCTCCCCCCTCCAACAGCTATTACTGTTTAAAGAAAAGTAAAGAATTTGGAGACCCAATTACAAATCTCTGACATCTCCTCCAGTTTGGCTCTAATTGTATAATGAGCAAAACTCTTAATGAATGAGGAAAGAAGCACTTTATCACAATGTGCACATTTCAGGGATTGGACAAAGCTCTTTCTGATTTAATCAGGTGGATAAGGATTGTTCAGTTCACAAATGTTTTACAAATTAGACAAGGGCTGATGAATTAGGAGAATATTTTGCATATTTCACTCACAAACCAGAAGCCTTTTCATCTTCACAAGAGAGAAAGGAGGGTTTGTTTGAATCAGGAAAAAGGGCTGGCCATTCTATGAAGGCTGCAGTATCTGGATCGTGAAGAGTACAGATGGGCATCAGAAGCTTTAACAAACGTGTACATACTGTAGTTGTATCCTGCTCTCAAATGGGTTCTCCCTCACTTTTGATCTTTAGGAGGCAGTTGATGGTTTTATTTAGGACCTCATTTGGTTATATTTACTAGCAATCCTGAATCATGGTTTTAAATTTGGGTTTTTATGTTCCTTATGTCATGAAAACAGTGCAGGTGAAGAAACAAAATAAAACCTCACCCACCCAAAAAAACAAAACAAAAAACCTTAATGATCTAATCTGAACTGGGGCTTCCATAACTGCTATTATACACACAGAGAAATGTTTTGAAGAGCTTATCATGGATCTTCCAACATTTTGTCTGGTTGAATCTTAAGTGAATGTAGTTTCATCAGTAATTTTATTCTTCAGACTATTGACATGCTTACAAAATACGTTCATGCCGGACCAGTGTCAGATGTGCTAAGTCCCAAAACAATGTCAAGTTTAGTAATTTTACTAATGTTTTTGTATTTGGAGGCCCCTCATAGTCTTTGGTCTTAAACTGTAGTTTACCAACAAGCCATAGAGTTTGGGGTGAATCCTAGAGCACGCCTTACAGTTATGCAGCTGGAAGTGACATCACAGTGTCAACAAATGACATTTCATTCTCCCTGTTTTTCTTCTGCTGCCCTTTAGGAGGTATGGTGGGGGACCAAGACAATTGGTGGGAGGTTGAACACCTACAGTGAGGGGGGAAAGTATTTGATCCCCTGCTGAATTTGCCCATTTGCCCTCTGACGAAGAAATGACCAGTCTATAATTTTAATGGTAGGTTATTGTAGCTGTGAGAGACAGAATAACAACAGGAAAACCCCCAGAAACCCAGAAGACAAAAGTCAGGGATTAATGTGCATTATAATGAGTGAAATAAATATTTGATCCCCTATCAACCAGCCAGATTAGGGTTAGGGTTAGGGCTAGGGTTCTGCTGTCAACAGAAGCAATCAATCCATCAGATTCCAAACTAGCCACCATGACCAAGACCAAAGAGCTGTCCAAGGATGTCAGGGACAAGACTGTAGACCTGCACAAGGCTGGACTGGGCTACAAGACTATTGCCAAGCAGCTTGGTGAGAAGGTGACAACCCTAACCCTGTCAACCTCCCTCGGTCTGGGGCTCCATGCAAGATCACATCTCGTGGAGTTGCAATGATAATGAGAACGGTGATGAAGCAGCCCAGAAATACACGGGGGGAACTTGTCAGTGATCTCAGGGCAGCTGGGACCATAGTCACCATGAAAACAGTTGGTAACACACTACTCCGTGAAGGACTGAGATCTTGCAGAGCCCGCAAGGTCCCCTTACTCAAGACAGCACATGTACAGGCCCATCTGCAGTTTGCCAATGCACATCTGAATGACCCAGAGGAGAACTGGGTGAAAGTGTTGTAGTCAGATGAGACCAAAATCGAGCTCTTTGGCATCAACTCAACTTGCCGTGTTTGGAGGAGGAGGAATGCTGCCTACAACCCCAAGAACACCATCCCCACCATCCAACATGGAGGGGGACATATTATGCTTTGGGGGTGTTTTTCTGCTAAGGGGACAGGACACCTTTACCGCATCGAAGGGACAATGGACGGGACCATGTATTGTCAAATCTTGGGTGAGCACCTCCTTCCCTCAGCCAGGGCATTGAAAATGGGTCGAGGATGGTTATTCCAGCATGACAATGACCCAAAACACATGGCCAAGGCAACAAAGGAGTGGCTCAACAAGAAGCACATTAAGGTCCTGGAGTGGCCTAGCCAGTCTCCAGACCTTAATCCCATCGAAAATCTGTGGAGGGAGCTGAAGGTTCGAGTAGCTACACATCAGCCTCGAAATCTTACTGACTTGGAGAGGATCTGCAAAGCGGAGTGGGACAAAATACCTCCTGAGATGTGTGCAAACCTGGTGGCCACCTACAAGAAACGTTTGACCTGTGTAATTGCCAACAAGGGTTTTGCCACCAAGTACTAAGTCATCTTTTGCAAAGGGATCAAATACTTATTTCCCTCATTATAATGCACATCAATCTCTGACTTTTGTCTTCTGGGTTTCTGGGGGTTTTCCTGTTGTTATTCTGTCTCTCACAGCTACAATAGACCTACCATTAAAATTATGGACTGGTCATTTCTTCGTCAGAGGGCAAAAGGGCAAATTCAGCATGGGATCAAATACTTTTTTCCCTCACTGTAAGTGGACAATGTGGGAGATGTAAAGTGGGAGAAAAAGGTGGGAAGTAATATGAGTTGGGAACTTTTAAACTTCACTTTCTGTTTTGGTGGGAAGAAGTGACCTCATAGGAAGGAGAGGAGTTGGAAGAGCTGAGCTTTCATCTGGATATGACATCACATCCCCACTGGCCTCCATACTTCTCCAAACTCCAATCCCCTTACCCCACTTTCAAATTTCCAGGGATTTCCCATATCAGAGTTGGCAACCCTATTTAAGAATGGGAACACAGCACAGGGGGAAAGAGTTAAAACCCATCCTGCATTCCTGTTAAAACAAAACTGAGTCTGTTCACAATTGCTATTTAATAAAAGCCAAAACAAAATGCACTGGCGATCTAATCATAGCTCTATTTTTATTTATTTATTTGTTTAAACATTTATATTCCACCTTTCCTTATGCTTCACGGTGGTTTACAATAATAGTTAAAATATTTTCAGTAACAAAAATTAGATGGCAAACCCTAAATGTCTCCCCTTCTTTAAAAGATGCCTGCCATTCATCCCCCCCCCCTTGCAGCACCTCCTGAAGATCTTCAAGGAAAGCTCCCCTCACCTCTTTTGGGAGCCCATTCCACAGAACCACAGCCATGATGAAAAAGGCTCAGGCTCTGGTCAATGCCAGACGGTCCACCCAAATTGGTGAGATAGCCACAGATGGCTTCCTGACTAATGTAGTTGGCACACAGAGACATATGGAAGGGGACAGTTCTTCAAATATGTGGGTCCAAGGATGTGAAGGGCTTTAAAGTTGACAACTATGGGCTGGGAAATGCCTGGAGATTTGGGGGGGGAGGGGGGAGCCTGGAGAGGGACCTCCACAGGGTATAATGCCATAGTGCCCACCCACCCTCTAAAGCAGGCATTTTCCTCCAGGGGAACTGACTTCTGTTGTCTGGAGATCAGTTGTAGTTCCAAGAGAATGTCAGATCCTACCTGGAGGTTGGCAACCCTATGTAAAGGTAATAACCAGCACCTTGACTTGAACTCAGGAACACACTGGCAGCCAACTTAACTGAAAATATTTTAACTATTATTGTAAGCCACCATGAAGCATAAGGAAAGGTGGAATGTAAATTTCGTCCTCTCTCACTCTTTTAGGAGGCAGCTTTACGCACTTAGCACGATTAGCACCCGCTAGCTGCCCTCCACACGCATGCATCAAACATATCGACCATCTTTATCAGTGAGTCGGCTGCGACCTGGATGTTTTGTTTGGGCATCAGGCCACGCATGCATTGTAAGCATCTGACAGCGGAGAGCCGCAAGCCTCTAGAGGCGCAGGTGCGCTAATTTGTTGTTGCTGTTTCAAAATGGGCAGCATATGTTTCCGGCAGCTAGCTTCTAACAATAGTTGGGCTGCTGCATTCTGAGCCAGTTGTAATTTTGGGGTTGTCTTCAAGGGCAGCCCCACATAGAGCACATTGTAGTTATGCATCCGTGAGGTTACAGAAGCATGGACCAGCATGGCCAGTTCAGCTGAGTCTTGATAATGAGAGAGCAGGACCTGATAGAAGGAGATCCTGGCCACTATGCCAACCTGCTTTTCAAACAGAAGGCAGGGTCAGTGAGCACTCCCCAAGCTTTTAACCTGCTCTGAAAAAGCCAATATCACTCCATCTCAGAGAAGCTGATTCAGTCCCTCTATAATATTAGCCTTCCCAACCAGCATTTCCTTGGTCTTGTCTGGATTCAGCTTCAGTTTGTTCTGCCATTGCCACCTGACCACAGCCTCTAGGCACCATTTCAGAATCAAGACAGATGCAGCTGGAGGCTTGGATAATGAAATATAGAAATACATGTCATCTGCATGTTGACACCCGATCTCAAAACTCCAGACAATCTCATTCAGCAGCATCAAAAATATATTAAAGAGCATAAGTGAGAGAACAGAACCCTGTGGCATTCCACAAGATAAGTTCCATCCAATTGATTCTGTACTTCCAGTGGAGGCTCTTTGTGTCCAGTCAGATAGAAAAGACTGGAACCACCAAAGGGCTACACCCTTAACACCAACTCCATATTCAAGCCAGTGGATAAGAATGGAGTGGTCACCTCACCTTGTCAACAGTATCCAACAGTATCAACAGGGAAGACTGCCTCTTCCAGCTTTAAATGAAGATATTCCACCTGTGCAACTAAAGCCAAACCCAGGACTGAAATCAGATTGAAATGGGTCAAGGGCAGATATGTCATTTAGGAAACTCTGAAGCTGCTCTGCCACCACATGCTCTATTACCTTTCCTACAAAAGGTAAATTAGAGACTGGCCTGTCTTTAACTCTCTCCCCCTGTTCAAGTCTCTAATTTTAATAGCCCCTCTTATTTAAAAGGTAGCAGTGTATCAGTTTGATTTTCTTCAAATGAGAACAGTCTACTGCAGAATTAGTTTGTATGCTAGAAAAATCAATTAAAATGGATACAGATATTTGTCTGCACGGTTCTGCAGGGAGTGCAAATACTGGCACGAAAGTAATAAACTCAAGCAGAACCAATCTGATTTTTAGCTGAAGGAACTTGATTCGTTAAATCTTTCCCATGCTGCTCCTGTTCCTCAGCTTTTGTAACATTGCGGAACACTTAACTTGATATTTAATGAGAAATAGCATATAAAAACCTAAATGTGAGAGTGTTCAGATTGGAGAAAGCGGCAAGGGCATGGAAATTAATGGTGGCTGGCAAGAGAAGAATGCAGACATGGCTACAGTTGTACTGAAGTGATGTGGAAGTAGCTTTGTTTATGCTTCACTACACTTGGTGGGAAGGTTTCTGTAGACTTGTTCTGAAGCTGGTGGAGGATTCTAAGAAACTGGCCAATTCACACATTTAGAATGCAAACATTAATTTCAGGCATACGGGAGGAAAATAGGGATTTTGATATCCAGCAAATGTTAATCCATTAAGTCACAGCTTCTGCAAATACTGTTTTATGAGGCAAATCTCCCACCATGACTAAGTAAAGCCATCTTTAAATCTAGTGTGTAAAATCTAGGGTGTAAAAAATTGCAGTTGTGCTGATCATTCTACCTTTGAATCCAGCAGATCTTTGTATGAGTGTTATTCCTTGTTCAAAGTTATTCATGTAGAATCAGCAGTTTCATGTAGAATCAGCAGGGAAGAAAAATGGTAATGGAAAAAGGCCTCAACCCCTGGCCTTCCACAGTCCCAGCACCCCAAATGAGGGAGGAAGAGGTAGTCTATCTGCCCAGCCAGCCAGGTGCCTTTTCTGTCATGCAGTGTGGTAGGGCTGTCAAAAAAAAAAAAATTCGGTACAGTTCGGATTCGGCCGAATTTGGCCCTTGTGGGTTCGGTACGTGCCGAAGTCCGAACTCCCCCACTTCGGATCCGTTCAATTCGGCGGGAATTCAAAGTTCGGGAAAAAAATTCGGCCGAATAAAGCCATTAAAAACACAACCGCGCCTTTCCGCGGCTCTGGGGGGGGCATTTTTGGGCTTAGAGGTCCCAAACTTTCAGCAGAGCTTCAAAGGACGTATATTGAAAGACTCCCCAAGTTTTGTAAAGATTGGGTCAGGGGGGGCTGAGATATGGGCCCTGAAAGGGGTCCCCCCCACCCTTAATGTGGATCTCTCCGCAGAGCTTGCCGCCCACGCACAAAGCTCCCGGCCCCGACAAACAGCTGATGAGAGCAAGGGCGGGGCAGGTGCTAAGAACTTTGCAAAGCAACACAACGGCAGAGCAACCCCTTTGCAAACATGCAAAGGGCGGGGCAGGTGCTAAGAACTTTGCAAAGCAACACAACTGCAGAGCAACCCCTTTGCAAATATGCAAAGGGCGGGGCAGGTGTGAAGAATTTTGCAAAACAATACAACTGCAAAGCAACACAAGCACGCAATGCAAAACCTTTGCAACACTGCATAGCAACACCTGACACCTGGGAGTTTGCATACCATGGAAAGGGACAGAGGCAGCTAGCTATGCATAAGGGGCAGGAGGGGGTGGAATGTCTCCTTTTGCATTGGACTTGGGACCAGGCAGATGCATTCTTTAAGTCACCATTTGAAAACCAGTTTTGAGCAAGCATCAATAACCTAACTGATCTTATGAATGAGGAAAAACCTGAAGAATAAAAATGAAGCCCCCCCTCAAACCAGGGAGAGAGAGACTGGAGGGGGAACACACACCCCAGGCAGAACCGGCAAAAGCCCCCTTTGGCTTCCCCCCCCACCCACAGAAACTGCTCCCTCCCCACACACACACACAGACTCTGCTTTCCCCCCCACACACACACACAGAAAAGAAAAAATATAGATTAAAGCCCCCAAAGGGGTCTTACTGTGGCTGTCTTCTGTTCCAGCAGGAGCGGCTGGGAGGCTGGGTAATCCAATATGATTCCATTTGTATCCAATGTATGTATGTAAGATCCATATGTATGCATCTCTCGAGGGTGATCCATTCATCCCAATAGGGGAAAGGGGAAAGCCCATATCTCGGGGGGCCCTGACCCAATGTTTACAAAACTTGGGTGGTCTCTTAAAAAGCCTTGACTGAAGCTCCGACGAAAGTCTGGGATCGGCACACCCAAAAATGCGCCCCCTGCAGCCATGGAAAGAGAAAAGGGGGGGGAGCCAATATTTCAGCCCCCACTGAACCCATCTTTACAAAACTTGGGTGGTCTCTTAAGAGGGATTCTCTGAAGCTATGACAAAAGTTTGGGGGCTGAACCCCCAAAAAAGCGCCCCCTGCAGCCACGAAAATGGAAAAGGGGGGGAGAGGAAAAAGGGGTGGAGCCCATATCTCGGGGGGCCCTGACCCAATGTTTACAAAACTTGGGGGGTATCTTAAGAAGCCTAGTCTGATGCTCCTCTGAAAGTTTGGGGTCGGCACACCCAAAAATGCGCCCTCTGCAGCCATGGAAAGAAAAAGGGGGGGAGCCCATATCTCGGGACCCCCTGACCCAATGTTTACAAAACTTGGGTGGTCTCTTAAAAAAACCTGTCTGAATATCCCCTGAAAGTTTGGGGTCGGTACCCCAAAAAATGCGCCCCCTGCAGCCACGGAAAGGAGCGAATGTGCACAAGCACCCCCTCACACACACATGAGGATTTCCCTCTCTCTCTCTCTTTCCCGGGCCGGCCGCACATCAGCTGATTCCTCCAGCACTCAATCCTGACTGATTGGCCAGAAGAAGACCCAGCTTGGCCACCGATTGGCCGGGGGAGGAGAATGCTGCTTACTGACGGTTATGCTGCTTACTGACAGCCGAATTGGCCGAATTTATTCGCCGAACTCCCGAACTCGCTGAATTCGGCCCCCCCGGTTGCCCGCCAGTTTTGAGTTCGGATCTGTCCGAACTAAAAACCGCCGAATCAAGGGAAATTCGGCTGATTTTCAGTTCGGGCCGAACCGAATTGACAGCCCTACAGTGTGGGTCCAGAGCCGCTTCCTTCCCCTGGCTGCACAGGGCTAGGGCATACAGGACACTGCCTCCCTCACATGAGGGTCAGGTGGGCTGAGTACACTCCTTCTTCCATTGGGCTGGCTGGCCCAGTTGGTGGTGGGAGGCCATCAGCCCACTGGGAGAAGTCCTGGTGGCCATATTGGTCAATCCTTGCGTAGTATCCAGATCAAGTTTTTTCCCCCCATGGATAAATCTTTTCTGATTACTGATATGGAAGGGATATGAAATGAAGAGAGAAAGTACTATAACTCAAACACCAAAGAAACAACCTGACAAAATGCTTCCAATTACACAGATGATTTGCTAGCTCAATTGTAATTGCATGACATGAAAATAATAACTGAACATTACCTGCAAATGATATATCTAGCCCAACAATTCCCTGTGGGCCCTGCATATCAAATGTCTATCCTGAATACAGATGCCCAAGTATCACCAGCACAAAACACCTTTAATCATCTTCAGGTGTCACTCCAGCTTCGGCCCTTCTTGAAAATCAGATCTGGTCATAAATACTGATGCCATTATAACCATCCATATTAGATTACATTGCAGCTGGTTCAAATACATCTGCAAAGCTCCTAATAAATATAAACAGGAAGGAACATCTCTGTCTAGGGTTGCCAACCTCCAGGTGGTAGCTGGAGATCTCCTAGGATTACAACTGATCTCTGGGGGACAGAGATCAGTTCACTGGGAGACAATGGCCATTTCAGAAGGTGGACTCTATGGAATTGTACCCCATTGAAGTCCTTCCCTTCCCCAAACTTTGCCCTCCTCATGCTCCACTCCCAAAATCTCCAGATATTTCCCAACCTAGAGCTGTCAAGCCTATCACTGTTAACTACTCAAAGAAATTTAGTGGCTGCTGGTTTATTTCCAGGCCCAGACTTGTGCTGGTTTTTATCTCTCTCTGTGTGTAATATGCTGTCAAGTTGCAGCTGACTTGTGGCGACCCCTTTTTGGGGTTTTCATGGCAAGAGACTAACAGAGGTGGTTTGCCAGTGCCTTCCTCTGCATAGCAACCCTGGTATTCCTTGGTGGTCTCCCATCCAAATACTAACCAGGGCTGACCTTGCTTAGCTTCTGAGATCTGACGAGATCAGACTAGCCTGGCCCTAAGGCTCTAAATAAGGGTTGAATTCAGGGTCTTTGGTGAGATGTGAAAATAGATGAAAATTTCCCACTATTCACTGATGGAAACTGGCCATGGATCCAACCCACTGTGGTTTAACATATGTGTACTTAACATCTTTTCTTCTGGTTGTACTATAATCCAAAACCAAATTTATGAGCATGAATGCACTTAAAAGAAAAATATTTTCTAAGTAATATAATAAAAGTTAATCATAAAATGATATAATTGATGGATGAATAGCTATTGAAGTATCATTGATATCAATGATACTTCAATAGCTATTTATCCATCATTTATATCCTCTTATGAGTAACAGAATTAAAACACTCCTGAATTAAATCACTCCCTAGGATTTAAAGGATTTCTGTCATTAAGCTTGGTTCTAATGTGAATTTGTCCCATATGGGTTTATTACTGGAGACTAAAGGCCAAGTTTTCATTTAATATAATATTATTGAGGTGTCACTATTCAGATTTCCAATCCACCCAGCTTCTACCTCCTATAAAATTTGGTTGTCATATTTGAGATTTCTTCCAGTTATTTAGAAAATGAAAATTTTTAATAGAATGAGATGTATCAGGTCAATATTTTACAAGGAGAGCTCCTATTTTCTGAAGTGTGAGATGTGCTGCTCTGGCAATGCATGCAGTTTTCACTCATGCATTGGGTCATTGGGATGACGTATGCATGCAGTTTCCACTCATTGGGATGACGCGCACTTCAGGTTTACAAACTTTGGAACAATGCTTGCTTAGGGGCCCTAGGGAGCAATGAGGTATGTACTTGAGGAACAGCAAATCACAATATGCATTTGAGGTACCTCAGGTGACTAAGCATGTACCCATGCCTGAGTAGCAAAACTAAGAAGCATATAAACCTTGCTACTTAAGGTTCCCAGCATTTTTGTGAACTACTGTGCATGCTTTTCACATGGCTTATGGCAGTGATCCACAGAATGGTGCTTGTGTCTGCCATGGTGCCCTCTAATGTGTTTCCTGTTGCCCAGTTCCTTTTCCCCATTTATTCCCCAAAACAAACAGCCAGTCCTGGCTTCCCTTTATCTTATTGGACTAGTAGGTACTTCAGAACAGCCCAAAAGATATCACCTTTGTGTCTTCATGGAGAACCTACTCAGAAACAGCTGCCTTCATGATAGGATACCATTTGGTGTGGAACCTCCCATCATTCTGAGTTTTGGCCCCAGTTCCTACAGCAGCCATTGGGTGGCTGGATACCTCTGCCCCTTGGCAGCCATTTTGTGTGGGCACCCAATGGTGGTTCTCAAAATTTCAGAAGTGTTCAGAGGCTCAGCCTCTTGCTCTAGCTTTGCATCAGTGAGTTGGGGGGGGGGAGGAGTATAAGCTAATATAAGTATGCCTATTGGGAGCCTTTATTTTCACTGTTTCAAGTAATGCCAAGCCTCACCAAGACAATTTCTAAAACATAAAACGATACAACTTATGCTAAATTTGAGGCTGTCCCAATAATCCAATACTCAGTAATAGTCCCATTGAAATAAGCAGAGTTGTGCACTTGATTGCCCTTTTCCTAGCTATTAGAGGAATGTTAACTAATACAGTATTCTCTAAGCACTTTTCATATTTTATAACACTTGGATGTTGTCCAGTTTTGAAAATTGCGGTTTTTCATCTTGCATACTTTCTGTTTCAGTCGCAAATGTTTTCAGCATGGAAACTCTAGAATAGTTCAAGTGAGGGAAAGAGAATGTGTTAAATGCCATGACTAGGAAGTAAGGATAATATGACTGGGAAGTAACAATAACTATAATTTAAACAATTGGTAAGGATGCTCCATTAATCCAGCAGATTTGATTTCTGACATGGGACGGTTTGATCCAATTTTATTTATTTGTACTCTGTTTTATCCAAATGTATGTTCTTCTTTTTCATATGCCAATAAAGGCTTGTGTTGTGTTGCGTGATTTCTGACATGCATATGGAAGTTGCATATGGAATGTTGGCTGGTATCCTGCAGTTTCCTTATGTTTGATGCTATCCAAATAATGTTTCCTTATGTTTGTGTGCTATCAGAAAACAATAACAACAGCACATGGTTGGAAGTGCAACATCTTCACTTCCGGTCGGACGATCCCCTCGCTGACAGCGTTGAAGACGCTCTCCTGCTGCCAGCTGCTGCGGGGCGATTAACCTCCCCTGGGAAAATCCGGCAAGCAGCACCCCTCGGAGTAAGAGGGGATGCGGAGTCGGGAGCTGGTGGCGGACCCGTCATATGAGCGATAGCCGCCTAGAAACCGGCGGCGGTCGCTCTGACGGGGCTCCGCTGAAAAGCCAGCGCCATCTTAAAGAGACAGCAGGAGAGAGCAAGGTGGGAGCTGATTTTCTTTATTATTTTTTTTAAAAAAACTTCACTTTGATTTTTAAAGTTACAAATTGGGGTGTGTGGCATTGTTGGTTTCTAAATAAAAACTCTGAACTATCTACAATTCTGTTACGTTTTATTTTTCTGACTTTTGGCTTTTTGCCAGTTGTGTGACGCATCTTAAAAAGTTTTTGGCAAGAGTGAGATCTTCAAAACAAATGAAAGACTTGGGAATCAATTAAGTGACATGACTCAAAATATATGAGATGTCATGGTGATTGTATTCTCCAAACTGAAATCACCTGAAACGTAATGATTTAAAAGAAACCTTCTGCCCCCCCACTTCCCCCTTGTGGAATACAATTGCTGGAGGTTTTGCTTTCAGCTTTTTTTAGCCTACTGATGGGAGACAAAGAGAAGCATGCAAAAGACATTCTTAAAGATACAAAGCTGGTTGTGCAGTCTTCTCTTCGAAGGGCCTCTGTAACTCAAGTTACAACTAAAACAACTTCTCCAGTGGCATCAACATCTGTCACAGCTAAGATGCTTCCAAAGTCTAAACCAGAAGTGACATTGACCTCTGTATTTGAATTGCTTACTAAGACTCATCAAGATGTTACAGAAATGAAGCAGGAGTTATCCCAGAACACAATTACTACATCTCAAAATTCAGCTGCAATTGCTTCTTTGCAGGATACAATCACATCGCTGATTGTCAGGCAAGATAAGGTTGAAACCAAGCTTAAGAAAAATGCACAGGAAACCAAAGAAATTAAGAAGAAGGTGGATACCCTTGAGATGTCAATAGCAGCTTCAACTGACAGAGAACAAACACATCTTGACCAAATGGCGATGATGGAGCTTAAGATAAAAGAATCCTCGATACGCATTCGTGGTTTGAGAGAAAAAGTGGAAGACCGGGATCTACGTGGGTATCTGACAGTTCTTTTGGCTGATTTTTTACAAGAATCTGGAGAAGTGATTGAAGGAATGATTGTGACAGCATACAGGATAAACTCTGCATATGCAACCAGGAACAAAGTACCAAGGGATTGCCTGTTTCAACTGTTTTCAAGAAGTCATCAAGATTTGATACTTAATCAACACTTCAAGACACCACTCAAAGTTGGAGAAGAGCCTTTGAGATTGATGAAGGAAATACCTGCAAGGTTACTGATGAAAAGGAAAGATTATATGGAGATTGCTCAACGTTTGAGACTTAGTGGCATCCAGTTTAGATGGGAATTTCCACACGGAATCTCTTTCATCTTTAAATCAAAGAGGTTCAAGTTCACAGATGTGGATAAGGCTGCACAGTTTCTACGCAGATATGATGCGGAATTGGTTAAACCTATTAAACCAACCAAACAAGATCAAACCAGAGAATTTACAGAGGAAGAAAAGGCATCTGAAGCATCAGGAGGTGGAGAATTACCTATAGATCCACCAGAGGACTCTCTAAGTGATGATCCTGAAGGCTGAACTAATTAACAAGGGGGGGGAAGGGAGGCAGTGGGAAATAGGGATTTTTAATTTGTTTAGTGGAAGAATATGGGATCTAACTGAATTTTGATATGTTACAGGTTTTATTTTGGATGTTAATGGATTGAATTTGCCTAACAAAAGAAGGAAAATATTTCACCAACTACAAAAGGTTAAAGCTAATGTTATTTGCTTACAGGAAACGCACATACTTCCAAAAGATATATTTAGATTGGAACAAGCAAGGTTGGGTACACTTTTCACAGCATGTAATGAAAGCAGAAAAACTAATGGAATAGCTATGTTTGTACCTGCTTTGTTAGAACCGAAAGTTATCTATCAAGATATTGAGGGAAGAATTTTAATGGTGGAAATAATATGTGGCTTCCAGAAGATAATGCTTGTGGGTCTATATGCGCCTAATGTAAACCAAAAAATATTTTTTGACAAATTGTCAACATTGCTAGCTGAATATGCTACAGAGAAAATGATATGGATGGGGGATTTTAATGGTGTCATGGCACCTAAATTAGACAGATCAGGGAAAAAGAAAAAAGCATCCAATGAAGGAAAATTGCCAAGGGTTTTTAATGCTCTTACAGATCAATGGGATATGTTTGATGTCTGGAGATTGGCACATGGTAATAAGAAGGGTTATACTTTTTTTTCACAGAGACACCTTACATATTCCAGGATAGATATGTTATGGTTATCGAAGGGTTTAATAGAAAAATCAGAAGCTGCAGAGATCCTGCCAAGGGTTTTGTCAGACCACAATCCGATATTAGTTAAAATTAAATTGGGAGATAGAGGATGTAAAATCTGGAGGATTAATGATTTTCTATTAAAAAATACTAAAATAGTTACCAAAATGAAGTTGCAGATTCAGAATTACTTTAAAGAAAATGCAGATAAGGGTACTCGTGAAGATATAGTTTGGGATGCTGGTAAAGCAGTAATTAGAGGATTATTGATTCAACAAAATACAAGATGGTATAGAGAAAGGGAGAAAAAGATAAAATATATACTAGATGAAATAAAACAAGGGGAACGTTGTTTAAGCAGAGTACAAGATAAAGCAGCCAAACAGGAACAGCAGGATAAGATCAGAAATTGGCAACAGCAATATGAATTCATAATTGCAGAAGAAATTGAAAGAAAAGTTATGTATAACAAAGATTTTTTGAACATGCAAATAAACCGGGTAAAATGCTAGCATGGCAACTTAAGCAAAAAGACAAAAGAGTACCAATACTTCAAATTAAAAGGAAGGGTAAGGTAACAAGAATTAAAGAGGAGATATTAGAAACATTTGTTGAATTTTATACAAACTTATACAGGAAAACGTAATCTCAGAGGTAGAAATAGATGAATATCTTGCCAAATGGGACTGGGTGAAAATAACACAGGAGAATAAAGATCTTTTGGATTCCCCAATAACTAAGGAGGAATTGGAAGAAGTAATAAATAAGAGTAAAGTGAATAAATCTCTCGGACCGGATGGTTTTAATGCATACTATTATAAAATTTTCAAGGAACAGTTAACCCCTTATCTACTGGATGTGTTGAACCTAGGAATGACAAAAGGTATTATCCCCCAAACCTGGAAACAGGCAAATATAGCATTGATACTGTATTACCCATGGTTCGGTAAAGAAATGATTCCAATAGGCAAGTGTTGGGGGAAACAAAGTATGCAGTTTTATTAAACAAAAAATACACCCTTTTACCCAAGCTAAGTAAACTTTTAACAAAAATACCCTTTTATCCAGGCTGAATCTGAATTAAGGATGGGAAGTTGTCTCCTGGGAGGCAAGCAAGCCGCTTCTTCTCTGGCAGCCGTCCAGACGCCCTCCTCCTGGTTGGCTGGCTCGCTGGCTGGCTGCTTATCTGAAGCCCTCCCCTTCTTTTAAGAGTGAAAACTAACCTT
Organism: Euleptes europaea; assembly: GCF_029931775.1. Taxonomy (NCBI): domain Eukaryota; kingdom Metazoa; phylum Chordata; class Lepidosauria; order Squamata; family Sphaerodactylidae; genus Euleptes; species Euleptes europaea. The sequence continues at coordinate 54,996,684 of NC_079320.1, forward strand.
CTCCCCCATCACCAGGTGCTCATCATTTACAGTGCTGTGTGAAAGTTAACTCCCTAATGACCTGAGATTGCTCTCACATGGGGAAGGGCTGCATTGACCACCATCTACCTCCTCGTAGTACAATGGTCTTCCGCAGTTTCCACTACAGATACCAAAGGCAAATTCTGATACACTGGAAGTTAAGAACTATAGGCCTATTTCATTGTTAAATACTGATTATAAATTATTTGTAGCAATTTTAGCTACTAGATTAAAAAGGGTACTGAATCAAATAATACATGAGGATCAGGCCGGCTTTTACCAGGAAGATTGATTAGTCAGAATGTAAGGGTGGTAATAGATCTTTTGGAGTATGCAGAACAAGATACTACACCAATAGCCTTAATATTTTTAGATGCTGAAAAAGCTTTTGATAATGTTAATTGGCAGTTTTTGATTAAGGTATTGAATTATATGGATTTTGGCGAAAAGTTTAAAACTGCTATAAACGGAATTTACACACAACAAACTGCTAATTTGATTATAAATGGATCATTATCATCAAAGATTGAAATTCAAAGGGGAACGAGACAGGGGCGTCCTCTTTCCCCTTTATTGTTCATTTTAGTATTAGAATTATTATTGAATAATCTTAGAAAAGTTGAGGATGTAGTTGGAATACGAATAGGTAGTAATCATTATAAACTTAAGGCATATGCAGATTATTTAGTATGTTTTTTGACTGATCCAATTGAACAAATTGACAAATGGAAGGAAATTTTGGAGGTTTATGGAAAGCTTTCAGGTTTTAAAATTAATAAAACTAAAACAAAGATTTTAACCAAAAATATGACTCTCTCACAACAACGATTATTAATCAAAAAGACGGGGTTTAATATTGAAAACAAAATTAAATATTCAGGTATATGGATATCGAATAACAATCTCAATTTATTCCAAGACAATTATGTAAATCAATGGCAAAAGATAAAGAACGACTTGATAAGTTGGGAAAAATTGCCATTATCATTGTGGGGAAGAATTTCGGTAATCAAAATGATGTTACTACCCAAAATGCTTTTTCTGTTTCAAAACCTACCAATATTGAAAGGTGTACAGATATTTGAAGATTGGAAAAAAGATATTATTAGATTTTTGTGAGGTAAAGAGAGACATAGGATTGCATACAATAATTTAATAGAATTAAAGGAAACAGGAGGATTGGGATTACCAGACTTGAGAATGTATTACCAAGCGGCGTGTTTCACCTGGATCAAAAACTGGATCTTCTTAGAGAATCCGAAGTTATTAGAATTAGAAGGATTAAATTTGCGATTCGGGTGGCACGCCTACTTATGGTATGAGAAGGAGAAAGTAAATAAAGATTTTAATTTTCATATTATTAGAAAAAAATTATTAAAAATATGGAACAAATACAAATTAGCTTTTGAAAGTAAAACTCCTGGTTGGATTAATCCTATAGAAGCATTTCTGAGAAGAGGTGCACACTTAAATTTGGATGGTAAGGTTTATAGGGAAATGATAGAATTTAAAGATGGGAAGTGGTTACTGAAATCGAGAGAAGAACTTCAAATTAAAGACTGGTTTATGTATTATAAATTAAAGGATGTGTTTAATAAGGACAACAGGTTGGGTTATAATCAAACTAAATCTAACTTTGAGATTATATTAGCCAAGGGCAACAAGGGATTGATGGGTAGGGTTTATAAATTACTTATAGAAATAAACTTAGAACAGGAAAGGATTAAACCAGTGATGTTGAAATGGATGCGAGATTTGGGGCATAATATAGATCTGGAAATATGGGAAAAGTTATGGAAAAAAAAGTTTACGTTTACCATCTCAAATGAAATAAGAGAAAATTTATATAAAATGTTTTATAGATGGTATATAACTCCAGTATTATTAAGCAAAATGAAAAAAGATGATAAGGCCTCTTGTTGGAAGTGTGGTACGGATATAGGTACATTTATGCATGTTTGGTGGTTTTGTAAAAAAATTAGGAGGTTTTGGAGATTAGTTTTGAATGAAACAAATAATTTGATTAAGTCCAAAATTAAGAGAGATCCCGCTTTTTGTTTATTGGGTATTTCAAAACAAGATTTAGATCTAGGTGACAGAGTCATATGTCTATATAGTTTTGCTGCGGCAAGAATCACAATTGCTAAAAAATGGAAGCAAATAAATAAACCTTCAATTAAAGAGTGGAGAGAAAAACTATGGTTGTATATGCGGATGGCCAAACTTACAGCTTTTCTACATGATAAAGATATGGAGGATTTTAAATCTATATGGTCAAAGGCCGCCGCATATTGGGATAAATCGGCAAAAACGGATTTTGAAACTGTACTTAACGAATTGTAGTATTATGTGATTCTTAATTAACTATAAGATGAGAATTTTTTTTTAATGTAGTGTCATAACACCCCAACGGAAGTCCAATGGTGATGGGCACTTAGGTGGGGGCTGGGACTCAGGGCACTATGGAGATATATATTAAGAGAATGTATCTTTTAATTATTAGATAATTAGTGCTCTTTGTATTTCTGTTTGGTTGTTTTGTTTGTATTTTATGTTTTTTTTCTTTTTTGTATGTTTCATTAAAAATTTAATAAAAAAATTATAAAAAAAAGGAAGTGCAACATCTTGCTTAAAAGCCAAGAATTTGCACAAAGGCAGTTGTGAAACTGACACCCTGGCAGCGAAGCCTGAGAAGTTTCTTCCTTGCAGAGGAGAAATTGACAATACTTTTGAAATCCCTTGTCAGTATTATTGCTGTTGGAAAGGGTGTAGTGGTTAAGAGTTTGATTCCCCACTCCTCCACATGAATCCTGTTGGACTAGTTACAGTTCTCTCAGAACTGTCTTAGCCTCACCTACCTCACAATGTGTCGGTTGAGGGGAGGGGAAGGAAAGGGAAGGTGATTGTAAGCTGCTTTGAGACGCCTTCTGGTAGTGAAAAGTGGGTGTTACGTTTCAGCTGGCTTCAGACAGGGATACCCTTATGGACTAGCCATCAGAGGTCTCCCTCCCAGGTTCCTAATCAGCCAGTGTCACCCCAGTTTATCTTTAATTACAGTCAACCCCAGTACAACCCCAGAAGTCTCAAGTCCCACCTGCCCCCTTTTCTCCCCTTCCTGTATGCTTCCCTTTTTCTATAAGGTCAGCGGTGAACTGGCCTGGCTCTTCCTGGCTGCTGTAGCCATGCACTCTTTGCAGGTTTCTTCTCAGAGCCCTCTTGCCGCCTGCTCTGGCTCTCAACCCCGGCTGTTACTTTACCCAGCTGTGCATCATCTCTTATCTTGGAGTTGTCCGCAGCCCTTGCATTCCTTCCCTCGGCAGCTGTCTCTGAAGTCTCAGCACACTCCTTCTCTGCTCCTGTGTAGGAGACTTTAGCTTCTCTCGCAGCCTCTTCACTTCCCTTCTCTTCCGACACAATTTCTATAACTGCAGGCTTGCCTTCCTTCTTCCAGCCTCCTGCCCCTTTCTCCCATTCTCCTTTTAAACTCCCTGCTTGTCTCTGCTCCTTCTCTCTTCCTTCCTTCATACACCTCCTTCTTCTGGCCCCGCCTTGTTTACTCCTGCCTTGGCTGTCAGCATCTGTTGAACGCTGGTCAAAGCATGCAAGGGAGGGCTGTCTGATACACACCCCTTCCCTTAAGTCCCCTGTGCTACAGTGGGGTATAAAAACCAACTCTTCTTCTCCTTCTACCTAGAATAAAGACAGAAGGCTGATATGGAATTATTAAGCAAAAACTCTACTGAGGATTCTCAAAATGGAAGTTGTAGAAAACTACTGACTTGGCTGTGGCTCAGTGGTAGAGCATCTGCTTGGCATGCAGAAGGTCCCAGGTTCAATCCCTGGCAGCTCCAGTTAAAGAGACTAGGCAAGTAAGTGATGTGAAATACTTCTGCCTGAGACCCTGGAGAGCTGCTGGCAGTCTGAATAGCCAATACTGATTTTGATGGACCAAGGGTCTGATTCCATATAAGGCAGCTTCATGTGTTCATGTGTTCTGCCTCCAGTCAGGATGACGGTTCTGGGATGAAGGAGGCTCACCAAGTTTGGCATAGGCTTCTCTTATAGACCAGGCCAGAGGGTCCAAGCTTCCTTCCTCTTCCAATCCTGTCTGAGACAATTCGTGAAAAGTAGTATGGAGTAGTATGCTGACTGAGCCTGAAGGAGTAGATTGCATGGGAAAGCCTCCCTCATCCCCATCACTTTATGGCAAGTCCACTAGCAGGATGTGCCCTTGGGTCTGATGGTGGGAAAGCTGCCTCCTGCTAGCTGGTTTCTCTGGCTCCTGCTGTCTGGATGGAGGCAAAAGAGAGGGAGGGAGGAAAGAACTACATGCAGGTTGTTGTTTTTTGTTTTGTTTTTTAAATCATATGCTGTCTATAATTTGTACTGTGATTCATGGAGCGATGCTGCTTTTCTGGTCAGGCAGGTGGAACAGCAGAAGGAATAGAGGAAAGTGTTCCATAGGATTGCCCGTTGTCCCTTGGTCCTCAGCAAAGCATACAAATCAAATATTGGCCAGAAAAGATATAAGCACAGCACTGATATTTCTCCCTTTTAATACTGCAAGTATTCTATTTGTCATAACATAGAAAGCTGCTCGACAGACTTTTCTTTTACTAATTAAACAGTTGCCTGAAAGAATGAAATATGTATGTATTCCAGAGTGCATGTATCACACCAGCATCCGTGGCCACAATCCAGTACCTTCAGAATGCACACAAGTTTTCAGTGCACGTGTTTTTCTTGTGTTAAAGCATCCCCTGTGCATTAAAAGACTATTTCACGTATACTTCAGCAGGGTAGTTTGCGTACACCGGACCTTCCAGTTCTTTGAACATTGTCTATGATCTGCATAGCTGCCAATACCTTTATCTAAAAAAAATAAATAGGAACCAAGCTGTTGCCTTCTAATAATGTACGCAAGAATTGTTCTTACCTAAATTAACATTCCAAACCCGTCTTTTTAGGAGTTAAATGCATTCACATTTTTTCTTCTGTTTTAATCGGTGTTGACATGAGCTATTAAAATTACTGGTAAATAGAAATTTTCTTAATTACAGCCTTGCTATGTAGAGGTAATACAATACAGGACTGGTATTTGGATTTCTGGAGGGAGAGTTTCATTATTGTCACTGATTAAGTAAGTGAGAAGACTCGGGGTTTTGTGAAAAGTAAAATCTATCATTGAGTGTTTCATGAAGATTTTCTTTGAAGTCAATAGAGGGAGCACCTTATGAGGTCAGTACAAGAGACATATCAGTGCAATCCTAAACAGGTCTACTAACAACCCATTCCTGAGCCTCGGAGCCGAATAAGCTTAGGAGGCACCCAGGCCCCTATGCTGGCATCTGTGACACTTGCGTCATGCAAACTGGCATGGACGCCAGTGTAGTGCCCTTACACCAGCCCCCCAGGACTGCCATGGCAGCGCAGCCCTGGGACGCCAGCTCAAATTTCAACCGGCATCCTGCCAGCGTAAGTCTATGCACCGACGTCCCAGAAAGCTTTCCTGGGGTGTCCTGGGGGGGGGGGGCAGGGCTTCTGGTAGGCAGCCTCTTAAGCCCTTTCAGGACAAGAACACCCCCGTACGCTTCACCTGTGCTGCACCAGGTTTTTGCTGGTGCAACATCACTTTTCTCTATAGGGCTTTCTTCCCCTTTTAAATATTTTAAATGCCCTTTTTTACCCCTAAAGGTAAAGGTCCCCTGTGCAAGCGCCGGGTCATTCCTGACCCAGGGGGTGACGTCACATCCCGACGTTTACTAGGCAGACTTTGTTTATGGGGTGGTTTGCCAGTGCCTTCCCCAGTCAACTTCCTTTTACCCCTAGCAAGCTGGGTACTCATTTTACCGACCTCGGAAGGATGGAAGGCTGAGTCAACCTTGAGCCGGCTACCTGAAACCAATTTCTGTTGGGATCGAACTCAGGTCGTGAGCAGAGCTTGGACTGCAGTACTGCAGCTTACCACTCTGTGCCACGGGGCTCTTTTTTTACCCCTTCAGGGCCACAAAAGCTCTGTGGAGGTGCGGTGGTGGCACCACAGCCATGCCGTTCCCTGGCCACTGCAGGGCTCAGGAATGGGCTGTAAGAATCCTTCTCAGGTCTACTCAATGGGGTTTCCTCACAGCAAAGTACCCTTGCCCTGACCTGGATAGCTCCAGGCTAGCATGATCTCTTCAGATCTTAGAAGCTTTATTGCTTGCAAGGGGTGCTGAAATAGAATCTGAAAGATTCCCCCTGAAGAAGCTTTATGTGAAACGCTTTGGGGTTATAACACTTATTAAAGTACATTTTCCCTTGCACCAAATGTTTCTTTGTCATCAGTAAGCAGACAATAAACAGCAATATATATCCTTATCCAAATCTCCTGGTGATGCAATAGAGGTCCTAAATCACTGGCTGGTTGCGGTGGTAAAATGGCTAAGAATGAACAAATTGAAACTAAACCTTGGAAAGACAGAAGTTATGCTGGTTGGGAAAGTGGAGGTCTTGAAGAACATTGTGATCCCTACTTTGGTTGGGAATCAGCTGACCCTTGCTAACTCAGTTAAGAGCCTCAGCATTATACAAACAGTAGACAGGGTGCCTTAGTTCTATTTACTTCCCAAAATACACAAGGGTACCCACCCGGTACCAGGAAGACTTAGAGCCCATTCATGACTTCTGAGGACAAAAGTCCTCAGGAGGCCAGGAAGGGGCTGTGCCAGTGTTCGGGCCCCAGGCTACTTACGCCACTGTGAGTGGCCCCAACGCCAGTGTGGAGGCCCGGATGCCGGTCTCCCTGTGCTGCTGTGGCAGTGCTGCCCTGGGACACTGACTGGGCCTTTCACCAGCATCCCACCAGCATAAAGGCCCATGCCAGCATTCCAGGGAGAGTCCCGGTGTCCCCGGGGGTGTGTGTGCTCTTGAGGCGTTCGGGGGGGGGGGGGCAAGCTCAGCCTCTCTGTTTTCAATGGGATGAAAAGCCCCATTTAAAAACCAAAAAACCTTTAAAAGGCTTTTTTTTTTAGCTTTCGGTGGCCAGGAAACTGGTTAGGAGGTGCCATGGCGGTGCCTCATCCATGTCATCCCTGGCCACCAACAGCTCCAAAAATGGGATGCTATAGAGTCAGGATGTAGATCTGTGCTGGGACCTATAGCTATGTATTTGAACTTGTTTTGAAAACCCTTGGTCCATACGTAGATTACTTGAATCTAAGTAATGATATTTCATGACAAAATAATTATAGGGTCAAGAGAAAATTTCCATTCTTACTGGCTTGAAGTAAGATTAAATTATTTCTGTGTCTGAATTCCATTAGATAGTTAAGATAGTCTGGTTTCAAAATCTAGTGTCAAATGTCTGATTTCCTGATTCACATTCAATCCACATTTAATGGTCAATTTGAGAAACAATTTCCTTACCTGACACAGACACATTCACAGACACTTCAGTCTAATTGATTAAGAACAAGAAGACCAAAAAAGCCTAGCCAAATGTCTAAAAAAAAGTCTGCAATAAAGCAAGCATAAAACAAACACCATTTGAGCACTAAAATAAATCATCTGAACTTGGATGATTGGGAAAAGAAGCAAGGGAGGAATGATGATGGTGATGATGATGATGATGATGATGATGATGAAGAAGAAGAAGAAGAGTGGGGTTTTATATGCCGATTTTCGCTACCTTTTAAGGAGAATCAAACTGGCTTACAATCTCCTTCCCTTCCTTTCCCCACAGCAGACACCTTGTGGGATAGGTAAGACTGAGAAAACTTGAAGAGAATTGTGACCAAGCTGGCTTCCACCATTCCTGACTACTGCACCACTCTGGCTCTCACGCTGGATGAAGCAGGGCTCCTTGAAAAGAAAAGAATGCCATAAGATATGGAGAGTAACAGATTTGTGTATCCATCCAACAGGATTCTCATGTTTTTAGTATTAAGATTAATTACAAAATGTTAATTTGAATGTACATTGTGGATCACTAGATTGTAAAATGACATTTAATAACTGCATGCATGATTATGATCATTCTGTGGCTATCATAAACTTACTCTTCTCATCTCTAACATTGTAAGTGATTCATTTTTGAAGAAACATTTGTGGAAGAATATATTACGTTTGCTGTGAAAAAAACAGATATCATAATAAATGCACATCTTAACTTAATATGAAAGAGCTACTTTCAGTCTGCAGAGTGATTAAAATGGCATGTACAAGGTTTTGCCTTGAATTCCACCACTACATTTGTTTTACTGTCCTCCCTTCCTTTGGAAAAGTACATAAGATAGATAACCCCGTTCCATCATGTCTTTCTTTCACACTTTCAGTATGGAAAACACTAGCCAGGACATGGTCCTCAAGATGGAAATGTTCAGTCATATTTTTCAGCTGGAATCCTATAGTTCGGCACTGAACATTAGACATGTAATGCATTGTGACTGAGGCAAGCCGATGGTATACTTCACAGTGCATTGCTTAATAATGTCATATTTTATGGAAAGATGTTACAAGGAGAAACAGAAAGCCTGCTCTGCTTTTGGCATAACATAAAGACACTTTCCAGGGGACTGACCTCTATAGGGCAACACTTGTCCTTGACAGCTTGAAGGATCTAATGATGAAGAAGGATGCAAAATACAGAATAAATGTATGAAAATGGTAACTATCCAAAGTATAATGTAAATTATGTGTATGCATTTAAACAACCAGGCTTCCCTACATGCTTGAGTCAGATAACAATGCCTTTATTTACCAAGACTTGATGAGTGTGGATGGCAACAAACAAAGGATAATGATGGCCATGGAAAATGGGAGGGAAAGGAATTATGAATGAGATAGGCAATATGCCTTTGAGATAATTGTATACATAAAACATAGCTCCGGGAAGGATTTGATCAGCCTTCCTTAAGTGTGATACAAAGGTTTGTGAATAGATGAAGGAAGAGGCTTGAGGTTGCATGGCATCATTATAACAATTTGTTTTCCATTTCCCAAACCCAGCAACTCATTGCTTTCATGAAACATTTCATTGATATTGCCACAAGTTCAACAGGTCCAGAATTTATTTGTTTGTGTGTGTGTGTGTGTGTGTATTTCCTTTCTCCTTTTTTGAATAAAAAATTATTCCCTTGTGTAGCTTACTAGTAGGCTTAGATAAGGGGCTGGATCCAGTCACCTTTTTTGCTGGTAAGAAAGGGTGGAGGCTAGCAATCATGGGGCAAAAACAATGGGGGATGGGGGAAAGTAATATGGAGGGAAATTCAGTGAGTGTGAATGAATAAAGTTACCTGGATTCAATCCAAAATCGAAATAAATGAATGTATTTTTTAAAAACAAAAAAACAAAATGCTTGCTTCCTTGCTTCATTGTACAAGGATATTTTGAACTACATGAAGAATGTATGATTGGTATAATTTTTTCTGCTTAATTTACTTAACTTCAAATCAAAGAATGGTGTACTAAAAGCCATTGAATTAATCTTCACAGAAAAGCTTTCTGAAATACATGTTCTAGTTAGGTATAAAGTATACAAAATAATGTTGGGTTGAAATATAGACATTTGCCCCCAATCCAGGAAAGATGAATCACACTGAAATCCTACTGAAGTTAATGAGACTTCAGTAAATCATGGCTAACATTGTGTTGATTTCAATGGAACATATACAAAGCCCTACAAGCTAGAGTATAGTAACATTGCAGTGCATGAAATTTATTGTTTTGTTATTTAAATGATGAACAGAGAAAGAAAAATAGAGTAAATATCAAATTGTCTGCCATAAAAGCAATATGATAAGAGACTTAGTATTCCTTTGGTTTTAAAAATGACCTTACTTTAGAGCTCTTATATATTGAACGAGTACCTTAAAATTAGGCTATTTTAATCAAACTTCTGTGGCAGATACAGTAATTGGAAAAAAAAGATGGGAAAGTGTACTGAAGAGATATATGTGCAGTTAAATTATGAGAAAGATTGTATGAAATCTGTATGGAAATAAGAATTAAATGAATAATGTTTGAGCAAGAGACAGGCAGGCAGACAGATTCATTCGTAGATACTTGAATCCAGAGATTGGGGCCATGAAAAGACAAGACAGATAATTTGATAAAACTGAGAAAAGACTCAAGTTTGAAAAAAAAATCTAAAATCTAAACAACAAAAAAACTTTGGGGGTTAAAATACACCAACATGACAAAAGCAGCACCAGCAGTTTTAAGAAACATATGTACTCAGTGGCCACTGATATACAGTATTGTCAGGGTTTAAGTTTTGGTTTCTGTCAGTAAAAGACCAGGGGAGAGGGGCAAGGAAGCTCACTGGGTGATTTTAGGCCAATCATACACTCTAATTCAAGCCTACCTCACAGGGTTGTTGTAAGGATAATGTGAGAGGAAAATGGTGTAAACTGTTTTGGGGTCCAATTGTAGAGAAAAGCTGGTTATAAATGAAGTAAATTAAAAAAATATGAATACCATGCTGTGTGCCCTCAGAAAATGGTGGTACAATTTCCCATTCAATACTGTGGCAGAGTTATCTGCTTTCTCTCTAGCAGTTCTGAGGTGGCAAAATGATCCAACCATGGAGAAGTCAAATGATTATCCTCTTCCCTTGTCTGTTGAAAACCTGAACAATATAACCATTGACAGGATTTCTTAGAACAAAAATGTCATATTCCTGACATTCCTGATATTTTTCATAGTGATTTTGGTTTCCATATAGTGAGTTGGGGTATAAGGTTTGCTGCATGTAGCAGCATGGAGACTTTGGATCAGTTCCTAAGATCTAGTTGTATGATAGGCTAACCCAACATCTAAGGCTAACCTCTCTAGATGCTTATTTTGTGTGCAACTTTCATATATAACTTTCAACATCTAAGAGGACCTTGTAACCTTACAAAATCAAGTGGATCAGAGAATAAAGGTTATCAGGGACACATCTTTGAAGGTGCTCTTCATTCCAGTTACTGTATCTTTCATACTAGCTGTAAGTTTTAATCTTCTTTGATCATAGAGTCATATGAGTCTCATGGATCTGGACACTCTTCTCTGAACAGCATATGGTGGACTTGGTCATTTTCAACCTGCCACTGTTTAAAGGGTAGAATAGTCATATTTCTTTGGCCCTATGACTGAAGTGAGTCTGGACGACTTGCTTCATGTGCTTCAGTGTTATTACAGGGTGCTTATCACCACAGACTTCTACTAAATCAAAATATCTTTCAAGTATATTGTTCAGAGTGTGGTGTGCATGTTTTCTCATGCAAAACGCAACATCCAGTTCATCAATCACTTACTGCCATGCTCTCCCTTCTTGCACAATGTGCACATATAAATGGGAATGAGAGACGACTTACTTCCATTGTTACTTGTCTGCATTCAGGATGGTAATGTGCCTCAGAGCAGCTATTATATCTTCGACACCAATTCAGCAACACAATACTTCATTCATCTCTGCTGGTCTGTGTATTGCATTGGATGAGTCAAATAAAGATACTTGACACTTTCTTGCTATTAGAACATTTCTAGCAGAATATGCACATGCTCCAGTGAACTGTTGGAGAAGATTATCTGCTTGATCTTTTCTGCTTTTGTCACTTGATTGTGGTGTCAGATTTCCCTCTCACCTTCTTAACATCTCTAAGTATGTCATAATGGTGTCAACTGAGATTTTGGAATATTGTAAAATAGGATCATTGTGTAAGAATGCTGCCAAAACTAATGTCAAATTCAAAAAAAAATTATTAGGCTGAGAGAGTTTCTCGTTTATTTGTCTAATTCCAATAGACTCTCAACGTTTAATCATTGACTGCCAAGGTAGCTTGAGACCCAGTTTTATAGACAGAGTTATACCTTCAGTTTGTCTCTGGACTCAATACCATCTGATTAAGTGCAAGGTAATACTCTTTATTGCCAGACCTGGATGGCCCAGGCTAGCCTGATCTTGTCAGATCTCAGAAGCTAAGCAGGGTCAGCCCTGGTTAGTATTTGGGTGGGAAACCACCAAGGAATACCAGGGTTGCTGTGCAGAGGAAGGCACTGGCAAACCACCTCTATTAGTCTTTTGCCATGAAAACCCCAAAAGGGGTCGCCATAAGTCGGCTGTGACTTGAAGGCACTTTACACATACACAGCACTCTTTATTACTAGTCTCTGTCAGAGGTCTAATTGTTGAGGTAATCTTAAACAGATCTGAGTTTGTACTTTTGGGGTTATTTTGCTTTTTGTGAGATTGCATTTTCTACAATGTAAAAAATCTGAACACGACATTAACCCCGCTGCATGGAATTCTGGCAGATTTAACTTGTTACACGGGTGTGTGAATATGCACAGCTGAGGTTTTAATTTTATTTAGTTTCTTCATTACATTTAAAAACAGCATATAAAGATAAAAATATAAAAATCAGAAGAACATAATAAAAGCAGTAACACTACAAATCACATTGACAATACAACAATAGCAATATAAATGGCAGGGATGAGGAAACATTATTTATAAAAGCAATTCTAAACAAAAATATATCAAAATTTCTAAAAAAAAATGGTAAACCAACAGTAAGGCATATTTCACAGAGGACCATATTCCAGAGTTGGGCTAATACTGAGAAAGCCCAGCTAAGTATGGAAGCCAACATGGCTTCCCTAGAAGATGGGATATGGAGCAGTGCCTTGCCAACTAACCTTAGATTACAGGAAAATCCACATGGAAATTTTATGATAGCCAGGACCCAGCCCATAGACAGTGCAATCCTATGCATGCATACTCAAAAGTGTAAATCCTACTAAGTTTAAGGATACTCATTTTATGGTACACTGCTTAGAATTGCAGCCTTAGACTTTTAAAGATGTCACCTTAAATTTGACAATGAAACATACAGGAAGGGAGTGCAGTTACATTAGTGAAATGTGGGGACCATGCATGCTAACACCAGACAAAAATGTATCTGTAGCACCAACTGAATCATGTACAGTTTTCCTCTGCTTCATTATGACAGCAGTTCTACCAGCATGGTGTAGTGGTTGAGCGGTGGTTTGGAGTGGTAGACTCTGATCTGGAGAACTGGGTTTGATTCCCCATTCCTCCACATGAGTGGTGGATGCTAATCTGGTGAATTGGGTTGGTTTCCCCACTCCTACACATGAAGCCAGCTGGGTGACCTTGGGCTAGCCACACTCTCTCAGCCTCACCTACCTCACAGGGTGTCTGTTGTGGATAGGGGAAGGATTGTAAGCCAGTTTGTAAGCCGGTTTTATTCTTCCTTAAGTGGTGGAGAAAGTCGGCATATAAAAACCAACTCCTCTTCTTCTACCCTGCTTTGTACCTGTTCACCCTCTTAAGGCAAAGATTTCTTAAGGAGTTCTGCTTGGACCCATGAAGCTGCCTTTTACAACAGAGTCAGACCACTGTAGTGTCTACTCTGACTGGCAGAACCTGTCCAGTGTCCCAGGTACAGTTATTTCACAGCACCCTCTTCCTGATGCTTTTAAATGAAGATACCCTGGATTAAATTTAGGACTATATACCATTGTTATGCCCCCTCCCCTACGGAATAAATTGCATCTGAAGCTGCTCAGATTATTGGTCTATTGTTATCTACTCACTGAAAAAAAGCTCTCCAGAGTCTCAAGCACATATTTACCATATTTGCTATCCAAGGTCCTTTGCCTTGAGACATCAGTCATTGAACCTGAAACATAAAGTTTACATAGCATTGCTATACCAATGATCCATGGCTCTTCTCCAAAAAGTTTCTTTGATGATATACTTCAACTCTTGCAATACTAATCTTAGTAATCCTGATTGTTTAGGAAGGAAATTAGATGGAAAGAAATCTTCAGAATGCATTCCATTTGCATAGCCTCTCTACCCTAGTCACGTTTGAACAGCTGAATTATCCAATTGATTGTGCAATAAATCAGCAATTTTATTCTCAAAATATCTTCAGTCAAATTAAATTGTATTTTAGGCTTCATGGAGGATCTTTTTCTTCATAGTATCCATACATTCTGTGAAGTAAAAACAGCACGGAGTGAAATTATGCATGCTTATGGGTTAGGGAAACAATCTTCCATATATATGGGATAGGGAAACAATCTTCCATACTCACACACATGAGCAGGGGACCTGCAAGGACTTGAAGAGGCAGGCACCTTACTTTTCTCTGGATCCCCCCCTCCCACACTATTTTCTCTCCTCCTCCTCCTCCTTGCAGCCCCATATCTTCAACTTTCCCTCCTTCCTTCTCTCCTGCCCACCCACAAAGCAACCTATCTTTTATCTGCAGCTATATTTATTAGCTATTTACTTCACTTATACCCTACCTTTCTCCACAATGGGGACCCAAAGCAGCTTACATCATTCTCTGTTTTATCTTCACAACTACTCTGTGAGGTAGGTTATGCTGAGAATGTGGGCCTGGACCAAGGTCACCTTGTGAGCTTCTGTGACAGAGTGGGAATTGGAACCTAGGTCTCTCAGACCCTAGTCTGAAACTCTAACCGATATACACAATGGCTTTTGTGGCATAGCTGCCATTGAACAGAAGCTATCGGCCAATACTGGATGAGTCAAGCAAGTCACATGGTAGTGAGTCTCCTGATGGTTTCTGGCAGGCCTGGCCTTAACCAGTCCTCCCTCAAAGGCCAAAACAGGCCTAGAAAGGGCCCTGCTCCTTCCACCTGATTTTTTATTGACACAAAACCAAAACTTCAAGGCTGATAATAATATTGTGGTTGTACAGCAAAAGCCACTGAGAAGGCATTTGTTTCTTAAAGCTATTCTATTGCTGCTTCTATTAATGTGGAGGGTTTTAACCCCCAATGTAATTTTGTTTAATTCAGGTTTTTCTCCAAACTTGGGGTTTTTCAGGTTTTTAGAAGATCTGTCTTATCTGTTCATGACTCTGATCTCCAGTTTTAAGTATCCACGGAATTGGCCACATTGAGATTTATATTGATTGGTTTCCTTCCTTTCTGACCATTGAGCTGTCTTCCACTATTGGAGGAAGGGGGAGATGCAGTTTCCCCAAATTCCTTCTTTGTAGCTAGGGTTGCCAACCTCCAGGTACTGGAGAGAATAAAGGCTCAGTGCTGTATAGATAATGGAAAAGATCCAAACAGCACTACAAAATAATTTTAACCAGAAATAAGTTTATCTAAGTGCAAAAGTGCAAAAAAGTGAAACTATGTACAAAGGAAACACAAACAGCAATATCTATACAGTATGCAAAACAGTCTAGCAAAATATGCAATATGACAGAAAAATTTGTTCAATGAGTCACTTAGGAACAATGTCACTGTCCATGGGAGACTTTCCTGTGCTTCAAAGTAGCTGGACACGAGATGTCAAAAAGGGGACCACAACAAGGAGGTG
Organism: Euleptes europaea; assembly: GCF_029931775.1. Lineage (NCBI taxonomy): Eukaryota > Metazoa > Chordata > Lepidosauria > Squamata > Sphaerodactylidae > Euleptes > Euleptes europaea. The sequence goes on from NC_079320.1 coordinate 55,012,057, forward strand.
CCAAGAGGAGGTGTCCGGACGTGTTGTCTAGATCCTACACACGTTTCGCACGTGGCTTCATCAGCTAAGCATATCTGCATATCATAATATACAAGAAATACCCTGCTAGTACAAAAAACTTTTTTCCAATGAATAACAATGTAATAATATTATTAAAAATTAAGCATTCATTTCACAATAATTCTTTATATTAAAACAACTATACCATCAAAAATATAAATATATAATTATATAAAATATCTTACCAGAAAGATTTATAATAACCATATCAATTTCAAAAAGGACCGAAGGAATTTCTATCAAGGTCTCTAAAGCTTGTAAAGAAACTTGCCAAATTGCAGGTTGAAATAGGAAACAACATGAGGAAATGAACTGCAGCTGTTAGAACAGTCAGAAATACTTAAAGGAGAAAACTCCTTATAAAAAACAAGAGTAATCTAGTTCATTATTTAAGCCATTAGGGGATAAGGATCCCATGAAAAAAATGAGTTTCGTTTCCATTTGATGTAAATTTTTTTGTACATTTTGGGAATCGTAGGGGCGACCTTGATACTGCCACAAAACGCAGAAGGACATGTCAGTATCTCGGTGTCCTTTATCAATAAAATGCGGGGTGGGTGGAGCCTCAAGATAACCAGAACGGATCCTGGACCGATGCTCGGAGATTCTTGTCCTAATAGGTCTAATTGTACTGCCAATATAAGAAAACCCACATTTACATAAAATATAGTATATGACCTGTTTTGAGGAACAGTTAAAAAACTGTCTCAAAGTAAACCTAAAACCAGTAACCAGGGAGATAACTTCTTTCACAGTGAGACACAAATCGCACACTGAGCAGGAGCCACACGGGTAATGACCCAAGACAGGTGGTAAAAAATGAAGTGTTGGAGAAGGCTCATGTAAGGAGGTGTCTGTATGCACCAGGAGATCACGAATGGTCCGAGGACGGCGAAGTCCACACAAAGGCGGAGTTAGGCAACCCGGTAAGCTCTGTATGAGGTGCCAATGTTTCTTGACTATTTTATTAATCATATTAGACTTAGAACTAAATTGTAGAGACCAAGTGATCCCAGTATGAGAAGTGCGAGTTTGCTTGGGGGTAAGAAGTGCCTTTCTGTCTAGAGAATCGGCTCTCGTTCTGGCAGAATGTAAGACGTGGTCAGGATAACCCTTGTTCCGAAATGCTATCTGCAACTCGCGGGCGGATTGTTGATAATCACTGTCAAGGCTAGAATTCCGTTTTAAACGCAAAAAATGACTATAAGGAAGATTCTTAAGAAGGTGGGGCGGATGACAGGAAGAAAAATCTAGCCCCGCATGCCTGGAAGACGGCTTGGTAAACGGTTTGATGAATAAAGTGGAGTCTTGGGATAAAAACACCTCAAGGTCCAGGTAAAAAATAGAAGAATCACTCACAGTGCCTGTAAATGATAAATGGGGATGAAGAGAATTAATCCATTCTAAAAAAAGGTTGTAGGTAGTAATAGACCGGAAATTAAATATTAAATCATCCACAAAACGTCTGTAAAATAAAATGTCCTGGGAAAAGGGGTGGTGCTGAAATAAGTACTGTTTCTCGAAATGAATCATGAAAATATTGGCTATAGAAGGGGCACAAGCAGCACCCATGGAGACTCCGTTGACTTGTAGGAAAAATTGGTTTTTATACCTAAAAAAATTGTGTTCAAACAAAATGTCAAGAAGTTGCAAAAGAAATTCAGTGGGGGGAGATGAATCAATTCTGGTGTCCAATAGATCTTGTATGATATTTCGTGCCTCATCTAGAGGGATGTTTGTATACAGGGATGCAACGTCCAATGTTGCCAGAACACTGGCCACTGGAGCTCTATAGCCTTCTAACTGGGAAATGAAGTCTCTGGAATCAAGAATAAATGAAGGAGTGTCAGAAGCAAAAGGCTTTAAATAAAAATCTAAGTATTGCGCAATAGGTTCAAGAAGGGAACCAGAGCAAGAAATTATGGGATGTCCAATGGGGGGGCGGACAGGTTTATGGACCTTGGGTAGGGTATAAAAGATAGGGGTTCTGGGGTATTTATTAATAAGAAACTCAGCAGTTTGATATAGCCAGCGGAAGATGCCTCATAAACAGAGGTTCTAATAATTAAGTCAACAGCTTTACAAGGGTTTGATTGAATAGGACGGTAAAAGTTCCGATCTGATAGCTGTCTCAGATTCTCCTTATCATACTCATCGTAATTGAGAATAACGATAGCTCCGCCCTTGTCAGCTTCCTTAATAATAATTGAATCATCCTTATGAATTTGCTCTAGTATGGCTTTTTGTTCGGGTGTAAAGTTGATATGAGGCGGTATGTGTTTCTTTTCCATATTGGCAACATCCCGGAGCACCAAGTGCTGGAAGGTTTGTATTAAATGGTGTGGATTAGATGGAATGAACGTCAAAGGTCTTCTGAAGGGAACAGGATCAATGGTCGAGTTTTTTTAAAAAATCTTTTAATCTGATTTGATGAAATAATTTGAACAAATCCACGCGAGTGTGGAACGCAGAATACTTAGGCGTGGCAGCAAAACCCAGCCCCAGGTTGAGAACGTCAAGCTCAGCTTTAGAAAAGGACCTATTGGATAAATTTAGAACTAAGTTCTCCCGTTCGGGTTCCTCCCGCCTCGTTGGCGGGAGCCTGGAGGTCGATAATTTTTTGGATGTCCTCCTGTTCTCAAAAAATAAGGTCTTTTATTATTGAAAGAAGAATTAGAAAAGCTAGAGCCAGCACTCGATGAACTGTAGGAATCAAAATCCCTTTCAAAATTGGAGTGAGATTGCTGATGTGAGGTTCCTCGGGAGGAAGGAAAAGAAGGACCGGATTGTTTGTATTGCCAGTAACATACCTTCTTTTGTTCATAATCATTTTTGTCCCTAGAGAACTTACGTATTTTCAGGGACTTAATGTTTTGTGTATAGTCATTAAGCTCTTTCTCAATGTTATCAAGGTGTTTTTTATAATCATCAATCGGGACCTTTCCACGTAAATCATCTTTGGTTTTCTTTATCTCATTTTCAGTATTATTAGCTTCAATGGTAGCTTGTTGGATTATTAACAACATCAAATCCATTGAGCACCGATTTAAAATAGCAGCCCATCGTTCTTTAAAAGAAGAACTGTCTAGAAAAAGGGCGGGGTCTTTTTGGATTCTAAGATCCCGAGGGATAAGCTCAGCTTTACAATAATCAGCTAGAGAGGCAGCATGAAGGTCAAGTCTAGTCTTTTTCTTCACAAGATTCCATAAAGCAGTAAAGTCAGTATCATTGGAATGTGAAGTTACATCACATAATGATGGCATAGTTTTCAAAATATTTTCTTTTTCAATCACACTAAAAGTGAACATATCAAGCTTATGAGCCATATTGGTAAACCTGGAGAGAATAAAGGCTCAGTGCTGTATATATAATGGAAAAGATCCAAACAGCACTACAAAATAATTTTAACCAGAAATAAGTTTATCTAAGTGCAATAGTGCAAAAAAGTGAAACTATATACAAAGGAAACACAAACAGCAATATCTATACAGTATGCAAAACAGTCCAGCAAAATATGCAATATGACAGAAAAATTTGTTCAATGAGTCACTTAGGAACAATGTCACTGTCCATGGGAGACTTTCCTGTGCTTCAAAGTAGCTGGACATGAGATGTCAAAAAGAGGACCACAACAAGGAGGTGCCAAGAGGAGGTGTCCGGACGTGTCGTCTAGATCCTACACACGTTTTGCACGTGGCTTCATCAGCTAAGCATATCTGCATATCATAATATACAAGAAATACCCTGCTAGTACAAAAAACTTTTTTCCAATGAATAACAATGTAATAATATTATTAAAAATTAAGCATTCATTTCACAATAATTCTTTATATTAAAACAACTATACCATCAAAAATATAAATATATAATTATATAAAATATCTTACCAGAAAGATTTATAATAATCATATCAATTTCAAAAAGGACCGAAGGAATTTCTATCAAGGTCTCCAAAGCTTGTAATGAAACTTGCCAAATTGCAGGTTGAAATAGGAAACAACATGAGGAAATGGTTAAAATTATTTTGTAGTGCTGTTTGGATCTTTTCCAACCTCCAGGTACTAGCAGGAAATCTCCTGTTATTATAACTGATCTCCAGCCGATAGAGATCATTTCCCTTGGAGAAAATGGCTGCTTTGGCAATTGGACTCTATGGCATTGAAGTTCCTGCCATCCCCAAACCCTGCCCTCCTCAGGCTCCACCCCAAAAACCTCCTGGTGGTGGTGAAGAGGAACCTGGCAATCCTATTTGTAGTTCTCTGTGCATCCTAACATTTGTTCACAACGATTTCCCAAGGGTCAGCTATAGAAGGGGCTACCAGGGGAAGGGGGTAAAATTTACTTCTGTAAGGTTCATAGGATCCAATCCTTTGTGGGACTGTCTCTCTTTGGTCACACAGTAAAAAAGGAAAAGGAAAAAAAGATCCCTGTATGATTCACCAACATACCACAGATACAGAATAATTTTTATGCTAAGAATAATCGTAGTTGCTAATGCTTTTATTGAAAGTTGTGGCTGATGTAAGAAAACAGTTGCATATCTCCCCTTTAGGCTGTGATTACCATAGAAACAAGTATCAATGGTACTATACTGGAAAGGGGGAAATGAAGCTGCAGCCCTTGTAAATGCTCTATCACTTTCATAGCATCAGCAATGAGAGATAGATTTGGTGGATGGTTAATTTAGGTCACACTAGCTTGGGCATCTTGATCTGTAAGAAAATTTAATACACAATTCCTCATAATAAAATATTGCATTAAATTCCCCAGGTTTCAATGTCTCTCTGCTGGCACAAATTTTGATTACGCCTGGCGAATAAGTGCTTTGAGAATGCTAATTTCATGATGCTTTCAGATTTCAGTAAAAATTGCTTCTTGGGAGCCGGATGGTACAAATAAAGATGACTGAAGGTAGAGTCATTGGATTTTTGGTCTGATAGATTAATCTCTGTAGATTATTTTCCCTGCATGGTACACAGGCAGGCAGAAAAATGGTTGCATATGAAAAATATGTTGTGCTATAAATATATCTGGTATACTTGCAATTGAGTGGCTCTTTACATGGTACTGGTGTTCAGGCTAGACTATTGATAGACCAATGGTCTCAGCATTAGGCAGCTTCATATGTTGTTGTTGTTTCATCTATTTTATCCATGCAGAACACTCAAAGAACTTGGGGAAAACATTAATGTCCACCTTAAAAGTATTCATCTCAATCCACACTGAAACATTAGTCCTTTTTCCTAAACAATACTTCTTTGTGAGGAATTTTGACTGAATACCAGAAGAGCAAACATGTTGCTTTTATTTGATTTTCCATTGCTTATACCATATAAACTCCTTATGAGATCCCTCATAAGAACATAAGAACAAGAAAAGCCCTGCTGGATCAGACCCAGGCCCATCAAGTCCAGCAGTCTGTTCACACAGCGGCCAACCAGGTACCTCTGGGAAGCCCACAAACAAGACGACTGCAGCAGCATTATCCTGCCTGTGTTCCACAGCGCCTAATATAATAGACATGTTCCTCTGATACTGAAGAGAATAGGTATGCATCCTGATGACTAGTATACATTTTGACTAGTAGCCATAGATAGCCCTGTTTTCCATGAACATGTCCACTCCCCTCTTAAAGCCTTTCAAGTTTGCAGCCATCACCATATTCTGGGGCAGGGAGTTCCACAATTTAACTATGCATTGAGTGAAGAAATACTTCCTTTTGTCTGTTTTGTCTCTCTCACCCTTCAGCTTCAGCAGATGATCCCACATTTTAGTATTATGAGAGAGGGAGAAAAGCTTTTCCCTGTCTACTCTCTCCACACCATACATAATTTACAGACCTCTAACATGTTTCTGCTTACCTGCTTTTTTCTAAGCTAAACAGTGCTAAGTGTTTTAACTGCTCCTCATACCCTCCTGATCATCTTGGTTGCTCTTTTCTGCACCATCCCAAGCTCTACAATATCCTTTTTTCAGGTGTGGTGACCAGAACTGCACACAGTATTCCAAGTGTGGTCTCACCATAGATTTGTATAAGGGCACTGTGATAGCAGCAGTTTTAACCTCTATTTCTTGTCTGATTATGGCCAGCATGGAATTTGCCTTTTTCACAGCAGCCACACACTGGGTTGCCATCTTCATCACTTGCTCACATTGAATCTCATTTGCCATTTTAATGCCTATTCCTCCAGTCTAGAGAGATCCTTTTGGAACTCTTCACAATCTCTTCTTGTTTTACCACCCTCAATAATTGGGTGTCATCTGCAAACCTGGCCAATTCGCTGTTCACCCCCAACTCCAGGTCATTGATGAACAGGTTGAAAAGCACAGGTCCCAACACAGATCCCCAAGGGACTCCAATGCTCATTTCCCTCCATCTTGAGAACCTCATTTTGCAGGAGCAGAGAATAACAGGATGAGGGGGGCACATCATTGCTTTTTAGGTTGTATGGCTGACTTTTTGCAGTCTGCTTTGCTGTAAACTACTTATTTGATAAAGTAACATAGGGTTGGATTCAGAGCATATTATCAGAACAGTTCTTCCCCACCCCACTGCAGCCCCTGATCACCACCTGCTCCTGAGGGTCAGGGAAATTTTTGAGATAACATGAAATGCAGCACAGTCTTATATTATATGCCATGCCCAATTTTCAGGACTGGTTTGGGGGATAGAAGAAAGGGAAGCTGGGAAAAATCCCTTCTGAAAATGAGACTTTTTTACTGTTCTGTAGGATCCAGACCCATAGAAATTAAGAGAAGTAAGGATGCAATGCTATGCACAGTGACTTGGGAGAAAGACTCTATGAATACAATGGGACATTTTTCTAAATAGATATGCATATGGTCACGTAGGGTTGCCAGGTCCCTCTTTGCCACTGGTGGGAGGTTTTTGGGGTTGAGCCGGAGGAGGGTAGGGTTTGGGCAGGGGAGGGACTTCAATGCCATAGAGTCCAATGGCCATAGCGGCCATTTTCTCCAGGTGAACTGATCTTTATCACCTGGTGATCAGTTGTAATAGCAGGATATCTCTAGCTAGCACCTGGAGATTGGCAACCCTATGGTCAGGCTGTTAACAAACTAACATCTAAGTTTCCCAAACATCATCAGGTTGAAAGCTTTATATACATCTTATGGTCCCATTATACTTGCAGGAGTTAGGGAACAAACCCATTGCTCAGCTTCAAACCAGGGATGCTCAATCACCTGCTGGTTCAGCTAGCAGGCTGCTTGAAAGTTGCAATTAATTACCAGACCCAGTCTTCATCTCTGCCCAAACAACTCAAACATGCCAGACTTGTGGGGAGGGAGGTGATGCCCATGAACAATTACACAGTGCTTTGCCACACCTTCCTCTTGGCTACCATACCCACCACAACCTTCAATCGTAAAAGAAACATTGTCCCTTTCATGGGTGTGTGTGTTAAGTGCCGTGAAGTTGCTTCCGACTTATGGTGACCCTATGAATCATTGTCCTCCAAAATGTCCTATCTTTAACAGCCTTGCTCAGATCTTGCAAACTGAGGGCCGTGGCTTCCTTTATAGAGTCAATCCATCCCTTGTTGGGTCTTCCTCTTGTTGGGTCCCTTGTATACAGGCTCTTTTACCACTTTGGTTTCTGAAGGCAAATGGATTTTTAAAAGGTTTCCCACACTTTAAGGATAAAATGTTGTCCTCTCACAATGAAGATTTAATCCAGGTTTTCCAAAACTTGCTTTGTTCCAATGGGGCGTTTGTTGTTGCTGTTATTGCAAGTAGCATACCTCTCCTTGGATTCAAAAAGGCAAACAAATCCTATATTGATTTTACTTACCAACAAACTTCATGAGAGCTTTAGAGAATGGAGAAAAGAAAGGCCCTGGAGGTTCCACAGTAATCTCCATAGCCATCCTCATTTTTCTGCACACTATTACTCGGGACTGACGCTGTTATCAGAGGCTCAGGCCCTAGGGCTTCGCAGAATTTGTAATAATCATGCTAAATATATTTAATTTTGTGGACCCTCATTCATATCTTTGGGGACTAGTGAATAAATGTGAGAGGCATTTATTGTTCTGAACTGTGTTTGATTATGGCAAGCTTTCCATAATAAACATATCACAATTTAAAGTAAAAACAACAACAACTGGCTGTGGGATTGAATATTGCATTTCAAGAGACTGCCTGGATCACTTGAGACTGTCTGCGATACTGTGCAGCATCAGATGAGACACCTAAAAATGTCTCAAGCCAGCTTGGCACTGAATGAACTTGGGATTTATCAGAAATGCATCATTGTTATGCAGAATGCTGTTGGAGCTGGCAGCAAGTAACCCCCATGCTCTGCAGTCTAGCAGAGGAGATCTGAAGCCATTCCACTGTCATCTTTGAAATGACAGAGATTCTCATATGAACACAGAACTGCTCCTCCAATGACAGTGTGCCTGATCTGGATCATGGTTGCCATCTTCAAGTGAAGAATCCATAACAATGAGGGACTACATAACTTAACTGAATGTTATGTCCAGGTGTACATACTCTGTCTTTTTTAACTTTCTAGACTAAAAAGATATGAACGTTGTAATTTCAGAACAGACTTCACACCCATCGATAGAGACCCAACATGTATTTTACTGTTTTTGATAGCCAAATACCCATACATAGACTTGGATCCACAAAAGGTGTAAGTGGAGTTTTGTTCACTCAACATGTATTTCCTGCCTCCTTCTTCTGTGAAAGGTTCCCTGAAAAGCTATTATTGAGGGCTGGGGGATGCTCCAGAATAGCATGGAATGTAGAAACAGTTGGATCTTCCAAAGGAGAAATTAGTGGAAACTTGGGGCTCCTACTTCTGATGTGTGTAGGGAACAGCCTTCGATTCACACGTGGGGTGTGTGTGTGTGGATTCCATCTAAGGTCTATTTGAAAAATTCACTGACCATTTTTTTTATTAATAATCATATTTACCAGTTATGTAACTATTAATAATTTTTTACCTGGAAAAGACTGCAATGTAAAAGAAGTGGCTACAACAGAAACCTTGCTTTAGTCTAAGTTCCCATTATTTCCTTGGGATTTGGGAGAGGAGATAACACCAAGATAATGATAATGAATCTTTCCAAATATTAGCTATGTGTTCCTTATCCCCCCTCCAAACTCTCATTAAATCTTTTTCTTATTTGCCAGAGTTTTAATTAGATTATAGGAGCTTTATCACACAAACATCCATGACCTTATTAATGTGCCAGAGGCAACTGACTGCTACCTGATATTGTTTCTTCCCCACCACAGACATCATGCTAACAATTAGGTCTCAGACTTTCAAATTGCTCTGCATGAGTGGGCTCCAGAGCTAGTTCTACAGAGAAAGACTGAAGTAATGAAATTCTGTGTGGGTGGAACAGCTTGTACTATCTGGCTATTATTACTTTATTGTACACTTAAGACAGTATTCAGATTGTACAACTGTAATAACAGTTTTCTCCCTCATATACATTATAAATACAGTTGCTGTTTATTTTAGCTTACAAGTACATAAAGACGCCAAAGGTACCGCATAGTAGTTTTAAATAGTGAAAACGCATGCACGCTATAGTCCCCCCCCCCCGAACATAAGAAATAAAGTTAATTTCTGAATAAGTATAAGGTTCAATTGTCTTCCCTTCTCTTACTCAACTAAAGTGGTCAATTTTATATTATGCATCCAAACTTTTCATTGGTTATTGTATTCTGGAGGCTGTAATAATGTTTTTGATATGGGGGTGTTACTTGATGGTCAGCTCCATGTTAATTCTGTAAGGATGAAAAGGTGGGATAAAAACCAGGAACAATCAAATATCTGGGTCATTCTTCTGCTTTCTTTCTTGCCACTATTAAAAGTGTTACTATCTTCTCTTCATAGGAGCCCCATGGCGCAGAGTGGTAAGCTGCAGTAATGCAGTCCAAAGCTCTGTTCACGACCTGAGTTCGATCCCGACGGAAGTTGGTTTCAGGTAGCCGGCTCAAGGTTGACTCAGCCTTCCATCCTTCCGAGGTCGGTAAAATGAGTACCCAGCTTGCTGGGGGTAAAGGGAAGATGACTGGGGAAGGCACTGGCAAACCACCCCTAAACAAAGTCTGCCTAGAAAATGTCGGGATGTGACATCACCCCATGGGTCAGTAATGACCCAGTGCTTGCACAGGCGACCTTTACCTTTACCTATCTTCTCTTCATAGACAACAAAATTTTAAATAACATAATAAACAGACAAGGAGTATAGTGGAGTTTCATATCCAGTCATTTTCTCATACATAATTTTAAACCAATTTCCTATATAACTCTTAAGATAATCCTTCCCCAAAATGAATATAAAATACAAAATTGCTAGTTTTGACAAAAGTATTCTAAGTGCAATCCTAAAAAAAAACTTTCCTAGGAGTGAGCCCTGTTAAATAGACCTGAGTAGGAATCTGAGTAGACCTGCTTAGGATTGCTCTTTTGCAGCTCATTCCTGAGCCCTGCAGCGGCTGGGGAAGGCGTGGCCAAGGCACCACCACAGCACCTTCAAAGAGGATTCGCAGTTGCTGCAGGGGGAAAAAAGCCATTTTAAAAATAAAAATGCCAAAATGGGGGAAATAGCCCCATTGAAAACAGCGATGTTGCGCCAACAAAAAGCTACCGCAGCACCACTGTTTCTGAAGGGGGTTTCCTGGGCTGAAAGGGGTTAGGAGGCTGCCTACCCGCCCCCCAGAACGCCCTAGGAACGCTTCCCAAGATGCTGGTGTGAGAGCTTGTGATGGCAGGATGCTAGTGGGAGGCCAAGCCGGCATCCAAGCGCTGCGCTGTCTCGGCAGTCCTGGGGGGTGCCACAAGTGGCACTACGCTGACGTCCATGCTGGCTTGCATGGCGCAAGTGGCACGGATACCGGCATAGGGGGCTAGTCACCTCCTAAGCCCATTTGGCCCTCTGGCTCAGGAATAGGCTGTTGGATGCCTATACCTTCTGTTTTAAAGAAAAGGCACACACAATTCTCATCCAAAGCAAGAACTTAAAAGTGACCCCCAACTGGAAGTCCATCCTTTAATAATGATCTCCCTACAACAGTCTAGGAACTTCAAGGTCCAGGACTGGATGACCACTCCATAAAACCAATAGCTTCTCATGCAATCCAGAGATCCACGACCTATGAAATAGAGCCTTTTATTCACAGCAATAACCAATAACTGACACACTTATCTTAAAAATGAGAACACATAACCAGGAACACGAAGCAGATTAAGTATAATTATAACAGGAATTGAGCGAGGAAATAAAAGTTTTCATCCCCTGTCTTGTCTTCAGAACATATTGGATTATTTCTTCTTTCATTCCTATGTGAAGAAATTACCCGAAAACCCGGAAAATATGTTGCACAACAGACAACAATAATAACATAACATAAGAACATAAGAAAGGCCATGCTGGATCAGATCAAGGTCCATCAAGTCCAGCAGTCTGTTCACACAGTGGCCAACCAGGTGCCTCTATGAAGCCCACAAACAAGACAACTGCAGCAGCATTATCCTGTCTGTGTTCCAAAGCACCTAATATAATAGGCACGCACATATGATCCTGGAGAGAACAGGTATGCATCATGACTAGTATCCATTTTTACTGGTAGCCATGAATAGCCCTCTCCTCCATGCACATGTCCACTCCCCTCTTAAAGGCTTCCAAGTTCCAACAATCTTCCTTTACACTGGCATTCCTTTTTTAAAATGTTTAATGTAATAATTTCTCTGTAACCTATGGCATTTATTTTCAACTACATTTAAGTCAAGAAAGCATTATAGATTCAGAACTTTTTAATTGGTTAGCAATCTACTTATCTAATGTGCATATTTGTGGAAGTAACTTGTTTGCAAATTGCATTGCAGATGGTACTAATTAAAATCACTTAAAATAATTATACGATCAGATTAAATCAGATGTTTAGTCAAATACTGCAGAGCAACTGATTTAATTATACTAGAAGCTTTCTCTTACTCCAAGGTGGAGGACAAAGGAATAAATGCTTAATCTCTGACTGCTTGATTACAAGCTTAATATCATTATAGCTCACAAAATGTATATTTAATTTAATGTAGATTAAAGTTATCTGTTTTATGGCCCCTGTTTTGGTAATTTAATTGTAACACCACAGTACAAACTTCCTCTAATATCAGATTTTGGGAGGGTCAGGCCAATTGGATCCATCTTTGTCAAGCAACTACTTGCTTTATATCATAGAGGCATTGTTTTCAGATCATTCTAGGTGAGCCAGGAATAACACAGATTTAACCTAGGCCATGGAACACAGTGAGAGGTGGATTAAACCTCCTCCCCATGCCATTTTCCCTGGCCCTGGGGAAGTGCCAAAGGACAGCTGTTATCTTTGCTGGTTTGGGCTTTTATCTGGATTTGTAAATCATTGTAATGTCAATCCTATTTGATGTAGTTTTACTTAAAACTGTCTTCTGCTTATGTCTTTGATCCTTTGGCCAACCCAAATATCAACAGAAAGAAAGCATAGCATGTTAAAGCACTCTACAACTTTGTCTGAGCAGGCTCAGACAGGTTTGTGTCATAGGCTGAAACCTGGGTCTCTTGGGCCTGAGGTAAAAGCTGGACCTGTGCCAATTAAGAATAGCAGCTACCACAGGCTACCTTCATTTGCCATCCTGCTTCTGCCTCAAGAAAACCAACTGCAAGCACTCAACAATGAGCTCTAATATCAGAAATTGGAGGGGAGGTACAATTAATGTTTATGATGAATTTGTTGGATTGCAAACTGTTTTGAGTAGTTTGGAAAAGTAGTACAGAAATACAGTAAATAAGTGCATGCATAAATTACTTGTGGGCTGTGCATAAGGACAGCAAAGCCCATAAATTTCTTAATTTAAACTTTCAAATTATAATCATACAAGAAAACATAAAGATGGGGGTCCAGAGGTGGATAATTATCTCGTGCAAGTTTAAGGCTAGTGTGGTCAAACAAGAAAAGCCAGACTTCATTGGTTGTGCTATAAATAAGCTTGGGGTTGTAGAACAAAGATGCATGCCATCTAATACAAAAAAGTGAACCATAATTAAATATAAACATAAAATAAAAAATAATAGTAGGTCACTTGCTACTCATCTGGATAGATAAGCACTTAAAAAAGTATATCAGGTTTTTTCTGCCTCAGTTATGAGAGCAGTATTTAATTCAGCAATGGATAGCTGATCTCCAAAGAGGTAGTTGATCTTTATAGGGTCTGAAGTTCCATAGTCCTTGGTAGCTGTTTCAAAGCACCCTCTAGGCACAATATGCCTCTAGTAGCCTGTATACCTCCTTGCACACTGTCAACACCTGGACAAATAATGCCAAGCTAGGTTTACGTCTGCTATAAGGAAGATATGACTCCTAGTCAGATACTGATAAAACATAATTTTCCAGTTATTTTCCAGGGAACAGCTGCAAAAGAAGTCCACACAATGCCCATAAAAGATGCAGCTTCCCATTATGGGAAGCTTCCCTGTAAAATGCCTGATTGTGGTCCTGTCTTCACAGATTGCAGAGTACAAGGTTGGGACTGTATTAGGGCTGTCAATTCGGTTTGTCCCGAACTGAAAAACAGCCGAATTTCCCCCGATTCGGCTGTTTTTCGGTTTGGGGGGAACCGAACTCAAAAAAGGCGGGAAACGGGGGAGCCGAATTCGCCGACTTTGGGGGTTCGGTGAATAAATTTGGCAGATTCGGGGTTCCCCCCACACCTTCACGGGGCTTCCATGAAGCCGCGCGGGGGGTCCTTTAAATAGATTTGCACCTCCCGGCCGGGAAGCACAGATCTATTCCACGCCCCCTGCGCGCCTTCAGGGGAGTCCCCTGAAGGCACCAGGGGGGGACTTGGAATAGATCTGTGCCTCCCAGCCGGAAGGCACAGATCTGTTTAAAGGGCCCCCCACACGCCTTCAGGAGAGACCCCTGAAGGCGTGCGGGGAGGCTTGGAATACATCTGTGCCTCCTGGCCGGGAGGCACAGATCTATTTAAAGGGCCCCCCGCATGCCTTCAGGGAAGCCCCCTGAAAGCACACGGGGGCCCTGAATTTTCTCCCGAACTCCGGATCTCGCCTGAATTTCGGGGATCCGAAGCAGGGGAGTTCGGACTTCGGCATGGCCCAAATCAAAACGGGTCGAATTTTGCCGAATCTGAATTTTACCAATTTTTTTTCAACAGCCCTAGTCTGTATGTTCCCTGTGATTAGGGTTTCCAACCTCCAGGTAGTAGCTGGAGATCTCCTGCTATTACAACTGATCTCCAGCTGATAGAGATCAGTTCACCTGGAGAAAATGGCCACTTTGGCAATTGGACTTTATGGCATTGAAGTCCCTCCCCAAATCCTGCCCTCCTCAGGCTCCACCCCAAAAACCTCCAGCCGGTGTTGAGGAGGGACCTGACAACCCTATGTTACTCAAAACTCTAGAAACTTCGAGAGTGGCCTAACATGATTACAATTTGGATAGAGGTTTCTGAAGATAATTGTTCCCCTCTCCAATTACAGCCAGGGAGGAGGAGGAGAAGATAGAGCATCTGTGGGAGCAGCCAGGCTAAGCAATGGAAGCAAAGCCTTTGTGCCTTAGCCTGGATGCTCCTGGCCACCTCTACTGTCCTCTCTACCTTTTCTCACCAGCTGCAATTGGAGAGGAACTCAGCTATCTTTCTAAAATGTTAGGGGAGGAGCAGCACTGTCCAGAGAGAGCTGAATACCTCTGCAATTATGACTGGAGGGAAGGGAGGGAGGCTGACCTGCTGACTGATAAGCAACAAACAGAATCGCCAAGAAGCCATGGGGACAGAAGTGCCACCCCTATGATCATGGCATCCCATATAGCCACTTATATGCTAGTGCTGCTGAGTACCAGGAAAGAAGCAGCCATTTTCTAAGGAGACTCCAACATTATCCTTATGAACTGATTTTGGATAGCTCTTGCACTTTTTTTATCATCAACACACAGCAAAGAATTTCTAAAACACTTGTTTTAAATACACTTGTTAAAACAATTGTTTTAATAAAGTCAAATGTTATGCAAAATTACAATTACATTTCAAACACTTTTTTCAGATTGTGTATATTTCTTTTGGAAAATAATATATTATGCAAAAATATTCAGTTTGAAAATCAGCAATATATTTGCAAAAAAAACCTTTCTTATTTATACTTTTTAAGCGAAAAAGATAGGAAGTTCCTTATTAGTCTTTGAGGTTCAATAGTCATTGGGGGTAGTATTAAGACTTTTATCACCATGCATGCCACCTTTAGGGAGGGTATTTAAAGTAGTATAATTGTTTATGCATCCTCAGACCAAATAAAAGTACTTCACAAGTATTTGCCATTCCTGGTAAAACATTAATGGGCAGTTATTACTGGAATTGCTATTGCATCTGGTATTGTAAATATGTTCCTAATGGATATTGCACCTGGTATAATAAATGTGCTGATGATGTATATACAAGGTATGCAGAAAAATTAATTTTGCCTAGGCATTAGATCTATTTCATGCTGTGAGTTAATGTTCTGTGAAGCTAAGGATCACTTTTATAGATTTTAATGTGCTGCTCATATCAGCTGCCATATGGTCATTCTGTCCTTGACCGCAAGCTTTTGGAATAGAACTACTGTCATATTCAGCATTTCAGTTGGATGAGTGACAGAAACAAGCTGCAAGTCAGGCACTTAAAAAAAAGTAACGACCTTCTACTACATGTTTGTTACTGAGGGCAAATATATAAAAACGGGGGTGCTTGTATATCAGCGCGTTCCTGAGCTTTCAGTGTGGGGGAATGGCAGGGAAGAGATGCCACTGTGGCGCCTCCTGCCCTGTTTCCCCAACGCCAAAAACTAAAAATGGGGCATTTTAAAGGCTTTTTAAATTTTAAATAGGGTTTTTAACCCCATAGAGAAAAGCGAGGCTGTGCCTGCTAAAAAGCAGGCGCAGCCTTGCTATTTTTACCGTCGGTGTACCCGGGGCAACAGGGACAGGAGGCTGCCTAACAGCAGCTCCTCACCCCAGAATGCCCCGGGAAAGGCATCTGGGACACCGGAACACCACCGGGAATACCGACGTGGGCCTTTATGCCGGTGGGACGCCAGTGTAAGGCCCCGCCAGCACTCCAGGGTGGCACCGCCCGGCAACCAGCATCTGGGCCTCCACTCCGGCACTGGGGCCACTAACACTGTCATAAGTAGCCCGACTGCCGATGCAGGGGGGGGGGGCAAACGCTGGGGCAGCGCCTTCCTGGCCTCCTAAGGGCTTTCACCCTCAAGGCTCAGGAATGCGCTGTGTGTATATGTATATACTCTTCGTGTTCAAATCTAACATGGATAACCCCAAATCAAATTGTTCATTTTTTACTTCCACTGTATTATTGGATTATGTAGAGACTGTATTTTATTTACTGAAATTAGGTTACAGTGTAAGCACTCTTCTGGGAGCAAAATCTGGACTTGTTTTGTCACGGTTCTTGTGTGGTAGCATCTCTGCTTTCTTTAACATGGTAAACCCTTTCTCATGAGAAGGCTGCTGGACTTTGTTGTCTTCTCTGATATTATACCCTTCTAGTTATGAATATTCCAAAGCCATCTCTTATTTGTGGCTTTTTCACAGATTTCTCTTTGGTCTCCCTCATCAATATTTTTCATTGGGGTATTGCAGTCCTTATGTACAGATTGTCATCCCCATATATGCAGCATTTCCTCAGAGTTCTGGCATCTCTTCTTGAAAATTATAAAGAATACTTTTAAATGAAACAAAGTTTTAATTTTTTTCCTCTCAGAATTTTTATTTTCTATATATATCTTCCAAGGAAACAAAGGGATTCACAACATCAAACCACATAAAAGAAAGAACTGGCTCACAGGTGCCATTAAATTAATTAAATGTAGAAGTCATGATTTGTGGATGACTTATAGAAGATATATTTAAAGAGAAATTTATAACCCTTTGGGGCTTATTCTTGTTTCCAGGGCCAATTGGGGGTGGGCATTGACCTAGGCCTTAACCTAAAGGGGACCTCACATTTATACACTTGTTAATTTTTTAGCATTTGATAACTGATAATGTCCAAACTCAAGGTGAAAATTTGAGAGGACTATCTTGTACTGTGAGTTTTGTGCATGTTTGAATTTTTTGAACATTAGTGTTAAATAACATTCCTGACTTTTTTATGTCATTTTTTTTAAATCATGGCCAAGAGCCTCAAAAGCTGGAAGTAGCCCAGGCCTCTCTGGACCTCTGAGAGAGCCTGTTTGTTTCCAACATGTATTTTCTGCCACAATGGTAATTAATCTCAGTTTTAGTTGGCTTCTGTTCAAATTAACATTTCATCCCAGAACTATAATGAGAGTCCAAACTACTTTAGTTTAAGATCGCCAGTCTGGCATGACTGCTTGAACAACGTAGTTTGAAACAGCATGGTAAATTCCGGCATCAAGGACTTCTTTACAGAACAGATCAAGCAAAAACATAATGTCTGATGCAACTGTTCACAGGGAAGCACAAAGTATCTTCCACAAACCATCTCTTGACAAAGGTATGGGAGTTATCACTGTGACAGACTACCACAATGGGAAACATGCCATGGCATATGTCAACTACAGTGCCAAAGACAAAATCATCTTTCACAAGTAATGGATTTTTCATGTGACTGAAGAAATCTCTCAAGCTTAAATACAAACTGGTCAGAGTTAGTATGTCATAAACTAGGAAGGAAGGCAGCATGGTATAGCCTGATCTTGTCAGATCTTGGAAGCTAAGTAGTGTCAGCCCTGGTTAGTATTTGGAATACCAGGGTTGCTATGCAGAGGAAGGCATTGGAAAACCACCTCTGTTAGTCTCTTGCTTTGAAAACCCCATAGGGGTTCACCATAAGTCAGCTTGACGGCACTTTATACACACACATGACATAAACCTGCCATGGGTCTGTGTGTTCTTACATGCATGTTGCATGCTTGTATGCACGTAAAGCATGTTCATCTTTGTTGTGCCACCACCCTAAGTTAAATTGTGGGTTTAATGTGTCTAAGCACGAACGAGTGAACTAAGGTGCTTGTGAGGAGGAGTTGAATCACAGACTGCTTTCTTAAACAGGAAAAGACTTTATTGCTACAGATCAAGCTAGAGCACAGAAGAAATAGCTATCATGCCTAGCAGTTACAGATCTAATGAAAAGGACATAAAACATAACACTCAGCTAATCTTATTATTTATTCATTTCATTTACGTTATTTATAGTCTGCCTTTCTCACAAGGACTCAAGGTGGCGTATGCATAGAGAGTCAGTACAATCAACAAAATAGGACATTCAGTAACCAAAGTAATGGGATTTTAGAAGTCTGGAACCACCAGAAAGAACTGAAGCATAACATGATACATTAATGTGGTACAGAGATTACATAATACAATCCTACTACAATAAGCTATACACAGCAGTATAGACCATAGTCCCAATCATTTATCCAGGTACATTTGTGAACCAATTTGTACAGTGCAACCCTATTAGCTGTGCACAAAAGCCCTCTTGAATAGTTCAAGTTTTGTATAATTGCAGAACAGTTATCCCCACTGGATGTTTGTGGAGCAAATGCACATCTAGGCCACCTCCTGCTCCCTGTAGGAGTCCGTCTCAAAGCATTTAGGACAAAGCATTTAAACAAATATTACTGGATGTTTCAACCTTTTAATCCTTCCTGCCTTTAGTTGCTGGGGAACCTCTCCCAATCCATATTTAAGGGACTTGCCCTCATGAGAAGGGCCCAGGTTCAGTCCTTGCCTTCTCCATGTAAAGGGACTAGGCGAGTAGGTGATGTGAAAGACCTCTGCCTGAAACCCTGGAGAGCCCTTGCTGGTCTGCGCAGACAGTTATGATTTTAATGGACCAAGGGTCTGATTCAGTAGAAGGCAGCTTCATGTATTCAAGGTGACCATAATCTTCGCCAATCAGTCTAGTGTGCATGTTCCACACATCTCCATACCTAGATCATGTTTTACAACAGGATCCATCTTGCCTCCCCAGCAAATGATTATCTCTCCACAGGAACACATCTTCTGCTTGCTGACCTCTTTGTGCACTTAAGGCTCTCTTCCCTGGGAAAATAAATGGCTGTCAGGATCCCAAAGACTCCCCAATGTGCTTCAAAGCACCCTGCATCTCCAACTCACAACAAAAATTATTTAATCCTGGTAACAATTCAAGAGATACATTGTTACATAGTTTTGTTGGGTATGGTTTTCATCTGGAAACTTGTAATACCATATGCTTAGGATCAAGAAAAAAATGGATATTGTCAACTTTACATTGACAAATTGCACCAATGAAGTGTTTCCAGTCATTCATTCATGACACCAAAAAGCATCCAACTTTTCTTAATGATCTACGTGACAAAGCATCAAAGAGAGCAAAGATTAACATAAAAGAGCGTCTACATCCAGAGTGAAGAAAGGGTCCCTGCTACAACCAAATTCAAAGACCTGTTGAAAAACTAAGGAAATAAAATTCCTATATAGCAATTTCATAATAATATATTCGGGCAGTATGTAAAGCAACATCTACAGGTTCCTTTTCTGCACTTTCTGCAAAAGAGTTGCTGGGATCTTTCACTGACAGAATAACCTATGTAAATCAATTAATTTCAATATTTCCATGCAGAAGAAGACACAATGCTAATCAACATTTACTCACATACAAAGAGAAGTGGATGGAAGAATGCCATTGTCTTTAATGAAGAAGGTGACATTTTCGCAGGATATGTGTCACATCAAATAAAAGGCTTCTAGGCACCAAAATTCTTCTAAGAATATTTTTGATGGCAAAGAATTTTGCTCAAAGGAAATGGTTCAAATATTTTTCCATTTTTCATTCATGTTGCAACAAATATATTTTCTGAGCATGGCAAAAAGTCAGTATCTCCAAAGTACAGCCTTTCCTCATAAGAAAAGTGATCCAACCCCTTAATCATCTTGGCTGCCTCTTTTGCTTCCCCCACCCCCAGGTCTGCAATGTATTTTTTGAGATATGGTAACCATAACTATACACAGTATTCCAAATGAGGACACATCACAGATCTATACTAGGGCACTGTAATATTGGCCATTTTGAATTCCTTCCTTAATAATCCTTAATAATCTCCAGGAATTTTGAATTCCTTCCTTAATAATCTCCAGCATGTAAATCAGATCTCCTACTTAGGGTTGCCACCTCTAGGTTGGAAAATTCCTGGAGATTTTGCAAATAGAGCCTGGGGCGAGGAGAGTGGTTGGAGATGGGAGGGGCCACAGTGGGGTATAACACCATAGAGTCCATCTTTTAATGCAACCATTGTCTCCAGGGGAACTGATTGCTGCTGTCTGGAGTTAAACTCTAATTCCAGGAGATCTCCACTTGAAGGTTGGCAACCCTATCCTATATTCACAAGGGATGGAGCAGAAACACATTATACAAAACAGGAATGCTTTTCCTTATCATAAGAAATGTCTTACTTACTTTGAATGCTATATTATTCCAAAAGCAGTTTGTACAGTGGATCATGCTTTATAAACACAGTGTTTTTTTCAGCAATGGTGTATAAGGTTGCCAACCTCCAGGTACTAGCTGGCGATCTCCTGCTATTACAACTGATCTCTAGCCGATAGATATCAGTTCACCTGGAGAAAATGGCCACCCCAAAAACCTCCCGCCTGTGGTGAAGAGGGACCTGGCAACACTAATGGTGTAACATATGAGGTTTCCTTATCCTGTCTGTAGAATACTGGTATGATATTTGTTGCTCCTTATCCTTTTCTCCCTAACACAAATTCACTCCTGCTTTTTAGATTTCTATGCTGTCTTGCAACTGACTTTTTCCCCAGGTCAAATTATGTATGTATGTGTGGTCTTGCCTCTAGCTTTGATTCCAACACTAACTTGGTCTCCTCCACTATTCGTTGCCTCTACAAAGCTTAGCGAGCTGCCTGCAACCTGAGGTCATGCTTTCCTGAGATTTGAAAACACTTCTAAGTTTAAATCAGGGGCTGTTAAACCTCAAAAGGTACAAAGTGCAGCTGTGGTTTGCGAGCTAGATATGGAACTTCAATAGCTGCGATGTATTTAGAGGCTTCTATTCTTCTTGCCCCCTAAATTATCACTAAATGGCAGGCTTTCTGTAATATGCTTTATGGCTGGCATCGTACAGTGGCTGTTTTTTTCCTTCAGTGGACAGGAAGAATAATAATTTGAGACAGGACCACTGCATTTGGTATCTTCTTCCTGATGAAGAAACACAAAAATCTCAGATTAGACATCATAAAGACTGCTTTAACATGAATGAGCCTATCACAGAGCCACATAAACATATATTCACATCCATAACCAATGATTTGGGGCACAATTTTGGCTGTGGTTTCTACATTAGAAAAGCATGTCAAAAGAAAAGGGTGAGGGTAACTCTCAGAAAAGGGTGCTGGGAGACAGTTTACATTCCTGAATAGGCCTCACAGTATTGCGGAGTTATTTTTGCATTGGATACAGCAGTATTCTGTGAAGCTCCCTTTCTCCATGTGTCTCCACAATGTTTCCATGACACTTTGAAAGTAGAGCTGCCAAAGAAAAGCAAAAAGATTTCAAGAAGAAGCAATGAAGAATCTCAAAGGAACATTCTCTGCAGGGTGCTCTGTCATACAAAGGACCTGGTCAACAGAGGCAGACTGTTTCTAGTTTCATTAACAATCCAAAAAACCTATGCTGTAAACAGATATGGGTAATCAAACACAAACAGCACGAAGGCTCAAATGTAATGCAAACCCTGCTTTTACTTGTATTCCATTGTAAAAGGAAACCTACATAATAATAATAATGCTACTGGACTCTCAATAATCTATGCTATATGCACCTTACTTTAAAGACATTTAACATCATGCCTACTATAAAGGACAATTATAAGATATAGAAAACAGTTTAGTACAATCCTTAGCAGTTCTGCCATTGAATGTTCAGGGGCCCTTATCAGTCTTGCCATAGATGTTTGTTTTTCATTACACATTATACATCTTGCCCTGGATCTGATAGATAAAGGTAGGGGGGTTGATTAATACATATTTCATAGTTAAGTACTGAAATGTTCATTGAGGCGCAGTGCTGCAACCGTGGCTATTGCTGAAGTGTGTTGTTTAGGTATGATCCAGCCAGGGTTATGTTGTCAGATTAACAGCCCATTCCTGAAAATAGGAGGCGTTGTGATCTCACCACCAGCGTAAGTACTTGTAATCACGCGATTACACGTACCTATGCTGGCGGCGAGGCCAGTCCCGCCGGTGGGTGAGCGTTGCGGGACCGCTCCTCACCCCTCTGCTGGCGCGGCCTCTCCGTGGCCCTGGCAATGGCGTAGGGAGACCGTGCCAGCATAGGGAGGTGTTTCGGGGGCGGGGGGAGGGGCCGCTGGTTAGGCGGCTTCCTATCCCCTTTTGGCCACTTCCGCCAGCGCCAGGAATGGCAGTGCTGCACCTGCTTTTTAGCAGGCGCAGCCTTGCTGTTCCCTATGGGGCAAAAGGTCCCAGTTAAACAAAAAAAAGCGGTGAAACGGCTTTTTTTTTGTTTAACGGCTTACGGGAATTGGCTTAGGGAAAGGCGCCGCTGCGCCTCTTTGCTGTCCCCATACCCCTCAGCTCAGGAATGGGCTGTAATACTGTTAAATGTTGCATCAGCGTTAGCAGTGTTCACATTCATGTGAGTGTTGAAAATGACTTGGATTAAAAGTCAAAATATAATGAGTTCTTACAAAGGTCATTTTTTCACTTGTAATCCATGCTGCTTTCACCATTCATATGAATATCAATGAGCTCTCACATAGGGCACAGAAGTGAAAACAACTGCCACTTTTCAAATCTACTAAACCAGTGGAAGAATTTGTTTCCTTTGACAAATACTCAGGTTACAATTCACACTCTTCAACAGCTTTCCTTTCAAGTAGTTCCCTTTAGTGCCCTCAACTTCATTTATTCTGCTTCAGCAAATTCTGTGAAAGTAAAGTACTCTGGCTACCCTCTTGAAACTGCATTTCAGGGTAACCTTCAATATGTGACATAACTGTTTTCAGCAGAAGCCATACATCATTGGATACTGTGCTCTTGTAGCACTGTAGCAATCAGTCACAAATAGATTGGCTTATCTGCAGAGGAAAACCCAGTAGCAAGGATGTGTGGATGTAGTAACTGGTTTTTCCAAAATTTTACACTATAGACCACTGGTTCCCAACCAGGAGTCCGTGGACCCCCAGGGGTCCGCGAGAACTAAATTAAGGTCCGCAAAACAAAGTTATAAACCCATAATAAATTAATATTTGCAATTAAAAGTTCTCTATTATAAAATATATATATTCAAATATTATTCTAAGTTTAATGTTTAACTAACAGTTATGATTAAAGTTTATTTTCAAATTCTCGGAATTTTTATTTTGAACCTTGGGGTCCCTGCACCGAACAAAAAAGTTCTAGTGGTCCCTGGTCAAAAAAAGGTTGGGAACCACTGCTATAGACTAAAGAATTTCGGCTGCCACAAGTCGGCTGCTGTGCCCAATCAGCCAGTCACAGGTTAGATAATCCCCTTGCTCTGAATATCATAAAAGGAGGACTTTGCATAAGGCACAGCAATTTCATCACAGTCAAGTTAGAGGCTCCCTTTGGCATTTGTTGTATTTTCCCTTTCATTTCTATTGTATACCAGTAGATAGATGGAACACTAATGGGGTAAAATATAGTTTAAAAAATGGCCTGTCAATGACAGGAATTAAGATTTAAAATGTTAAACTTGCTGGAAACAATTGGAAATTACCACCTGGATGAAATTAATTACAGGGATTATCAAGGTATTAGCTCTCTGTCAGACATAGCTTTCATTTTGGAGTGTTATTGGGAGCGAGAGTCACCCTGCAAATAAAAGGTTAGTAGTGACAGCAAGAAAAGCTAAAATGCATCATGATTTGTAATGAAGCAACTTAAAGCTGTCAATTTGGTTCGTTCAAACCGAAAAAACAGCCGAATTTCCCCCGATTCGGCGATTTCTAGTTTGGATGGAACCGAATTCAAAAAAGGCGGAAAAACGACGAGCTGAATTTGGTGAGTTCGAGCGAACACCGGATAAATCCAGCAAATTCGGGGGCTCTGAATCAGCAGCATAACTGTCAGTTAGTAAGCAGAATTCTCCCGTGGCCAATCAGGGGCCAAGCTGGGTCTTCTTCTGGCCAATCAGTCATGGTTGAGTGGGTGAGCCCAGCTGCTGTGCGGCCCAGGGAGAGAAAGAGTTTGTGTCAGAGAGAGATCCCCGTAGGGGGGTGCGAGTGCACATTCGCTCCTTTCTGCGGCTCCGGGGGGGCATTTTTGGAGGTAGACATTCCAAACTTTCAGCATAGCTTCAGAGGGCCCTTCTTGCAAGACCCATGTTTTGTGAAGATTGGATCAGGGGGGCCGAGATATGGGGCCCGGTAGGGGCCCCCCTCCTTAATGTGCATCTTTATTACATTTTACAGCACACTCGTGCCTTTCCACGGCTCTGGGGGGGCATTTTTTGAGCTATATGTTCCAAACTTTCAGCGTAGCTTCAGGGGGCCATTCTTGCAAGACCCTCCCAATTTTGTGAAGATTGAATCGGGGGGGGGGCTGAGTTATGCGGTCCCCCCAATCCATCCACTGGAATGATTGCGAGCAGGCAAGATCCTTCCTGAGCATCTAGAGAGTGGCAAATCCAAGGCAAAACCTCCCATGCATAAGTGGAATCATATTGCATTACTCCTGAGAAGACATCCACAGTAAGACCCATTTTGGGGCTTTTATCTATAATTTTTTCCTGTGTGTGTGTGTGGGGGGGAAAGCAGAGTCTGTGTGTGGGGGGAAGCAGTTTCTGTGGGTGGGGGGAGCCAAAGAGGGCTTTCACCTGTTCTGCCAAGGGGGGTGCCCACTCGCCTCTGCGGGAGTGTGTGTTCTGCTTTTAAAGTTTAAAGTTGAGTCTGTGTGGCGGCTAGCGAAGTGAGTCTCTCCGTTTGGGGGTTGCAGCAGCAGCCGAGCCCGATTGATTGGAGAGTAGGGGGTGAGACAGACTTGCTTGAGACTCTCTGTCGGCTTTGCAAGCACACCTCGTGCGCGTTGGACCCCCCCCCCCCCGTTTGGGGTGCAGCGTGGCGGTGTATTGGTTGGAGAGGTGGCAAGGTGAGACAGACTTGCTTGAAACTCTCCATCGGCTTTGCAAGCGCACCTCACGCGCATTGGATTTTTTCCCCCATTTGGGGTGCAGCACGGCGCCGTATTGGTTGGAGAGGTGGGGGTTGGTGAGACTTGCTTGAGACTCTCCGTCGGCTTTGCAAGTGCGCCTTGCGTGCCCTGGTTTTCTTCCCCCACTTCGGGTGCAGCCGAGCCAGGTTGGATAGGGGACGGGGCGGTGCTCCTTGTGTGAGTCTCCCTGCGCCTGCTTGCAATCATTCCAGTAGATGGATGGGGGGGGCGCAAGAAGGGCCTCCTGAAGCTACGCTGAAAGTTTGGAACATATAGCTCAAAAAATGCCCCCCCAGAGCCGTGGAAAGGCACGAGTTTGCTGTAAAATGTAATAAAGGTGCACATTAAGGAGGGGGGCCCTTCTGGGCCCCATATCTTGCCCTCCCCTGATCCAGTCTTCACAAAACTTTGGGGCGTCTTGCAAGACGGGCCCCCTGAATCTACACTGAAAGTTTGGAACGTCTACCTCCAAAAATCCCCAGAGCCACGGAAAGGCGCGAATGTGTTTTTAATGGCTTTATTCGGCCAAATTTTTCCCCAAACTCAAATCTTGCGCCGGATTTCACAGAACCGAAGTGGGGGAGTTCGGACTTCAGCATTTCCCAGATCAAAACTTGCCGAATTTTGCTGGATCAGAATTTTACCCAAAAATTTTTTTCAACAGCCCTAAAGCAACTTGCAGTTTTGAATTAACGATAACTAGGATGGGACCCCACATGAGTCTCCTGGGTCCCCACTTGCAGTAAAAAAAAAATTCTCTAAATTTAGTAGATTATTTTGATGTGAAGATAACAGTCTGTTTTCCAGAATCTTTATTTTACTGAAAATCTGTTTCTCAAATAAATAAGAAATGTTTTTCCACCAGAACTTTTCTCTGTCTTCAAGAGAATCTCATAGATATAAAATAAAGCCCATTAGGATCTACACTTTAAAGCCTTTGCTTTACTCAGGCTGCTGAAACTCTCCTGCTTTCCTACAGGGAAATCTTCTAACAATTCAATTAAACAATCTAAATGAGGTCAAATATCTTTCAGAAGTATTCTCAGGAAAGGAAATGGAATCCTGCCCTTATCTGATATTATATTGTACTTGAGGTGGTGAAGCCACACTGCAAAGAGTGTGTACTTTGGTCTGGGAGGAGGAGTGGGAAGGCAAAGTATGTGTGTGGGGGAGAAAGACTTGTTTACCTGGTAATATGCCCTTGTTAAGGTTTTGGGCCTATATTTGGAGAGATGGGGCAATGGCCCCGGGTGCTTGTTTCAGCATGGCAATGGAAGGCCACTGACACAATTTCAATTTGGGGCCATTACGCACAGAGTACTGGTGGAGGTGTTGGGTATAGTGAGCTTCGTTATATGTCAGACAGCCAAGGGTTAAATTTATTGTAGTGATGTTAACCAGTTCAAGAAGGTGATGTAATCTCCAAAGTGTCAATTAGCTATTGGTCAGTGAGAATCAGTTGTAAACATGTGTTTAGCCACGTACTAATAATTTGCATATTACTGCTCCTTTCTTTGCCTAAGTAGAAAGAGCAGTTATCAGTTACCTTTTGGATCTCAAACAGAGAGGATGGAGCATTTCTGCCTCTGAGAGATGCCATGTGATCAAGTTTAGATTCCTGCCAGCCTTTCTGGCAAGTTTAGGAAATTAGAAATGTAGTAAGGATTTATTGTTTTAACTTCCAGTTTCCCTACCCTATTTTCATAGTGAGTAAAGTTTGTTTCATTAAGACAAAGGACTCTGTCTGTTCATTGCGTGCGTGTGCTTTAATTGACTTTCACATAGCCATAATCAAATGATCCATAGCCTCGATTTATCAACAGGAGGCTGGATTGTTGGCACATGAGTTTGGGATGCGCTTATTCAGGATCAGGGCCACTTCAGTAGCAGCCAGCTTGGGCCTGTCTGGCCAAGAATTACAGCGGATCAGCTGCTGGAGGTCTGGTGTTTCTAGGGGCTACATTATATGACACAGTGCACTTTGTTCCTTATAGGTACAGGCATATGGGTCTCATCCTGGGCCACTCCATTGTTTCCTTGGTGTAGAGAAGGGCAGAAATCAGAGCTGGAGGGACTCAGCTGGGCTTTTCCCCTCTGGTGAATTTCCAATGGTGTGCTGAGAGGGGGATGTTATGGGGCATCTGGCCCTCTCTCCATCAGATATTGGAAGAGGGCTGTCATCCCAAAATTCCAGGGTTACACTTAGGAGAGAATAATTTAGTGCAGACCAAGGGTCCTGCACTAGTAATAAAAGCAGTTAGGGGCCTTAGAAGAATTCAGGTGGACTGCCCCGGTGTGTTGCTGGTTTGGTTGGATCTCCCCCACAGGTGGATCTGGAGGGCGCCTTCAAACCTCTGGCCATTGTGAAGGGTCGGCATAATGCCAATATGGCCATTAGAAAAGCAGTGTTTGGGATGGAAAGCTTTTATATCCCATCCTTCCATCCTCCATGATATGCCACGTCTGTACAGAAATGATGGGGTCCACCTATCTGAGGATGGGTGTGACCTTTACCTGGCTGATTTTCATCAGGGCCTGTGTAACATAATAGCAGGCAGGTAGGACAAGGGGTGTTAAGTTATGCTAACACCCTTGTATGGCAGGAATAGGGCCAGCAGCTTTGGATTGGTAGGGTTAATTGGCAAGCACCCTGAGACATCTGCATGGTGGAGGGCATGTCTGGAATAGGCGATCATATGCCTTGTGCTTGGATGCACTATGAAAGAGCGCCCTTGGTGTTGAGTGGCATCTTTGGAACCTGATAGTAGCCTTGTGGCACATCAGGGAAGAAGGATTAAGCTGGGCACATATCTGGACATACGGCTGTGCAGGCGGTGATAAGCAAGGCCAGCAGAAACACCAGCTGAGGTTGGAGTGAGGTGGCTCTGTCCTGAAGGCGGACCATGTGGATGCCTAGTGCAGCTTGCCCTCAAAACCGTCAGCTTATTGAAATAAGCAGAGACACAGATCAGCGATTTACATAAATATAGTATATAAATAAAGTAGTTGAACCCACTCTTGGTGTCTAGTGTGTTCATTGTGCGGTGCCAGGGAAAACAAGAAAAGCAACTGAACCCTCAGCTCAACAGCAGTGGCTAAGTTTGCACAGTGGCCATTTGTTTCCGCTGAGCTGGTTTTAAGGTGGCTACTGCTGATGCCAAATAGTTTCTTTGCAAAGATAGTCACAACTGCTAAGGAACAAAGAAGAGGAGTGATGGGTTCTTCTTTGACCTCCTGGTCAAAGTGCTGGGCAACTGAAGATCATATTCTTATGCAATTACACTGCAGTAAACTAGGGCTGTTGATTCGGTTCGTCCCGAAACAACAAACAGCCGAATTTCCCCCGATTCGGCGGTTTTTAGTTCGGATGGACCCGAACTCAAAGGCGGGAAAATGGGGAGATGAATTCGGTGAGTTCGGGGTGTTTGGTGAATAAATTCTGCAAATTCGGGGTTTGGCGCAGCAGCATAACCGTCAGTTAGTAAGCAGCATTCTCCCGCAGCCAATCGGTGGCCAAGCAGGGTCTTCTTCTGGCCAATCAGTCGCAATTGAGCACATGAGCCCAGCTGCTGCGCGGCCCGGGGAGAGAAAGAGAGAGAGAGAGAAATGTGTGTGAGAGAAATCCCCATGGGGGTTGCGTGTGCACATTTGTTCCTTTTTGTGGCTGCAGGGGGTGCATTTTTTGGGGTTAGAGGTCTCATACTTTCAGGGTAGCTTGACGGGACGCTTCTTGCAAGAACCCTCAAGTTTTGTAAAAATTGGGTCAGGGGGTCCCAAGATATGGGCTCCGAAAGGGGTCCTCCCTTAATGTGCATTTTTATTCCATTTACAGCACACATTTGAGCCATTCCGTGGCTGCAGGGGGCACATTTTGGGGGGTACAGCCCCCAAACTTTCAGCGTAGCTTCAGAGGAACTTTCTTGCAAGAACCCCCAAGTTTTGTAAAGATGGGATCAGGGGGGCAAAATATGGGGTCCCCCCTTTTCCCTATTGGGATGAATGGGATCAGCCGATCCTGTGTGCATCTCGAGAGCGGCAAATCCAAGGCAAAACCTCCCGTGCTTAAATGGAGTCATATTGGATTACCCACTCCTCCCAGTCCCTCCTGATGGAACAGAAGACATCCACAGTAAGACCCCCTTTGGGGCTTTAATCTATAATTTTTCCCATATGTATGTGGGGGGGAGCAGAGTCTGTGGGGGGGGGGCAGTTTCTGTGGAGGGGGGAAGCCAAAGGAGGCTTTCACCCATTCTGCCAAGGGGTGTGTGACTACTCACCTCTGCGGGAGTGTGTGTACTGCTTTTAAAGTTTTAAAGTTTAAAGTTGAGTCTGTGCGGCGGCTAGTGAGTCTCTCTCCGCTCGGCACCCAGGCCGCGCCTCCTCCTTGTTTTTTCCCCCTGTTTTTGCCCCTAGCCTGGGGTTGAGTGCAACGGGGCGGCTTGCGTGAGATCCCCTGCATCTTGGATTTTTTCCCTGTTTGGGGGGTGCACCTTGGCGCCGTATTGGTTGGAGAGGTGGGGGGGTGTGCTGGTGAGACTTGCTTGAGTTTGGTGGGGTCATTTGCATAAGGGGGGAGCATCCCTCCACCATGAGAAGAAGGAGCAGGGCAGAAAAGACAAACTCTGGGGGGGTTTCTTGCAAGGTCTGTTTTGGTGCTCGCTCAAAAATGTTTTTGCAAAATCTGATTCTCACAATACATTTGCTCGTGTGTTGTTTTGCATTGCAATGGTTAGCACGGGAGGTTTTGCCTTGGATTTGCCGCTCTCTAGATGCATAGGATTGCCTGATCCCATTCATCCCATTAGGGAAAAGGGGGGACCCCATATTTTGCCCCCCCCGATCCCATCTTTACAAAACTTGGGGGTTCTTACAAGAAGACTCCTCTGAAGCTACGCTGAAAGTTTGGGGGCTGTAGCCCCAAAAATGCACCCCCTGCAGCCACAGAATGGCTCGAATGTGTGCTGTAACTGGAATAAAAATGCACATTGGGGGACCCCTTTCGGGGCCCATATCTCGGGACCCCCTGACCCAATCTTTACAAAACTTGAGGGTTCTTGCAAGAAGCGTCCCCTCAAGCTACCCTGAAGGTTTGAGACCTCTAACCCCAAAAATGCCCCCTGGAGCCGCGGAAAAGCACCAATGTGCTTTAAGTGGCTTTATTCCTGTGGGCAATTTTTTTTGGGGGGTGACCCCTTCTGGGCCCCATATCTCGGGACCCCCTGATCCAATCTTTACAAAACTTGGGGGTTCTTGCAAGAAGCGTCCCCTCAAGCTACCCTGAAGGTTTGGGACCTCTACCCCCAAAAATGCCCCCCCGGAGCCACGGAAAGGCTTGAATACGTTTTTAATGGCTTTATTCGGCCGAATTTTTCCCTGAACTTGGAACTTGGCGCCAAATTCCATGGATCCGAATCGGGGGAGTTCGGACTTTAGCATTTCCTGAATTAAAACAGGTCGAATTTTGCCGAATTTGAATTTTACCGAATTTTTTTTCCCAACAGCCCTACAGTAAACCCTGTTGAACTCAATGGGACAGCCTTCTAAAGATGATGAGTTTTCATAAGATACAAATACTGGAGGGTCAGAGAGAACATTTGGGACCCATGTTGTCTATTTCTGGAATTCCCCCCAAATCTATCCTAACCCTCAATTATAAGACCCTAATTTGCAGCCAGTGGTTTGGGTATCTTTTATCCTAACTTTCTCTGCTGTGCCTTCAATATAAAAGATGCTTAGCTTGTTATGTTGTGAAATATATCTGCATTATATTTGAATTATATCTGCATTATATCTGAGTGACTTGATTGATTTTATCTAATTAGTTTCATGGTACCTTAAAATGTATGCTATGCACATGAAATGCGAGAATGAAAGCAATTTATCTTCCTATTGAGAATCATTCAATACATTCTATCTACTCAGTCACTAGGGAGAAAAGTCCCAACCCAACATTAAAAGTGAGGAATCTGAAAGAAATTGGTTTGCACTAAAGAAAAGATCAGAAAGTTCACTTGCTAATCCCCATTTCTGTGCATCTTAAATATGCAGTTTCCAGTAATAAACCACATAAATAGCTTGAACTCCTTATGTTCCAGTGGATGATTTGATTTGTGACTGCAAGGCTATAGACTGATTATACAATTTATTGTTTATCTGCATTATGGCATGAATTACCTCATGTTCATCAAAGAATATCTTGAGCATGATCCAATCAAAGTTAGCACTTCAAAGTTTTTTTTTATTTCAATAGGTGAAGTGTAAATATACAGCTGAATTCAATGAGATTTAAAGGCTGCGGTTCTAAAATTGTTGGGAGTAAGTTCTTGTGAATAAAATGGGACCTACTTGTGATTGCTTCCAAAGTGGTCAACTTGAGCTAGATTGTGCCCCTGATTAGACATGCATTTTACTTTAGGGGACAAAGTACTGATTTAGAGAAACCTATTTATGTGAACAATGCAGACACTATATTTCCCCAAGCTTTGAAAAGCTTTTAAAGGTGCTTTTATTTTTATCCTGTCATGTGTGTTTTTCTTTTTACTAGGAGGAACAAATCTAATCCCCCCCCAAAAAAGTGTGTAATGTTATCCCTTTTAAATTGGCAGGCCAGGGGGATGGGGAGGTGGGGTCACAGTTGTCTATCATGATGCCACCCATCTATCAAAGGGCCTCCTTCATCAGTCTGCCAGTTCTGAGTGTGTTTTCCTGAAGGTGATTGGCTGAGACAAGGCAGGGATTCTGCTGGTGAACTGTCCATACCACTGCCCAGCTGTCTGTCTTCCTAAGCTAGCTGAGCTAGTCTTGGGCAAGCTGGTGGAGACCCTCAGACTGCTGGTCCTGGGTGACTTTAATATCCATGTGGAGGCCAAGCTGTCAAGAGTTGCTCAGGACCTCATGGCTTCCATGACAACCATGGGCCTGTCCCAAGTAATTACTGGCCTCAGACATTCAGTGGGACACACAATGGATCTTGTTTATTATACTGTTGAGAAGGGTAACCTGGAGATGAGGAAGTTATGGACAGATCATTACCTGATAGAGTTTAGACTTACTGCTTCCTCCTTCCTCCTTCCTCCACAGGGGTGGTGGGCTCATTACAATGGTCTTCCCCAGGTATCTGAAGAACCCTGACAGTTTTCTATCGGTGCTTGGGGATTTTCCTGCCTTGGCTGCTAACAATTCTGTAAAGGCCCTGACTGCTGTCTGGAATAGGGAGATAGCCTGGGCTGTTGATACAATTGCCCCTTAGTGATTTCTCTCCCAGAGAGAGCCAAGCAGTTTCCCTAGTTTACCAGGGAACTGATGGCGATATAATGAGAGGGACAACAGCTAGAGTGCTGCTGGTGGAAAAGTTGGAGTGAGGCTGATCAAACATGGCATACAGCCCATATTAGAGCCTATCTCATGGTGGTAATGGTGGTGAAAAGGCAATATTTGCCTCTGCATGTAATGATCCATCTGAGCTGTTTCATGTGATCCATGGTCCTTGGGAATTGGACTCTAACCACACAACAACCCTCTGTGATCAATTTACTTCTTAGTGTGCATACAAAATTGCCCAGATCCTCTCTGGGTTAGAGTCTAGCATGGATGCATATTCAAACGATATACCTTTGGCACCTTCTTATCCTTGGATACCTTTCAGTTTATGGAACCCAAGGATGTGGACATGATGCTCCATAAAACAGGCCCATGTTCCTAAAGGAAGTCACACATAATCCATGTTTCTGTCTAATTAGGATAGTTACTGTGATTATCCATGTGGATGACAGTTCCTCATGTATTGATAAGATTTTTACATAATGTGTATACTTTCCTTCATAGATGATATTGAAGACTAGATATCTTGATTAATGGGAATTTTATCCATGTTGATCACAAGTAGTTATTTTACCCATAATTCAAATGTGATAGGAATTTATAATTTGGGAATACCCCAAATGTTTACCAAAAATGATCTCTCTATAAACTTCTCTTCCTAAGCATTTATTGCATGATATTAATCAAGCACATCCTTTTTATGGAGCTGTGCCTCATTTTTTTAAAATAACAATGTATTGCAATTACTGCTCTTCAAAGAATTCCATTAAAGAAGTCGAATGATGCAAAACTGTCAGGAAACTGATATCCCTAGTGTAGTGTGTAGCATTTTTAGAAAGGGGAACTGTATTTAATAGAATTCAATAACATACCAGAGAAGTTAAAAATTGAACCATTTAAACCAACTCATTTGTTATGAGGGCCGGATACGACATAAATGACACTTGGTCGATCCGGGCCATTTGTACCATAAAATTTAATACCAGGTACTGGAGACAGGCAAAGCCAATTAATTATATTAATTTTTATGTAAAATTCAAACATGCATAAAACAATAACACTGTTAAATAAAAGAAACGACTGCAAGAGTGTACGTTTCTATTTTAAGTAAAAAATAAAGTAAAAATTAATATCATTAATTGGGTTTGCTTGTGTCTTCTATAAAGTTTATATATTTGGTCCTTGGTATTATTATTATTTTAATTTTAAACTGGGGTGGGGGTGGCTGGCTTGGCTGGCGAGCACGCAGCAAACTAACCAGCCCAGATCTGGACTAAGGTAGGGGTGACTGCCTAGGCTGATGAGCCTACAGCCCTCACGCAGTTCAGAAAGTCAGGGGAAAAGAGAGAAAGGGAAAGAAAGAAGGAGAAAAGAGAGACAGAAAGAGTGAAACAGATAAGAGAGAAAGAGGGAGAGAAAGAGAGAGAGAAAGAGAGAGAGAAAGGAAGGAAGGAAGGAAGGAAGGAAGGAAGGAAGGAAGGAAGGAAGGAAGGAAGGAAGGAAGGAAGGAAGGAAGGGAGGGAGGGAGGGAGGGAGGGAGGGAGGGAGGGAGGGAGGGAAGGAAGGAAGGAAGGAAGGAAGGAAGGGAGAAGGAGAGAGACCGAGATGGAAAGAAAGAAATAGAAAGAAAAAGAAAGAAAAAGAGGGAAAGGGAGAAAGAAAGAGGAATAAAGAGAGAGAAAGAGAAAGAGGGAGAGAGAAAATGTGAGAGGAGATATTTTATATCTCCCTCTTCTGAGGGAGGACTCATTGGGGCCAGGCTGCCTAGGGTTGCCAGTTGGAGGATGGGAAATTCCTGGAGATTTTGGGGTGGAGTCTGGGGAGGGCAGGGTTTGGACAGAGGAGAGACCTCAGCCGGATATAATGCCATGGAGTACACCTTCAGGAGCAGCCATTTACTCCAGGGAGACAGAATTTTGTTGTCTGGGGATCAGTTGTAATTCCAGGAGATATCCAGTTCTCACCTTTAGGTTGGCAACCCTAGGCCTGAAAGCAACTTCTGGGTGACTTCATACCACCCAGCTTGCATGACTATACTAGGCTTGGCTGCCTGCTGCTGTTCAACAGCAACCATTCCATGAAAGCCAGTGTGGTGTACTAGTTAAAGTTTCAGACTAGGACATTGAATTCCTGTTCTGTTGTGGAAACCTTCTGGATGATTTTGGACCAGTCACACATTCTCTGCCTAACTTACCTCACAGGCAGAGCAGATTGGCCATTAAGAGCACCAAGACTCCTGCTAGTGGGCTGATGGCCTCCCCTGGGTGCAGTCAGCACCTCCTTTCTCCCCAGTAGGGATGCAAAGCTGCTTACGTTGTTCTCCTCTCCTCCATTTTATCCTCAGAACAACACTGTGAGTAGGGCTGTGCATTCGGCAAAATCTGAACCGAAAAAATACTAAAAAAAGCCATTTTGGTAAATTTCGGGTTTACCAAGTCCCTAAAGTTGGGGAGGATGGCAAAGCCAAAGTGGGGAAACCCTCTGCTTTAAACAATGGGCCATTTAAAGCGGAGGGTTTCCCAGCTCCTCCATTGAAAAATAGGAGCGGCTTTTACAATAGAGATTCTGACCGCAGCACTTCAGTATTGCTTAGCTTTTCTATGGAGGAGAATCAGATGGGGGCAACCCCTTCCAGACCCCATAAAATTGGGGGACCCCTGACCCAATCTTAACCAAACTTGGGGGTTCTTGCAAGGAGAGTCCCTTGCAGCCACACTGCAAATTTGACCATCCTTTTTTGAATGTCCAAGGTAGGTGACAATAGACAGACAAGAAGAGTCACCTAACAGCATTCCTGGAACCAGGAAGGAGAGAGGAGGAGAGGCAGAGTGTGAGATGAGACTGGCAATAAAATAGATGTATTGATGGAGCCATTCTCCAGCTTGAATTAAAATCTGACCCAGAGGAGAATTAACAGCAATGTAATGCTCTACATGTACCAAAAGCAAGGACTACAACTTACCAAGATTTCTATTCCAAACTAAAGAACTTTATTTATTTACTTCATTTATACTTCACCTTTCTCTCCAATCAGGACTCAAAATAATTGACCTCTTCTCCAGTTCATCCTCATAACTATCCTGTGAGGTAAGTTAGGCTGACAGTAGGTGTCTGGCCCAAGGTCACCCACTAAATTTCCATGGCAGAGTGGGGATTCCAACCTGGGTCTTCCAGATCCTAGTCCAATACTCTACTACACCATACTCAGAAACATCACTAACTGAAATCACTAATGATATTCAGAACCTCCCCATGTTTACCATTATTATTATCTCTATACATTAATAGTGAAGTCTACCAAATCTGAGGAGATTTAAATCGGGTGACTGGAGCTGTGAACAGGAAAGACAGGTCTTTCTACCAAGCTGAAAAAGGCTGCATTTTCTCCTGGACTCTATGGCATTGAAGTCCCTCCCCTCTCCAAACCCTGCCCTCCTCAGGCTCCACCCCCAAAATCTCCTGGTATTTCCCAACCCAAGCTGTCAACCCTATCAATGGCTGTTGCTGGGTAACCACAGTATTCCAGGCTGGGTTTCTGTGAGTACAGTTATTAGTCTGCAGTTAGAACTGAACATATAATTTGAAGGTGGTTTATGAATATGCCAAGTTCTTATTCTATGTAACTTCTCTTTTGTGTATTCCTAGCCAGTTTTCTTGTAATTCAGCATACTTATTCTGTTTACTAAAGAAGAATTCTTCTCATTCCTGTAGATCAATTAAAACTCAATTTGACTTTGCAGAATAAATTTTGGTTCTCCCTTGTGCATTGTTATCAGGAATTGTCCAATAACATTTAATTGGTTGCTTTCTATTTCATTGGTCTTGGCCTTCTAACACATATCCAAAGGCAAGGGCTATCATGAAGACTTCATACTGAGTTTAAAAGCAAAAGTATGGATCCCGCAACTCCCTTTTGCTCAATGGGAAATCTGCCTCTAACAGAGCAAGACTTTGTCTAATGGAGACAGACTCCTCACTTAGTGAAAGGCACTAATTCGATCTAATCCATTATTGACATGAATGAACAAAGGAATTGTGAGATGTAGCAATACTGGGGACAATCCCATGTTCATTAAGCACTATACAGGTGGAAATGTTCCCCACCATAGAAAAGGGAATCTCTTGTATTTAGGCTTTGGAACTCCCAAATAAGCCCACATGGATCTGCATCAATGACAGTTCTTTTACCACTATAGCTATAAATAATCAAAATACACATGAAAAGATGAAAAGACAAGGAAGACAGCTAGAGTGATGGTGCAAGAAGGCAATGGACAACTCTGATACGACATGAGCAAAAGCTCATTTTAAAGCATATTCCATGGCAGTGACGGTGGCAAAGAAGCAACACTTTTCTGCCATCATTGCATCTACACAGCAGAGCTGTTCCAGGTGGTAAGAGGCCTGTTGGGATCTGGCCTGCAGGCGGAGGTAGACTGTTCGGTGGCCCACCATGACCATTTTGCCCAGTACTTTGCAGATAAAACCTCTTGCATCCGTTCTGACTTGGACTCTACATGGTCAGTGATAGGGTGAGATGGTGCCAGGATGCTGACTTGTCCAATTGTTTGGGATAATTTTCAGTTCATTCAGTCTAAGGAAGTAGTCAGGATCCTTGGAAGTTTGAGGCCTATCACTTGCTTGTAGGGTTGCCAGCTCCGGGTTGGGAAATACCAGGAGATTTTGGGGTGGAGCCTAAGGAGGTCAGGGTTTGGGGATGGGAGGGACTTCAATGCCATAGAAATCAATTGCCAAAGCAGCCATTTTCTCCAAGGGAACTGATCTCTGTCACCTGGAGATCAGATGTAAAAGTGGGAGATCTCCAGCCACCACCTGGAGGATGGTGACCCTCCCTGCTTGTATGACCCTTGCTCTTTCTGATTTCTTAAATCTGCACTGGGGGGCAGCTGACTGGGTTCTAGAGGTACTTAATTAGGGTTGCCAGGTCCCTCTTCGCCACTGGTGCGAGGTTTTGATTTATTCGTGCACCACGTGTTACTAATCAAGCAGCATAAAATGTCTTGTTGCGTATAGAGCTTTAGATGACTCACAGTGCCATCCATTTGAATATGTGAGGTATACTCCTCGTGTTTGAATAAAGCACTTTGTCCTGCAGCCACCCAAGTATTTCTTGGATTGATGAAGCCTGAATAGGTGAAATGGGTATAAATACCGGAAGCCCATATTCTTATGGAATCCAGTGGCATTGATGGTGCAATGAGCAAATATATGTATAAATGAAGACTGATATCGTTGTGTATCCTGTTAAGGAATTGGATTTTCTACTGTCATCTTTGCATCCAATGTTATTATATTGATACAGTTAAAGCAATAGTGTTATATAAAACACTTAATTGAAAAATGATTATTTAGACAAAAATTCTTGATTGAACTTTATATAACTGGTATATTGGAATATCAGCATATTGGACAGTGGATGACCAGTGCTTGTTCTTTGCACTATCTGGAGGTTGGCAACCCTATACTTAATGCTTCTTTAAGAGAGGGGACGGTTGTCCCAACCTTGAAACAGGCTTTGGTGCATTGCATCCACTTCTAAAGAAGCCTACCCTAGACCCAGGAAATATCATGAATTTATGACCGGTTTTAAATGTTCCATTTTTGAGCAAGGTGATTGAATGGGTGGTGACTGAACAACACAGGCTTCCCTGGATGAGGCAAATTGTTTAGATCTTTTCCAGTCTGTGTTTAGACCCAATGGCGGGATTGGAACAGCCTTTGTCACCCTGGTGGATGTCTTGTGCTGGGAGACTGACAGATCATTTCAGTGGCAACCTGGGAAACAGCTTTCTCAGTTGTGGCACCACAACTCTAGAACTCTCTCCCTAGGGAGGCTCATCTGTCCCTGTCTATTGCCATTTTCCACCAGCAGGTGAAGTCATTTTTATTTGTTTGGTGTGCCCTTAATGATCCATCCTTCCTGCCCAATTTTTTTACTGTTATTTTATGTTTTTCAATGCATTTTAGCTCTATATTAAATTGTTTTAATGATGTGTTTCTTGTTGGTTTTAATTTTTATTAAGTTGTGATTTTATTATGTATTCTTTAATTTGTTATTCACCTTGGTGGCCCTTATGAGGGCAGAAAGACAGGGTAAAAATTCTGTAAAATTCTGGTATTCTAGCTTTGTAAAGGTCAAAGCTAGAATGGTGGCTGAGAAAACTTCCTAAGCACTTATTAGTATTAGCCAGACCATATATTTTAAGTTCCTGCCATTGAAAGATGTTGCTTTAATGAGTTGTCCTATTTGGAATTTTTTAATCATTATAACCAACAATACTGTCAGACACTGTAAGATTTTGAGCAGTATTTATCTCTCTTGTTCAAGTCTTTTATGATTTGCAACCATCCTGGGATTTGATTTATCACTGTGCAGGGAAAGATCTCAGCAGCATGGTAAAAAAATCTAGCTTAAAGCACAATGGAAAAATTACCATTCACAGGAATAAATCTGAGAAGGCGTACTTGACTCAGCAGCAGTTCCAGCTAAATCAAATGCTAAAAGATGTTATTGAGAGAAGCTTTCCCCTTTGTTTTTGTTTTTTTTTTACCTACCCACCCACATCCTTCTTTGTACCCTTCATTTTTCAGGAGTTGCTTTTTTTTTCTTCAGTTATGGTATTGTTTGCCCAATACCTTTAAAAAGAGAGAAACTACTGAAATTAATTTTACATAGCTAAAGTTTACATAGTTAAACTTTCTGCCTATCAAATTAAGTTTAAGTGTAAGGGTCTTTTTTGCTAACAAATGTCATGTAAACATGTATATTTACTTTTTTTTAAGAAAAAGAGAAATCACATGAATTGTAAAATAACAAATTATTTTATTATTTATTATTCACGGTATTTATAGTTGGCCTTTCTCACTGGGTGGATTACACAGAGCAAGTCAGTACAATCAACGGGATGGGACATTCAAAAAACAATTAAATAGGATCTGGGTTGCAGAACCAACCAAAGCTCTAAAAAAACTTCAGAATTTAAGCAAAGAGTAAGGATTAACATGACACATTAAATTATGCAAAATTACATAGTAATGTAAATAATGGACTAACTGCTACTAATATGAAAATGCTAAAACAACATTCAGTTTGGCTTTTCAAAGACAACTGGAATTTTTTTAAAAATAAACATAGTTAATTTAAAATACAGTGCAACAAATCAGAGAACAGGTTGTTTACAAGACAATGCAACATTCACAAGATTTTGGAAAACTTAGTAAGCAGTCTACATAGCTGAAGTGGTTATAATAAATGCAGAAAATTTTCGGTATTCAACTGATGTTGGAAAGAAGCTCTACAATATTTAAGATAACTGAAGTAATAAATTAGTACTTAGCAAATGGCTAATCTAATGCCTAAGTACACAGAAGCCCTACTGACCTGGGAATATAGGAAAATCCTTTGGTGCTGTAGCTTACCCCCCCCCCCACCCCACCCAAATTGGACCTTCTGGAGTGAGAAAGATACCCAAAAGAGAAACTGGAACTGTAGTGATATGTGTAATACAACTAACTGAATATGAATATAGTGATACAAACTACTACTAACTCAAACTGTGTGTGTAAAGTGCCATCAAGTCGCAGCCATGGCAAGAGACTAACACAGAGGTGGTTTGCCAGTGCCTTCCTCTGCACAGGAACCCTGATATTCCTTGGTGGTCTCCCATCCAAATACTAACCAGGGCTGACTAACTCAAACTACCACTAGCAAATTTTGACTATTGATGAAATCCTATTAAATCCTGTTTGACTTAATAGGATAGATTAGTTGCATCATACAGTTTGTTTGTTTGTTTGTTTGTTTGTTACGGCCAATGGCCAGCATAAAATTACAAAAGAGTACAGGTGCGTCATACAGTATATTTTCTCCCTGGAGGCCACAATCAGGGGTACTGAGAACTTTTCAAAATTTGCAGTTGATATTCAAAAACTTGCAGTTTATATTGTGTGTGTGTAAAGTGCTATCGAGTCACATCCGACTTATGGCAACTCCAACAAGTGGGAAGCAGAGGTGGTTTGTCATTGCCTTTCTCTGCAGAGTCTTCCATGGTGGTCTCCCGTCGAAGTACTAACCCCGCTTAGCTGAAGAGTTTGGGCTATAATATGCCACCTTCCCCTCCCCCCAACATTCAAGCTTACCTTGTTTGAAGTACCTGTTTGCTTTCTCTTACCAAGTCAACCCTCTCTTCTGATGACCTCAAGTGTTGCTTGCAATCAGTACTGTGAGCTGTTTTTCATCTGCACAGTCAGTATTCAGCATTGTGGCCAGGTAACTGTTGATCGCAAATGCTTGATTACTATGCCTTGGGTCATCATGGGATGTCTCTTTCAAAATGTAGTGGCTCACTTGTAATGCGGCTTTTATACTTGCCCAGTTTGAAACACTTCTCTCTCTGCTGCTCTTCACAGTCACGACCCTTTCCTTTGATATCTGAACATCTGCAGAAAAGTAAACTGGGTAAGCAGACCCTCAAAAGACAGAGCTACAAGCCTTCTAACCTTTGTTACCTATCTTTATGCAGTAGATACAAAGACTTAAAAGATTTGAAGCAGGAAGGAGAAATATCACTGAACGGTAGGAAATAAAGACTACAAACTGCCCAGAAAAAGTCAATGAAGGTTTTAGACACATACATTAAATTTTGATATGAAATGTTGATATTGCTCATAAAATACAGTTAAATCTAGATAAAGGACTAGGGCACATTTTGGAGGACCTTCTCCATGTACTATTTGTGTTTTTCAAGGGATTCCTGTGACTAACAATGTATTCCTGAAGGGAGGTGGTGAAGCTCCATAGGAGCCAGCATGACCTCTGGTGTCCATGCCACTTTACCATGGTGCAAAGTGACACAGACACTGGTGCGGGGAGCCACGAAGCTGTGCCAACCTCTGCTGCCATCACTGTTACACCAGCAGGGAAATCCCAGAAGGGAAAGCTTGCGCTGGCATGGGGGCGGGCATTCCCAGAGCATTCCCAGAGGTGGAGTTGACATTAACTCCAGAGACCCCTTTCACCCCGGGAATACCCCTTCTTGCTGTGGTGTTGCTAAACCATGAAAATACCTGGCGTAGCCCCATTGCTATGGGGGATTTTGAGGAATGATCTATTTTCATACTTTTTTTTTTTTTGCAGCTTGCAAGCCTCTGAGGAGGCAGTGCAGCTGTGCCACTCCCAGCCACCACGTTTTCACCCCCACCCCCCGGAATGGGCTAAAAGAGGATAGCTAGCAGCTCTTCTCTAGCAGCAGCTCCCTGCATAAGCCTTCAAATGAGCAAACATCCACAAATATTTAAATAAAATATTTATTTAAATAACACTGTCCTTCAGTGTTACTCCTCTGAAGATGCCTGCCACAGCTGCTGGTGAAACGTCAGGAAAGAAAATACCAAGACCACGGTCACACAGCCCGGATAACCTACAAGAACTAATGAACTCTGACCGTGAAAGCCTTCGACAACGTTTAAATAAAACTATGCAGATTCAATAAGTCTATTTTTCCTTGTGCTTACTGGCTCCAGCAGACTACAAGTTTGCATCCAGGCATCAGACCTATGACCAGCATGCACAAGCCGCAGAAAGTTAAGCACATCAAAGTTCCATTGAAACAAATGAGACCTCTCCATGCTTAAACCTCTCTAGAGATTGTGCCCAGAGTTTCTTTGTTAGATAATCATTGTCATCCATTTAGAGGAATCTTATATAGTTTTTTATATAATATATTTCAGGGATCATAAATGGAAACAATGATTTCAGAATAAAGTGGGAATGGATGAAATATGGGCAGCCCATTCCTGGGGGTGGGGGGGTGGAACTGCGGCAGCCAGGAGTTGTGCAGCCATGCTTCCTCCTCAGAGACTTCCCAGCTGCTGTGGAGAATAAAAAAGTGAAAATGGGGAAAATGCCCCCATTGAGAACAGTGAGACTGTGACACCAGAAAAGGTGTCCTGGCCCTGCCACAGCAGTGAGATGAAAAGAATGTTGAGGAGGGCAAAACCCTCCTATTTCAGTGTTGAGGAGGGAAAATCCCTCCTATTTCAATTGGGGTGTGGTAGCTGTTTAATTTGTTCTGGGGTTTTCTTTTATAATATTGTGTGAACTATTTGTCTTCCAGTACTATAAGTGGCCCATGGGAATCAGAAACTGGAGACAGAAAAAAATTTGCCTTCTGTTTTCAAGAGCTGGCATATCTAGTAATGATCCAGCTATCACAGTTCCAGTAGTGAAATTTATTTTGGGTTTACTTGTATTTAAGAGATAACGAGGAGAATTTAAAGAACATGTATACAATTAAATAAATTATATTTTTAAAACCTAAAAATTCTGCCCACAGCGAGTTAGCTCACAGCCTGTTGGCTAGGAGCTGTACCATTAAAGGAAGGAAGGTATATCTAGTAAGAACAACTGCACACATTAATTTGTATT
Organism: Euleptes europaea; assembly: GCF_029931775.1. Taxonomy (NCBI): domain Eukaryota; kingdom Metazoa; phylum Chordata; class Lepidosauria; order Squamata; family Sphaerodactylidae; genus Euleptes; species Euleptes europaea. The sequence goes on from NC_079320.1 coordinate 55,055,135, forward strand.
TGTCTGAGCTACAAAATGGGGACAGAATCCAAAGCCTTCTTTTGTTTATTTTTCTGCAGAAAAATATTATTGTACTAACAGTTTTGTCAGTAATCTCCAGATGTAGGAGTTGTGAAAATATTAAATGTGGTAGTTTATAGCAGTAGCCATGAAAACAGGGCAGTAACTATGGCAACCTCTGAATCTAGTGTTGCAGCAGCACATAAATGGTGGGCTGTGTAAGACTTCTGATTGTTTGCATTTCCCTTTTAAAACATGTCCTGCTTGCAACTGCCTTTTGAATGGATATTGCCTATAGGATTCCACAGCAGCATTTTTCAGTATCTAATCAATCATTAAATACTGGGCTCATGACTTGTTGAGGCAGGTTATCATAACATAATCAAAATCAAAATGCAGTATTTTGTCCATTTTTCTATTGTTCAAAGCCGTTAAGTAGCAACAGGTATATATATTTTGCTATGTGATAGCTACGTGAAGGGTACTCAGATGATGTAACAACGTAACTTCCAAATTCTTAGGGACAGGAAGCTAATCTAGTGGCTCATATGATATATTCACATTTCCATGGAGGACTGCATAGCAGCTAGATTTCTCTGCCTTAGCAACTTCACAAACATGCTAGAGTAAAAGAAGGTTCTTCTTCCTCCTCCGAAATTGTCAGTATAACAGTCACTGAGGTACCAACAATAAAGCAGGAATACAGGGATGTGCATATGACGAAATCCAAACCGAAAATAAACCTGAAATTAGCCATTCAGGTTTATTTTCAGACAAATACCAACACATGGGAATCTGCCCGAAGCCGAATAGGTGATTCCCAAAAAGCTGAATACATATTTGTCCTTTTCAGGTTTCAGCTATTCACCTTTGCTCAAATGCATAGGTCTGTGCCTTCTCTCATTTTTCTCTCTTTGACTGGTTTTGTTGGGGCCCTTATGAGGTAGGGGTTGTGTTATCAGAGTTAACTTGGTCTGACCAAGTTGCATCACCCAACAGAAGACTAGCCTGCATAGCAGAAGAGTCATTTATAAGATGGGGATCACCCAATCCTGTACAGAGGGATATACCCTCCAACTAAAAGCACCAGCTTTAACAGCTGCTGGCCATGCTTCTGAAGAAGACTCCCTCACCCGCGCAGATGAGCATTCTCCTTTAGAAGAACTGCCTTGGTTGAGACTTCAGCTGGCTCCAATGTCACCCCCCCACACACATGAAAACCTGTTCTCAAACTGAAGGTCGCCCTGAGTAATGGCTTCTTTTCCCCGTACCATGACCATCTCTTGAAATCAGATTTTTGATAACTATATTAAAGTATTGTTCACAGGAAGTCATTTGCCACCAAAATAATTTTTCCATGCCTTGTTTTTCTTGCATTTAAGCCATTTTCATGTGCATCATGCAAAGTGAGGCAGATACGAGCAGAGCCCCCGACTCTGAGGTGCCAGCCTGCCAATTGGCTCTTTTGGCCAGACCTCAGCAATGCTGACCTGAACCTGAAAGCCAATTGACAGCTCAGCTCTCACAAATGCCTGGAGGATGGCGGTGACCACTTTGCAGGCCCATAATATTGGACTCCCTGTCCCAAACTTCACCAAACTTCGGTGTCCATCTAAAAAGAGTCTCTTACAGCTACGCTGCAAATTTGGTGACTCTACTCCAAACCCCTTCCCCAGAACCTCCAAAATAAATTCCATAGACTATAATGGACCTTTTTTTTTCGGGAAACCTGGAAATAAAGCCAAAGACCCATTTACCAGTATGAGTATTCTATTTATTTCGGGTTTACCAAAAAAAATAAGGCCCAGTAAACCCAAACACGAAATTTACCAACTTTTTTTTTAACAGCCCTACAGGAACATCAACTGACCAAGGTGACACACAGATTCACAAATATATAGGCAACAGAGGAACACTGTTATTCTTCTGCCCAGGGCATCCAGTTTGTTAGGCTGGACCCATTTCTTTGTCAGGCCTTTCTCTAAGATCTCATGACCCCCTTGGACCTGCCAATTACTCTGACTAGCCCAATGATTCTGACTTGGAGTCCTCAGAGGAAGAGTCTGAGGAGCCAAGGCCAATGGCTGGAGAGGATAACTGGGAGCAGCCAATGGCCAAGGAAGAACAGGGAGGGTCCCACACTGCAGAGGTACCTGATGGCAATGTTCCAGCAATGAATGAGCCTACAAAAGAGACCTTGCCATTGGCCCCTGAGAGAGCCACTAGGCATTCCCTGGGCAGGATGTGAACTCAGGCCCATAACCTTTCAGGGCCACTCCTGCACTACAGGGACTGTGGTGGCTGGGCTGAGGTGGTGAAAAGGAGGCAAAGCACCAGACTGTGTGCATCCCCACCACAGATACAGAGCACTGGTCTGAGAGTAGTACTTCCTTGCAGGATTCTGGCCAGAGCATAGCACAGCCTCAGGAGTTCCAGCACCTGCCAGCAGTGCAGCTGGGCTCAATTACCTTCCAGCCTACTTAACCTGAAGCCTGGGAAACCTGTTTTGCCAGATCAACTGGTCCACAAGGTGAAAGATTGCCAGCTCCTCTGCAAAGGCAACCTGACTGTAAGGAGCAGAATAGCACCTCCTTTTTATTGGGATTAAATTTCAGCTCATCCATTCAAAATCTGCCTCCAAGGGCCAGTTGACAGTTTACACAGCCTCTCCAGGATGTGCTGGAAGCAGGGCCTGATTTAGGTTTGATGAGGCCCTAAGCTATTGAAGGTAATGGGGCCCTTTATATGTCCAGCTGTCCTTTGTCAACAACAAATTGTTCCTGTTTTTTGTGTTGAATATATATGCTATATGGTAATTTATGCAGAATGTAGGCACCCTATATATATATAAATGAGCAAACCTGTGATATTTTAGGGAGCAGGCTAGCAGGCAGGGCCCATTACTTACATCAAATGAGCCTACAAAACACTGTTGCTGTATGTAGGTTTTATTTTATTAGTTTTTTATCTTATATTTTAGAAATGCACATCCAGTTTTTTTTCCTTTAAATTTTTTGGGAGGCCCCAAGAGAGTGGGGCCCTGAGATATAGCTTGTTTAGCTTATATGTAAATCTGGCACTGGCTGGAAGTGTAAGATAGAGCAAGTGTCATTCATATAATGGTGACAACTAGGATTGCCAATCTCCCTGTGAAGCAGACTATAGAGATTCATTTCCCTAGAGACAACAGTTACTTTGGATGGTGGACTCTATGGTATTATATCCCACTGAGGTTGCTTCCCTCTCTAAACCCTGCCACCCCCAGGCTCTACCACAAAGATCTCCAAGAATTTCCCATCCTGGAAATGGCAACCCTTGTGATAACCTAGCCCAAATCTCTGGATGACCTTTCACAGCAGCTTAATGTAGCTGTTAAAAAGTATCTGGGACACGGTGTAAGACCCTACAGCAGGGGTGGGGAACCTTTTTCCTTCCAAGGGCCATTTGCACATTTATGACATCATTCAGGGGCCATACCAGATGTAGATCTCCCGGTGGGGGGGGAAGAGGCTAAGGTTGCCAGGTCTCCAGCCACCACCTGGAGGTTGGCAACCCCAGGGGAGGCCACACAGAGAAGGCCTGCAGGGTGCCCCCACTCCCCCTCCCAGGCGGAAGGGCAGCCAGCAGTGGGCCCGAGCAAACGAGGTGCCAGGGGGGCGCAGCCCACAGTCGATCTGCAAGGGAGGAATGAAAACAGAGAAAGAGGAGGAGGGAGGGAGAAAGGGAGAAAGAAATGGAGAGAGAGGGAGAAAGAAAGAAAAGGACAAAGGGAGACAAAGAAAAGGATGGAGGGAGACAAAGAAAGAGACAGAAAAAGAGGGAGAAAGAGAGGGAGAGAAAGGAGAAAGAGTGACAGAAAAAGAGGAAGAAAAGAGAGAAAAGCCTTTCCCCACACACACACACACCCGCGCACAGAGCCCCGCGTGACCGGGCCCAGTCTCCATGCCCTCTCCTCCCCAGAGTCCACAAAAGGGCCCCCCTGAAGCCCGATTGGCTCCTGCATGCATGCTCTGCCGCCAGGATCCACCAGCCTCTTTCCCCCTCCCTCTCGCTGCTCAACAGCCGACAGTCGGCGAGAGGAGGCCAAAAAAAAAAAAGGGCGCCGCAGCACCGCTGTAAGCCATGGCGCCAGGAACACTCTCTGGGAGGGCCACCCTGCGCCCTGCCTCTGAAGCAGGGCCCCGGAGCTCCCGAGGGCCACAAAAAATGTCCTCGGGGGCCACATACGGCCCCCGGGCCTGAGGTTCCCCACCCCTGCCCTACAGGACAAAAATGAAGTGGCCATGCAGCAGTCCCTCAGGATCACCCTCTGAAACCTACCTTACAGATAGTATTGAAACCACTGCAGATCAGTGCCTTCTGGTCCTAACCCTGAAAGGCAGTATCAAAAGATACCACATTTGATGGTATGAAAAACTGCTGACAGGTCCAGGAAAATCAACAGGGACACACACACACCCATTTATTTCCTGGTACAGATCATCCACCAGGGTGGTAAAGATCATTTCAGTTTCACAGCCAGTCCTGAAGCCAGACTGAAAAAAAAGAAGAGTTGGTTTTTATACGCTGACTTTCTCTACCACTTAAGGAAGAACCAAACCGGCTTACAATCACCTTCCCTTCCCCTCCCCACAACAGACACCCCGTGAGGTAGGTAGGGCTGAGAGAGCTCTAAGAGAGCCCAAGATCACCCAGATGGCTTCCTGTGTAGGAGTGGGGAAACCAACCTGGTTCACCAGATTAGAGTCCACCGCTCATGTGGATCCAAGCAATCCAATTCATCCAGCAATCCTTGGAGTTGTCCAGACACAATTTCATTAATCACCTTGCTCAAGAATGATACATTTGAGACTCAATGGTAATTATTAAAGTTTCTAATTGTTCAGCTGAGTCATTGCCCCAACACCTCAAGTGACCTTGCATTCATTTTTACATATTGACTCAGGTACTGTAGTCTATATATATCTGCTGAGGGGAAGGCCACTGTTAGTTCATTGTGTCCCTTGATGTTTTCATTCAATTTGAGTACTTTTTTTAACAAAAGTACAAAGACATAAGCAGCAAAGATTATTATTCTCGAATGTACTATTTTTTTCATTGTGTTTTGTAAGAATGGTTTTGCATTAAAGTCACACCAGAAAATAATTTTCAGAAGCTCAAAATGTGGTTTAATTGCCTTTACAAATTTAATCTTTTTCAAAAGCAATTACAAATATTTCTTTAACCTCTAAATGGATAACCAAATCCTCCTAAGATTCTTCCTCTCATGCTGCAAATACATTCCTTGGGGAGAAAAAATGGCACAATTTTCAATACCAATTTGAATGCTGCCGTTTGTTATAATTAGGTAATAAAATATAATAGCCTAAAGGACTGATGCAATAATAACATCACAAGGATACTTACCATTAAAAGCAAAAGTTCTTCTAATTCATGGCTTGGAATCCCATGGTAAATTTCTTCTAATGGAAGGCATTTCCAAAAGAGGAAAAGAACTTCCTCACACCCTCCCCATTGCAACCCAAAATGTTCCCTGAAGTGCTACTGTTGGGGGACAGGGGACCCTCAGAACATCATGAAGGGCAAGTTGGACAGCTGCAGTAGAAGGCGGTAATAAACAAAACTAGCCCCCCTTCCATTAGCAGCAATTTACCACAAGATCCAAGCTCCTACATGGGATGCACCATGCTTTCAAATTTAATATTTCGGGTTTATTTTTTATCATGAGGTATTTATTCTGCTGTTCTGGAAAAAAACAAAATATAATTTAAAAAATGAACATGCTTTTAGAATGTTTTCTCCTTCTGACTACTTGCTCATAGCAAGGTATCATAGCAGATATCTATTCACAATTGTTTTGCCAACGTAAGCAAACAAGCAAATCCCTTGCCTCAAATAGAATATATCTCCTTCACATTTTGGCTAAAAGAGGCTTTCTGATAAAGAACTGCATTAATTAAAAAGAATAATCTGATTTGCTTTACTTTGTCTTAGTTAAGGACCAGTTCAAGTGTTCCAGGCACAGTTTGGGTAAACATTTGACCTCCATGTTTGTTGTCGAGCAAAGGTTTATACGGGCATCACAAATTGTGTATCACCATCCTACCTCATGTTCATTTGGTGTGCATAAGATTTTATGGGGTTTGCATGAGCTGCCTGCAATGAATCAACTGTGATACCACTTGGACCAAACCCAAACCCTATCAAATGTTCTTACTGTACTATTTAGCCTCTACTCTTATGGTAGATCAAATGGATCAGTGGAGGTAACATGTCGCAGTGTCAAGGATTGCAGTATTTGCTTCCCATCTAGTTTTTCAGCATGTTCATGAAATATGGGGTTGGATCTAACCAGCTTTACCACTGGTAAAAAAGAGGAGGCATCCCCTTTGATCACCAAAAGTATATGCTCAGATTAGGGTTGTCAACCTCGAGTTGATTGCTGGAGATCTCTCACTGTTACGAATGATCTCCAGGCAACAGATGTCAGTTCCCCTTGAGAAAATGGCTTCTTTGGGAGGTGAACTCTATGGCATTATACCTCACTCAAGTCCCTTCTCTCTCCAAACACTGCCTTCTTCAGGCTCCACCCCCAGAATCTCTAGATATTTCCCAACCTGGAGCTGGAAACCCTAGCTTGGGTCATAGGACATGCACAGACAGAAGCCCTGTGGGATGTGGGCTGAATTAAAGAGAGCAATTGAGTGAGATTGAGCAAAACAGCTGGCTGGATTTAACCCATGGTCAGACAGACTTGCCTTTTCAGATAATGCTCTAAGATCAAAAGTAAATACAGCTACTTGTAAGATATACAAGATCAAAATGCTGAGTATATTTACTTATTTAAAAAGTATTTAAAAATGTAACAAGCCTAAAACTTCCATCACTCATCTATAATGCAAGTTAGTTTATATGACTATTTTTCCTCTATGTATTTATTATTTGAAACATTTAGATCCTGTACTCTGTTTAAAAAAAATAAAACCCTGAGGCAGCTTCCAACAATTAAAAACTATCCAAAGCAACAGGCAGTATCTAGAAAATATCATTGAAATAAACAACTTCAAAACATAATTGGTTGGTAGGAATTATTTCATTCTTGTCCATGTTCTTCAGTCATCTATTCTGTATTTTTTTTCCAACCTCAGCTTGAACTGTCAAAGCATTTCTCTCTCCATTTACGAAGGCCTAACTCACAACTTCATGGTTCTATCAAATATACAGTTAAAGTTTTCAAACAGTATTTTTGATCACATCCCAAGTTAAGAAAATGCAAATCAGCCATCAAATATAAATAACAGCTGGCAGCTTATGCATGGAAAACCTTATATGGCATCTAAAAAAGAAAACTATTAGAACATTTGTTCATCATTTAAGTCAATAAGAATCTTAGAAGACAGGACCCAAGGTCCTTCAAGAGAAAGTCATGTTATAAGAACAAAATTTCCATCTTTTGCAGAAAGAGAAAACAATTAAATGTACATGAGAAGTGAAACAACAGAACTTGAGAAAAGTCAAGGCTGAGGTCTGCAGCTCATACACTTGGAAGTCAATTATGTTGAAATGAATAGCGCTTGCAATGTATGTGATTAGAATCAGACTGCAAGGATAAGTATATTTACTTGGAAGTGAATTTCTATCAAAATCAATTAAACAGGCTGTTTCTTACAAATAGCAGATCAAGAGGTTAACCTCTCTGTAAGCTGCACTGCTTAAGAGGTGATCCCAAGACTTCATCCTTCTCCATAGGAAAAAAAAATCAGGGCACATGCAAAGAAACCAGGCAAAGGGAAGAGAGCTAGGCTAGAACCCTTTCTCCTGACATTTGAATGCTTCTCCATTTTTTTTAAAAATGTGTCACCAGCATACCAGTATGTCACTCTAAATTTACAACATATCTCAGCAGTTTTCAGGACTCTAAAAATCACAGAAGACAGGATAAAACTCCTCAGTACACCACCGCACGAGTACCATGGGTATGAATTAGGCTTGCCAGCCTCCAAGTACTAGCTGGAGATCTCCTGCTATTACAACTGACCTCCAGCCGATAGAGATCAGTTCACCTGAAGAAAATGGTTGCTGTAGCAATTGGACTCTATGGCACTGAAGTCCCTCCCCTCCCCAAACCCTGCCCTCCTCAGACTCCGCCCTAAAAACCTCCCGACTGTGACAAAGAGGGACCTGGCAATTCTAGTCTGAATTCCTGTCCCCCTGCACTGCCTTCTGGTACTAGTTATCCAGATTGCAACAGACCCACTGGAATGTGGTATTCCTGATTCCCCTTCCTACCAACCAGTTCAGAAGGATACCATGATATTCAAAGCCACACTGTCTCCCAGCAAAGATTGTTCATCATGGACAGTCTGATGTGCACTCGCTGAATTGAATGCGTTAATTATGTCATTGCTTTGCATTGATTACAGATAAGAGTGCTTTGCAATGAATTTTGTAACATTATGTCTGTACTTGCACCTTTTAGTTCAATGTAGCACCAAGGTAATTGGAGATTGTACGATATATCAATCAAATAAGTGGTCTTTGAAAGCAAGAGTAAAGTAATCTGGGGTAGAATGAGGCAAGATATGTTATGCAAAATGAGATTTTAAAACAAATATTGTTCTTCTCTTGTTCTTGGATGGTGTACAAAGAAACGTCTTTCATGCCTATTGAATTCCACTCTCATGTACCATCAATGTGTTGCATTATTAGCACTGGGAAGCAAAACAAAAAGTTACTATAGTAATTGTTGAAAATAGTCACAAGTGGAAGGCCTTGTACTTCCAGACAGAAGTGAAAGAAGTGACATGCTGGGAGCATGGGGTGGAGATGGCAGCAGTGGGAAAGTCTAATCATGCAAGAAAACAGTGTAATCATGCAAATGGATAAAACCCGATTCACTCAGATCCAACCAACTCCCTGATCAATCAGCTTCCTGCTCATAATCCCAAGCAAGATGTAAACCATGTAAAGTACATCACATAGTACATGACTAGCTGCACTATGTGATGTACTTTACTGACGTCTGATTGCTCATACTTACCCTGTGTGGGAAGGAATGATGAATATGTAACAGCACTTTTGTATTAAGGACTGAAGAAAGATTTCCACTGCTGTGGATCTGAAACGGCCGTATCCATCGATGATTGTGGCTCTATATGAACTTTACACAAGGATTACAATATTAGCATTCATTTGGTACTCAGTTGAGACCTTTGGAACTTCTTCTATATATTTGTTTTACTCAGTTGAGACCTTTGGAAATTTCTCTACATTTTTTGTGTGAGCTGTACATATTGTATATAATTGTGTTGTATATATGTCACGTATATGGTCTATGTTTCACCTCAGTAGCTTATAAATATTTGCACTTTGTGTATATACAGTTTCAAGCACCACCATGAAGCAGCACTTTCTTCCCTATGAACCTGCCAAACACTGCAGAAATGTGTTTAAATGAAAAATAAATGTGTTTAAATGAAAAATAAATAAACGATTGAAGCTTTATTCAGGTGTAGGCTTTATTTGACTTCTAATATTCAAGTCACTGTGCTGCTAGCATGCTTAGTACTTCTGATTTTTTTCACGGACTACTGTTTTTAATCTTGATTTTATTGAGTGCCACTTAAGTGGAAAAGCAACTTACAAAATGCCTTTAAAAAAAGTGGAAAAGCAGCTTACACAATACTTAAAATAAAATAAACCCCGCCCAGATTAGGACTGTTTCCATGCATTGATTTACACAAGCATCTGCATCATTTGTGTGTTTTATTCAAAGGTTCGTGGTTGAATGTCTGAACTGCTTGTGCAGTGACATACACAGAGAAATCATAGCTGTGCCTGTGATGGTTCATCTGAGATGGATATTTCACGCATGCAAGTCACTGCTGGGTGTTGCAGTCAGCGACGGAGGAATATGCATGTATAAACTCATAATGAAGCTACAAAAAGTCTAGACAGATTTTTCCTTCCAGCCTTTTATTAAGTACTATTTTCCCTGTTCCCCACAATGTAGATAGTGGGCAGCCTTTAGGACCCCCAACAGGAAGAAAGGTGGCATAAAATGTTTTAAATGAAATAAATAAAAATAATGTCTGGTTTAACTTCAGTTTCATAATAGGCTTCACTATCCCCACCAACATCAGTTTGACTTTGACACTGACCAGTTGATGGCAACAGTCTATACCCTGGCTCCCTCCAAACTGACTTCACCATATAAACCAGCTCAAGACATGAAGCCATTCCAGGGAGCCTTCCCCCAGGAACCAGCCTTAGTAGGGGTTTGGCAGTAGGTACCTGAGAAAGAGCTTTTAATCTTTCTTTCTTTCTTTTCTTTTTTACTGTTCCTCTCACAGACTTTGGAACTCTCTCTTGTAGGAGATGAGAGAACTTGCTTCCCTAAAAACCTCATAGATGGGTTTGAAGACCTTCTTCTTCTTCTTTTTTTTTGAAGGTCATTGGGTTAGATTTATATTGGAGGTAACAAAGGCGGCATTATTGAGAAACTGGTTTTTATTAATTTTTAATTATTTTATTGATTGTTACTGTGTATTAACTGCATTTTATAGTGTTTGTCTCCTCTCTCAGACTTGATTACTTGTCTCAGACTTACAAACCCGTGTTGCCTCTTTCTATCTTTATTGCCCCCCTTCAGTTTTCCATCATCATTGTTAAGAGACTAACCATGCGATCCTGAAGAGGAAGGCAAAGCTCCACAAAAGCCAGCATGACCCCGTGCCAGCGTAGATGCCACCTTATCATGGAATAAAGTGGCACCTATGCCAGCGAGGGAGCAAACATGCCACTGGAATTGTGCCAGCCACTGCTGCCAGCACAGCCACACTGGGAGTGAAATCACAGAAGTGGTACCAGCAGTCAGCGTGGGGGGGGGGGGCGTTCCCAGGGCATTCCAGAGGGCGGAGCTGAATAACGTCAGCTTCCAAACTCCTTTTGTCCCAGGAACGCCCCTTCAAGCTTTGGTGTGGCTGCGCCACCTTTTTTGGTGGTACAGCCTCGCTTTTGGCAATGGGGCATCCCCCCCTTTCCATTTTTCTTTTTTATTAAATACCTTTATTTTTTCCACAGTGCCTGGGAAGCCTCTGAGGAGGAGGCATGGCTGCACACTCCCGGCCGCTGCGGATCCGCCCCCCTTCAGGAATGGGCAGAAAGATGCCTAATTCTTAAGTCTAAAAAGGTGCATCAGCCTGACTGGAGGGGCATCATGCCCCTTTTAGCAGACTGGACAGAGAAAGAAGGGGGTGTGAATGGTGGGCCCAGTGATAGAGCACACGCTTTGCATATAGCATTTCCTAGGTCTAATCTCCAGTTCAAGGATCTCAGGTAGCAGATCTGAGAAAGGTGTTTCTCTGATGGGAGTCTAGAGAGCAGTTGTCACAGTAGACAATACTGAGTTAGAAGAACCAATGGTCTTATGTGGGATAAGGCAGTTTTATTGTTCATGTCACAGTCCAAATGTGTTGGGGATATAGTCCATGTTTCTTTTTAAAAAGTGATGAGGCTTTTATTGATTGATTGACACACCTAATGGCTCAATTATTCATTAAAAATAACAGACAAATAAATGTTTGCAGCTGAGTTGCTCATAATGTATATCCCGGGTAGACAGAGATGAGTAATATTCTATTTTGGTCAAGAGAAAACAAATTATAAACTTTGCATCAAATAGGCAATATTATAGCAGTTCGTATATTTTCAGCTCACATTGCCAGTAAAGTGAGACTGAACACTTAGAAGCGGAAAAGTAAAAGACAGAAGTACCATTAAATCACTTGACGAAAATCATATTAATTGAATTACTGTCACCTTTAAATGTCAGCCCTTCTTAATACCTATAATTGGACTTAGTGAGTTCCCTTGAAGATGTCATAATTAAGCAGATTTTCTGATAAAGTACTATCCAATTAAGGTAAACAGTATTCTGCATCACCTTGAAAACTGAAGAAAGTCGCATAATTCAGACACTCATGGAACTTATGGCATGGGAATATACAAAACCTTGCAAGAATGTTCTTCTTTGGGCTTGCATGTAGTACCTTCTATCTGGGGCTTACAGACTTTTTTACCTAGTGGTTTTTATGGAGAATTAATTAGCTAACTTCAGATAGGAATCATTTGGCCTGAGCAAACAAAATGGCAAATCAACACTGTTTTTGAAGGCAGTCCATGAAGCACTACTGCTGTACATCCTCCAGTCGTTTCAATGAATGGACTTTGAGTCCATTAAAACAAAAATGTGATTTATAGTACCATTTTCTACAAGTAATGAAAGTGACATTGTTCTTATATTGCTCACATTTATTTTCCTAGAAAGAAAAAAAATACAGTGTGAGTGGGGGGGCACCATCATTCAGGTACTTGAGTAGCTATTTTGAAATGGAGGCAGTAAAAAGAAGAAATTGCATGCAGTTCTGTGAAAAGAACTGACACATATAACAGTGTCCACATATAACACTGTCCACTGTCCTATGCTAAATGCAAAATACAAGAAGGTAAAGAAAAGCAACCAGAAAATTCTGAGTGAGCCCCTGTCACGAAGTCCATAAAATCTTGCTGGGTGACCCTGGAGAAGTGATAAAATGGAAAAGAGGAGAACAATGATAAAAACTTTTTGAACCTAATGGAGGTGTGGGGCAGTTTTGCCCTTTGTGCCCATTTCCATATAGCTATTTCTGGAAGGATAAAGGTTGCCAGCTCCTGTTCAGGAAATTCCTGGATATTTGAGGAGGGAGGATCTGGGGAGAAGAGGGAGCCCAGTGGGGTGTATTGCCATAGAGTCCAACTTGTGAAGCTGTCATTTTCTCCAGGGGAACAGATCTCTGTAGTCTGGCAATCAGCTGTAATTCTGAGAGCACTCTCGGCCTCACCTGGAGGTTGGCAACTATATATGGAAAGCAGAATGGGAGCTGCGATAAGCAAATGAAGAGAACTTCACTGCAGGAAGGGCTGGAAACAGCAATGGGTTGGCAGGTAGTGTTACCCAGGAACTCTGAAATTTGGGGGTCCACAGTGCCCAGAGGTCCAAGAACCCTCCAAAACCACTTAAAATGGGACAGCTCTTTCCAAAATTTCACAGAACTCTGAGAAAAGCTGGAGTTTTTTCAGAGAATTTGCTAAAAAAAAACAAAAAAACGAGCCTGTTCCAAACTGAAAGGAGGAAAATATACCTATATCTTGTTATTTGGTGTTGAAATAGTATAGTAATTATGTTTTTGAAATAAAATGTCTTGAAATAAATATTTAAAAAATCACCCAGAACGCTTCCTTCAATGCTTAAGTTTTAACAGAATGCTTTACAAGACAGTCAACTGCAACTCTAGGGTGTTATTGATCTCCCCCACCCCCCAAAAAAAAAAATTCTTAATGTGATGTGAAGGAGTTACTTGCTATTTTTTTAACTCTTAGATCCCAAGCAACAAAAAGTACATCTCAATACACTTAACAGATCAGTTAATCCCATTCATAATTAGAACTTCACTGACTGAATACAATGTTAATTTGTAATTTAAGGAATACTGCAGGAATTTTGTTGTGTTCACACCATCTTCAAATAACTCTCATGAGAAGACAAGCTATATTCAGCACAAAGTTTAGAATGAGAAAGAACAAAGCTTTTCTGCACAGTCGACTTACCCTGATTTTCTTAGCAGTTGATCCACAAGCATTGGAATTGTTTGACCACAGTTCTGCACGTCTGCCCTTGATCTGCATTTTCACAATTGTAGTCAGTTTATTTTCTTCTGTGTGTGTCTTCAATAATCAAGATTTTCAAGGGCAGGTGCTGTGGTCATCTGTGGTGTCATTGGTGGTGTCATAGCACTCTCCTTTTTTTATTTGTGCATGCTTATGTTGATATATTGATATCATGACTACAATATTTTAAAAGGCACTAAAATATCGACAAAGATATATACTGCTGTAATTATGGGTGCCGCAGGTTCTCTGAATTCCCAGCTTTCTTTCTTTCTTTCTTTCTTTCTTTCTTTCTTTCTTTCTTTCTTTCTTTCTTTCTTTCTTTCTTTCTTTCTTTCTTTCTTTCTTTCTTTCTTTCTTTCTTTCTTTCTTTCTTGTAAGTCTCTGGCTCCTTTTCTTAGGGTACTTATGAGTAAAAGGCATCTCTCCATAAGAGAGCGGGCTAGGCTATTTTTTAATGGAAACAGGAAATTCAGAGAACCTACTTACCTGTCACTACAACAGGAGATTGAAAGAGCAATATTTTAGTGCCTTTTATACAAAAATGAAACCACCTGTCTTCATGCAGAGGGGAAGAGGGAGATGTTTTCACAACGGGGACAGTTTATTCATCAAAAAAGGTAGGCTAGAGGTGGGTAGGAGTGGGCAGGATAAACCCCACAGAAATATTACAAGGAAAATTGGCCTGTGGAAAAAAATTAGGGTTCTAACAAGGAGCTCACAAAGTTGTTTGTGGGGGTGTCCAAGTAGTAGGAGAAACCTGTCGCACTTTTCACAGACCTGTTGTAGTCCTTTATGAGGAAAAATTCCATAGTTTGGCATGGGATCAGACTTTCCCAGCCTCAGGATTGGCCCAAGAAATAAAGTTTGAATTTGATTGGGTATCTTGAAGGTAATTGCCCCCAAAATTTAGTGGGAAGAGTAGAAAATGACACCTGACATTCCAAGGTGAGGTCATTGATGGGTGTTTTTAGCACATTGACAAAGAACCAGGGGACTGAAATTAAGGTAAATGGTTCTTTTCATGGCCCATTCTGGGTGGATCGGATTGAACATTAGCTAGTTTGGAGGTGATATTTTCCCCATCAAGTAGAAATAGTTAATTCTGATGAAAATCTCCCTTAAAGCATGGGATATGATCATACTATGTATGCCTTGGAGATGGGGGGGTATGAAAATGCCTCGTCCTGCCTCTGTGCTAGAATGTGCTGTGGACATGGCAGGCAAGAAGAGCTCTCTGAAACTTATTCCAAGGATCCCCATTGCATTATATTTATTTATTTATTCAATTTCTAACCCGCCATTTCTTGACCAGGTCAGGCTCAAGGTGGCTAACCATAATAAAATTACATAATCATATTAAATGTCAGACATGATTAAAATACAATAACAGTTAACATCCTAATCTAACAGATGGTGCCAAGATGATGATCCCTTTTATCCTATGGGTGGACAACAGGGGCATGACAACATTAGGGGCACAAACTCCAAGTAGGCCTAGCAAGGGAGAGGCCAACTGTTATGTAAGGCTGTCTATATTGAGTTTACCAAACTGAAAATAAACCCCCAAAAAGGCATTTCGGCTTTATTCGGGCTTATTTTTGGCTGACTATTGAAACAGAGAATCAAGCCTAAGCCAGATAGCCTATTGTCGAAAACGCCAATAGTTATTCAGGTTTTTTGGTTTCAACTTTCCCAAGGCTTTTCTCTATGGGGATTTTCTTTTTAGGAGCTGGGGGGGGGGCATTTTTTGAGGTAAAGTTACCAAATTTTCAGAGTAGCTGCAAGGGACTCTGCTTGCATGGACCCTGAAACTTGGTAAAGTTTGAAACAGGGGGGTCCAACTTTATGGGTCTCCAAAGGGGTCGCCCCTTCCTCCATAGGAAAGCATTGTAAAGTCCTCTCCTCCATTTTATCCTCACAACACCACCACTAGGAGCTAGATCACAATGGATAGTCATGTTAGCCTTTCACTAGCAGTAGAAAAGAGCAAGAGTCCAGTAGCACCTTAAAGACTAGCAAAATTTCTGGCAGGGTATGAGCTTTCGTGAGCCACAGTTCACTTCTTCAGATACTAAGAGATATATTAGACTTACTGTCCCAAGGTCACTTAACAAACTTCCAAAGCAGAGTGAAGATTCAAACTTGAGTGTCCCAAAGCATAGTCTGACACTCTAACCACACCGGCTCCTCTTTTATTTACTTCAAAATGTTGGTTTTTTTCTCCTCCAGTTTATCCTCACAATAACAATAGGCTAAGAATATGCGACTGGCACAATGTCACCCAGTGAGCTTCCAGAGCAGTGAGAGGATTTGAACCTGGGCCTCCCAGATCCTAGTCTAACCACTACATTAAGTCTTTTCTTTCTTAGTTAAAAAACAGAGAAGAGAAGGAAGTCATCTATCGTTCAAAGAAGCTTATCTTTTTTATTGACCGTGCCCTAAATTTGTATTTGCAGTTTTCAATGTCAACAGAGTATTCAGCTTTCAATACAGCTGAGCTGCCATAAATTGTCTCCTTTAACAAATAGATTTCCCCCCCTTAGAGTGCAATAACAAAAATCTTGGGTCTATCAAGACTTGAAAACCTATAGTTTCTACAGTGAACTACTTAATTCCGGAATTTCACCACCACCCACCCACATGTTTTTGGGGTTTTCATGGCAAGAGACTAACAGGGGTGGTTTGCCAGTACCTTCCTCTGCACAGCAACCCTGGTATTCCCTGGTGGTCTGCCATCCAAACACTAACCAGGGCTGACCCTGCTTAGCTTCTGAGATCTGACGAGATCAGACTAGCCTGGGCCATCCAGGTCAGGGCACCCACCCACATACATATGTGTCAAATAGTGCCTTTTGCGTCACTCTCCTTCCAACTTTTACCAGTTTAGACTTCAAATATAGATTAAGTCTGCAGGGTCGCATATCACTTAGCAATCAGCAGAAAGGCTTTTCTGAAATTGAGACAAATCAAAGTATTCCATAGAGTTGCTCAAATCTCCTTCCAAAAAGCAAGGGGGTAGTCTACCCGGGTTCTCTTGTATGCATTCATGTTTCTAAGCATATAGTAGTAGAATATAAAATGAACCAGTCCTTTAGGGTCTGTCTTGCTATATTGTGTTCTGCTCAGCAGTTCACAGTGCCTCCGTTTTTTCCCCAGGATTTTACTGGGATCAAGACAAACCACAGACACCATCACCAGTACTACTACTATGAAGAAGGATGAGGGAGAGGTTTTTATATGCCTACTTTCTCTACCTTAAGGTGAATCAAACCGGCTTACAATCGCCTTCCCTTCCTCTCCCAACAATAAGCACCTTGTGAAGCAGGTGGGAATGAGAGAATTCTGAGAGAACTGTGACGAGCCCAAGGTCACCCAGCTGGCTTCATGTGTAGGAGTGGGGAAACCATCCTGGTTCTCCAGATTAGAGTCCACCACTCCTAAGCACTATACAGCACTGGCTTACAACTTAAATTAGTTTATTAAGCTCATGGATGTTATTTATACTGAGTCAAACCACTAGTTTATCAAGGTCAGTATTGTCAGTTCTGACAAGCAGTGGCTCTCCAGGGTCTCAGGCAGAGATCTTTTCACATCACCTACAACTTTTTAAACTGGAGATGCTGGAGATCGGCCTTGGGATCTTCTGCATGCAAAGGAGATGTCCTTCCATTAAGCCACAGCCCAACAATACTACATTAATTTAGAAATAGCAGCTGATCAAGACATCAGGGGGGGTGAACTGAAAGCTACCAAGTGGCCAGACATTCACTTCTGTGGCAGAGAACACAGGTTGTGTGTTCTCAGGGTTTTCAAAGAACCCTATCTGCCCCCCACCCCTCACAAGATGAGATAAATTGTAGTGCCTACCCAGAGCTCCACAGCTGTAGGGCTGCACAAAACAAAGAAAACAAAGGAAAACAAAGTTGATGTTTTTGATCACGATGCTTAGATAATGAGAATTTTCTGGTTCTGTGTCAGCAAATCTCATGCAAATCTTGAAAACTGGAAATGCTAATGACTAGATCTGAAAGCAGGAGCCCCGTGGCACAGAGTGTTAAGCTGCAGTACTGCAGTCAAAAGCTCCGCTCACGATCTGAATTCGATCCCGACGGAAGTCGGTTTCAGGTAGCCGGCTCAAGGTTGACTCAGCCTTCCATCCTTCCGAGGTCAGTGAAATGAGTACCCAGCTTGCTGGGGGTAAAGGGAAGATGACTGGGGAAGGCCCTGGCTAACCACCCTGCAAACAAAGTCTGCCTTGGAAACGTCGGGATGTGACGTCACCCCATGGGTCAGGAATGACCCAGTGCTTGCACAAGGGACCTTTACCTTTTTAGATCTGAAAGGCTGGCTCCCCATGCCAATCATGAATGCCACAATACTATGTGACCCACAGACAACATAGGGGTCTGTAAATACTCAGTGGACTCCCTAGGTATACAAAAAATATAATTTGGTAAATTAGGCAAAAGAACAAATGCTGAATGAATACTGAATGCTGGAAGCAGTTTAATAAAAAATTAAAGGGTAAGAAAGAAGAGAGGAAAGGAACCTGCTTGGACCACTGGGAGCATATAGAATCCTGAAGCTGGGGTGAGGATGGTAGATTTTGGGGATGAGACAATTTCCAGATTGTCCCCCTCCCCCTGCAATTCCTCTCAAGTCCACAAACTTGGTGGCCACAGACCAGTTGGTAGGACAGTGAAACTAAAGTATTTATAGATAAAGTGCAGGTTTCTGCATACACAAAGATTCGCCACATGTGCTATTTTTATGATAACAGCAGCTGAGAGCCAGTTAAAAGAATAAGGGGGAAAGGAGAAATTAACCTGTTCAAGCCCAGGAGATTTACCGAATCAATCTGAGGGATTTATTTTATTTTATTTTTTGGAAAAGTAAAGGATTTCCTGTAGGCATGAAGTTTAAACATATATAAAATATAAAATACAACATTTAAGTCATATCTACTTGGATGCAGCTGGATGAGGGTATCATTGATTTTTCTTCCCCTTAATTACAGGTGGCCTTGGTGAGAGGCTTACGGATAACACCAGCAGCTAGGAATCCCACACAACCATAAACAAGCTGAGTTTATAAAGCAGCAACTTACAATAAATTAGAGTAGGACTGCCCATTAACTCCTCATCGACAGAAAACTCCACAAAATCACTGCAAGGTGTGTTAGATTTTTTCAGGATACAGCTGAATGTATTAGTATCTGCCTTCCTCCCAGTAATATCTACTTAAGGGTCTACTTGATTTTTAGAGGAAAATGTGAAATTCAATTGAGTTAACTCTAGTCTGCTGATATGCTATCTGATTTTCAGATCCAATGTTTAACCAGTATAAAGATGCTCGCTCTCACACACAAACACACATTTACATGGATCAGGTCTCTTCTGCATATTGAGCTGCCCAGTGCAGAAGTCTTCCTCAGTAGCCTCCTAGAAATGTCATCCCCTTTTTTTGCACATGCTGCCACATAATCTGCTGCCAATCTTCATACAAATGGAAAAATCCAAAGGAGCCAGAATAACAGCTCATTCCTGAGCCTTTTGGCGGCTGGGACAGCATGGCCGCGGCACCTCCAAAGAGGTTCCCCAGCCTCCAAAAGGCTTAAAGCCTTTTTGAAGGTAAAATTTAGAAAATGAGGCATTTTCCTCCACTGAAAACAGCGAGGCAACCTGGCACAGCAACACTGTTGCTGGAGTGGGCGTTCCCGGCCTGAAAGGGGTCAGGAAGCTGCCTACTGGCACGTGGAATGCCCTGGGAACGTCCCCTGAGATGACAGTGCAGGGAATTGCACTATCGGGACACTATTGGGAGGCCAAGCCGGAATCCTAGGGCCATGCTGCCATGCCAGTGCAGGGAAGCTGGCATGAGCGCCCCAACACAGGTGTTCGTGTCTCTCTCAGCAGCGCAAGTGGCCCCAGAGCTGAGGAATGGGCTGCCCAAATCCTTTAGGGAGGCAAAGCCTCTCTTTATCTTGTGCATCATCTGAAGCGATTACTCAACCAGTAATCCCTGCGTAGGGTTGCCAGGTGGGTGGTTTTGGTGAGCGATTGCTTGCCAATCCATTCGGCTGCTTTAGAGCGGCAGCTGTGTGCACGCATGGCTGCGCATATGTGATAACATCACTTCGGGCTTTTCTTCCAGAAGTGCCGCATTGCCACGGTTGCTTTAGCACTCAACCCCCCAACCCCAACCCCCAACCCCCACCCCCACCCCACACACACATTTAAGGTTTAAATATTAAATCGGCCATGGCCATGGGTCACTCCCGGAAGTAAAAGCCCCGTCCCACCCCCTAAAACCTCCTGCCAATTAAGAGGGGGGACATGGCAACCCTATCCCCACACCCCCATTGTTTTCACATTCCTCTTGCAATTTATCAAGGCCTGGTTAGCACATTAACATGAAGGGACTGAACATTATGGAATAAAATGGCATGCTGGCAGAAATGTATTCAAATGAAAAAAATGGACTAATCGTCAATAAACCTTTCTGAAGTGATGGCCTCAGCTTATTAACAGCAGTCCCTTGATATTTATTTAATACAAGAATTGCTAATAAGAATCTGCATTGCTGTCTACAAATCCCTGTTGTATTTGAGTGGGATAAACAGATAATCAGTGTTGTCATCTTGCTGTTACAAGTTAGTCTTCGTGCTTGGCCTAGTTCACAATATGCCACAGACATGGCTCGGTTGTGTGTTGTTGTGGATTTTTTAAAATCCCTTTAAGCACAGCAAAAACTCTTTCCTAGCTGCACATACAAATCTGACATACTTTTCTTGGGCATCGCAGGAGCAATCCATCATGTGACATCATTAGACCTGGATTTATGCAAAAATTAGAGAATTATAGTTTAGGGCCTCCTATTATGAAGGGCCTTTTATTTAGTATAAAAATACTAGAAAATACAAAATTACCATTTTTGGCAATGCTGTGGGGCCACTTAAAGTTGACTTAGTTGAGGGTCTCAGCTGATTTTAATCTGGCCCTGCACATCATAAGGTGCATGCCAATGTCTCACAGATTTTGATAGCAGTGAGTGATCAGAGAGTATATCATCTGAAGTGTGAAGGGTTGATATGTAGGAAGAAAAAGTATTTCCCATCATATTCTTCATGGTTATACATTTGAACTCTAATGAACTTTCTTTCAGCAATCCTGAACATTTGAACCATTTTTCTTTTGCTTGAAATATATCTCCAGTTGTGCAAGGCAGTTCATAACAATTACCAAAACAATAAACAATTCATTAAAATCAATAAGCAAAGCAATTTAAGCAACAGTAACAAAAAATCTGCCATCTTTATTAGGGAAGCTCCAATACACACTGGTTCAGTTGATGTTCTGCTCCCCAGTTATGAGCGAAGAGTCGATATTTTGCTAGCGTGTCTGGCTTCTCACAAGCAGTTCAAATCTGTTCATTGGTTACTTTTCAGTGCAGTACAGTACTGGGCAATAGAAAAAACAAAATCCCATAATTAAGAGACAGACTGAAAAACAGGTCAGTCTGAAAAAATTTTGCCATGTGGTATGGGGAGGGGATGCTGTTTAAGGAACGCAAATGTACACGAATCCTAAATTCATCTAACTAGCTGTACAGTTCTTTCAATCTCAGATAAAAGATTTATAGGACCATTCCTGCAAAACCTTGCAAACTGTACTAAAAATACTAGAACTGTCACGTTGTATCTAAGTTTTTCCAAGTCTTCTAAAATAATCTGGAACACAGAAAAATATAATAGGCATGCAGATAAACCACTGTCCACATGTGAGATCTCATCTCTGCTAGATTAAAGAATATTTCATTAAAACACATTGTTAAATTGTGTCGTGGAATACTTTTCATAGTGCAATAATGAATTATCAATCAATTTGTATAATCCTTTGATGAATTAATCAACAATCTTGTTAGATTAATTGTCGGTAATATAAAAACTCTGATTCAATGTAAGCTTGCTACAGTAAGATCACTGATTATGTAATTTCAGTATTATGGTAAGAAATGAATGATATACCCCTGTTACCTTTCCTGATCTCTTTTTCCTTACATAATATTTTACTCAAAAATACCACTTGCAACATTGCTAATTAACAAAAAATACACTTGACTTAATGAGACTCTCTGTTACTCACTGCATTTTTAAAAACATAACCCACATAATTCATCCATGTAGTTTTTAATGATTGGGTGTTTACCATTAGCAGCAGCAAGTTTTTCATTTATTCTCCAAATTTCCCAGGCAGTGGGGAAGGCAGCTCCTAGCTGACCCATGCCAGGTACAGGGCCCAGCAGAGTTTGGCTGGTTCCTTTCTGCCCTTCTTTGTGGTGGTGGGGCCCTTTTATCCTCAGCAAGTAAAATAGCTGGGGCACCCTGTTTGGTCCAATTTGTTTGAAACCTGGGGGGTCTTCAGTGGACAGGAAGCACTAGCTCCCCAAAAACTCTTGTGTCATTTATTTGAAAAACAGCCACTCCATCCCCAGCCTAATAGGGAATAATGTCTGTGGTTCTGGGTGGCTCCTTCTCCCTCCTTTGTGGGGGAGAAGACTTTTTCGTCTGCAATAGGATGTCTGGTAAAGGAGCTTGTTTGGGGGCCTGTAGAATCATATTCCTTGGTCCTATTTGCTTGACACTTGGGGGTTCTGTAGATTAGATCGTGTTCAGTGCAAATTTGGTGTCATTACCTTTAAAAACAACTGCCATAGACCCTTGCATTGGTTTTCCTTTGAAAATAATGGACCCCAAAATCTGGAACCCCCAAAAAACCCACACATGGATTTGAAATCTGAACTTGTAAAAATTTCAACTCCTATCCCAAGGTTCTCTGTCGTATAGCTGGTGCATCGTCTTATTGTTACTCATAATTCTCTTAGGGTGCTTTCACACATGCTGAATAATGCACTTTCAATCCACTTTCAATGTACATTGCAGCTGAGTTTTACCATGTTAAATGGCAAAATCCACTTGCAAATGTTCGTTAAAGTGCTTTGAAAGTGCACAATTCAGCACGTGTGAAAGAGCCCTTCATGTTTACAACTGATCAAGTTATTTTTTCTCCTAAGGGGTTTGAGAATGTTGGTTTTGTAGTTTAAATTGAAATAAAGATGACTTTATATTCAACCAGACTGTAGTCTCTAGTTTTGATTTACAGCCAATCACGGCACAAGGATCAATCAAGTTCCATCTTTGAGAGAGGCCTGTTTAAAACAGTTTTTTTTTTACAAGGGCATCAATTTTTACAGCACACAGCCTATGGCTGCAATTCTTCTGTGATTGCTCTGTAACTCAGATGTCTGTCACGATAAATCCAGAGGGGCACTAGCACCTCCCTGTAAATAATGGGATAAAGGGAAAATGCTGTGAAAGGTACAAAAAAAGCCAATGCTGATTGAAAATACTCAAGCCCCGACCCATTACTTTAAAATTATACTTTACCTCAGAAATATCAAAGATAGAAGCAATGCTATAAGAATTCTTGATCTTAAATGACACCATTGCCATCTTGCAGAATTCACTCCCCAGATGTGGTGATGACCACTACTGGCTTTTTTAGAAGGGTTGAACAAATTCCAGGTGGTAGCCATGATGGTCTGTAGTAGTAAAACAAAATTTCAGTCCAGTAACACTTTAAAACCAACAAACATTTCCAGGGTCCACTGAGGGGTGAAGCTAGGGCCCTTGCCAGGGCCATTTTGCCTCCCAGTCTGCCCCTTGGTGCATTCAATGACCCAACACTGCTCATGAAGCTACTTTGGTTTGTGAAGTGAGTAGACTGCAAAGATAAGACTAGGTTGCTGGATATGTACTGATGAGAGAATTGTGAGTGGTTCGTAAACCAACATCAACATTAGTTTGATATAACCTCACCCTAGTTAGTAGAGTGGCCTATATTCAGATAGTTCTACTAAACACATGAACACATGAACACATGAAGCTGCCTTCTACTGAATCAGACCCTCGGTCCATCAAAGTCAGTATCGTCTAATCAGACCGGCAGCGGCTCTCCAGGGTCTCAGGCAGAGAGGTCTTTCACATCACCTACTTGCCTCATCCCTTTAACTGGAGATGCCAGGGATTGAACCTGGGACCTTGTGCATGCCAGGCAGATGCTCTTCCACTGAGCCACAGCCCCTCCCCGTTAAATAAACATTGTAAGTTTATTTAAACCATAGTTTCACAAGATGTTTGTATCAAGTCAATATAAATGTTGAGGTAGACACTACACAATGAAACTGTAGGGTATGCAGCCCTTTTTTTCTCTTATAACACTGATGCCAGAATAGGGTGGGGTTTACCAAAGTCTGCATATTCCTGTATAATAAAGAATTGAGATGGAAGCAATAGTTTGCTGTGCTGAAGTGTTTTGCATTGTGTTGTGAGAGGGAGTATTCTAATCAGACTGTCGGGAAACGGAATATCTGAGCATTTCAAAGGCTCATTAGCATTGGGAAGCAATCAATTTTTGTTAATTAACATCTACTCAGAAACTGAAGACTATGCATTTTACTACATTAATACTTCTCAGTAAACTTTTTGCACTGATTATGTGGAGGATGCCATGCATGTATGCATACATACTTGATATTAAGAATATAAGAAGATAACAAAAGCCCAACTGATCAGACCAGTTATCTGATGTTAACTACTGGCAATGGCATTCAGAGGTTTATTGCCTCTGAACATGAAGGTTCCCTTTAGTCACCATGGCTAGTAGCCACTAATAGACCTATACACCTTACATCTGAATAATCTCCTTTTAAAGCTATGCTCTGGCCATCACTACATCCTCTGACAGTGAATTCCACATTTTAATCACACTCTGTGTAAAGACATATTTCCTTTTGTCCATCCTGAATCTACTGCCCATCAGCTTTATTGGATGACCTTGAGTTCTAGCATTTTGTGAGAGGAAGAAAAAGTTCTCTTGGTCACCTCTCTCCACCCCATACATGATTTTATAAACCTCTATCAATAGACTATCAGGTCTTTTGGAGGGCAGTGTTTTAGTTTTGTGGCTTTCATCAAGATTGTAGCCATGACTGCGTATGACTATCATAGCCTTGAAAAGCTACCAAGCTTGAAAACACTTCAGTTGATAGGTAGGTGAAATGGTGGCATATTATTGCATTAAGCAGTTCTCAAGCAATGGAAAAGCTGTCAATGAGAAAATGAAATGATTTCTGATTGTGCATGCCGTAAAATTATGGTTCTGGCAGAAATGAGGAAAGTGTTTTCAGATTGACTGGTGATGTCCTTGCAAATGACAAGGCCATGATTATCAAGGCCAAAAAAATTTTTTAGCTTTAATAATCACATTTCTCTCAAACATCAGAATAAAGAATTGTTCACACATCAGAGTAAACAGTTATCTGGTGGACAAATCAGAAAGTTTAATCTGCTTCAGCATCTATAGAACTTTCGGCAGCCTAAAGCCACAGAGGCTATCCAGATTCATTCATCTTCTATACCATGTCAGGAGAAAACGTCAGTCATAATGATGCTAAAGTTACTAGATATAATTGGATTTGGCTATGTAGCCACCTTGCATTGGCTGGTTTTGGGGTTTAAGGAAACAATCATACTTTCATTCCATTGCTTTTTCTCCCAGGCACAGCTGGGAAGAGTAGATGGGTGGATCCAGGCAGCTTTTTACTCAATCAATCCAGGCTAGCTAGCCAAGCAAAAGCCACAGTGGTTGGCACAGCCAGGGTTAAAAACACCATGAGAAGCAACAGACTCTGCATGGGTAGGAAGCTATCCTCTGGAGGAAAAACAACAACTATTGGCTGAATTTTTTTCCATAGACTACAAAAGGACCTCTCTGTGAAGCAACACTGTGGCTCCTTAAGACCCAGCACATATGTGCTATGAACCAAGGCTGAGGGCCAAACTATACATTACATTTTTTGCCAAGTTGGGTCCAGGTTTCCTGAATCCAACTTGCTTTTCCTGCCATGTCACAGTTACTGCAGGGAAAGGCATTTAAAAAACCATCAGAGCCTGTGTTAGGGTTGCCAACCTCCAGATAATAGATGGAGATCTCCTGCTATTACAACTGATCTCCAGCTGTTAGAGAAAACAGCTCACCTGGAGAAAATGGCCGCTTTGGCAATTGGACTCTATGGCATTGAAGCCCCTCCCCTTCACCAAACCCCACTTTCCTCAGGCTCTTCCCCACAAAATCTCCCACCGGTGGTGAAGAGGGACCTGGCAACCCTAGCCTGTGTGAGTTTGGGATGATAGCACAGAGAAGGAAGGGCTGCTGCCTTCCCACCTGTGCAATTTTCCTGAGCCAAACTATTTAAAAAGGAGTGCTGTGGGAATGGGGGGGGGGCAGTCGAATTCAAATTCAAAAACCTTTATTGGCATATAAGATCGTTCCAGGTATTCCAGAGTTAGTCAAAATAACAAAACATCAATAGCAAAGTCTATCAATAGACATGAATGAAAAGGGGTATGCCGGAATATAGTGGATATATATATATATATATATATATATATATATATATATATATATATATATATATATATATATATATATAACGAGAGTCTACAAGTAACAGAAATAGCAGCTATTATCTTTTTTGTTTAGTTTTTATCATTAAAGTTTGCTTCAGAAACGTGGCTACTATTTCAGTAATTTCTGAATCATACCCATTCATTAAAAGTCTAAACAAGGAGTGGAGGGAAGAATTCCTATCCAGAATTAATGGCATTAAAAAATTAGTGCGTAGGTCCACTAGCATTTCACATTCCAATAAAATGTGATAGGTGGCGTCTATCTGGTTCAAGCCACAGCCACAAATTCTCTTTTCCAAAGGGGTACCACTAAATCTCCCGAATAAAACCGCCGATGGGAAGGCGTTTAGTCTAGCTAACATAAAAACCCTGCAGAGGGAGGGCTCACTTAAAAAATAAAAGTAACCCTGAAGCGATCCAAAATTGGGAGAACGACCCAATTTGGATGGAGAACAAGACAAAGGAGTTGTGGGCAGAATTGTTTGTCTTTCATGGTCAAGTAGTTTTTGCTTGATAACTAGGGGGGGCAGTCAATTGGCAAGTGGCTTTTCCTCCAGTGGTGTGCAAGTGCAGTCAGATTTCCTTGTGGTAAGCAGATGCTGGTTAGCAGGAGACACAAGCACAAGGTAAAGCCTTAGACCAGCAATGCAGGCAAGGACCCCTGGTCCTCTCATTTTTGTAGTTGCTACGAAGGCCAGGTGGTAGCAGTGGTTGAACCAAGAACAGGAGAGAAAAGCCCCTCTGGGTTTTGGGAAAGCCAGGTGGATAGCATGTGCCAGGCGGAGGCCTTGGATGACCATGGGTGCCCAGAAACCTCAGAGGGCAAGACAGAACAAGGCCTGCAGGTCAGAGTAGGGCTGTTCCACCACAAGGATATATATATATATATATATATATATATATATATATATATATATATATATATATATATATATATATATATATATATATATAAGATGCAGTGTGAGGCTTGTTTCAGATGTGCTCAGCAGCAGCTCTGTCTGAGAAAGGTTGTTTGTGAAATAAATAGCCTAAGGAGAAAGCCTTGTCCTGTAATATTAAAATCTTTGACTATTGTGTATAGTTTCCACACAGAATAGTGGAAGCCGCATTCTTCTATGGCAGTAAATTGGGAGACTGCAGCAAGGAGGGAAATCGGTGCAAATCACTTTCCCACCCTTTTGCCTCCTATGGAAAAACCTGATCCAAATGCTCTAGACTAGGGGTGTGCAATATATATATATATATATATATATATATATATATATATATATATATGAATTTTTTCAGGAAACACAGATATTCCTGAACCCCCATATTAAAAAAAAAATGGCTCCATTAGACCCAAATCTGAATTTTACCCCCCCATCTTCCCCTCCCCTCACTTACCTCCAGTCTGGCAGTGGGGTGACTGCCTCCGAGCCCCACGTGGGGCATAGAGGTGAAGGTGGCCAGCACAGAGCCTGGTGTGCAGTGGAGTTCTGTGCTCACCTGGCAGGCTAACAGGTATGTGAGGAAGAGGGGATAGGGAGAGGGAGGAAAAGGGAAGGAGGAGAGGGGATTCCCTCCCCGTGGGGGGGGGGCAAAGTGGCCCAAATCATGTACGCACAAAAAAATTCATCATAATCCAGGATCCACTTTTCAGCTCCCTTTAAACTTCTGCCATTTTTTTCAGGAGGAAAAAAAAAACCAAAATACTGATAACAATATAATAATTTATTATTATTAAATTATTATATTATTGTTATATTATTATAAATTCAATACTGATAACACACCTCCTTAGTCCAGACTAGTCTGATCTGGTCAGATCTTAGAAGGTAAGCAGAGTTGGTCCTGGTTAATATTTGGATGGGAGACCACCAAGAAAGTCCACTGTTGCTACACAGAAGCTGGCAATGGCAAACCACCTGTATTCGTCTCTTGCCTTGAAAACCCTATGGGATCATCATAAATTAGCTGCAGCCTCATGGCAATTTCCAACACCAGGATGGAAAGAGCATTTTGGATGTATGCCTATATTTTCAGGAAAGTTCCTTTATTGAAAAGACAATGTTCAAACAATGAGTGCAGGCAAATAATTAAGAATTTATCTCCACCAACCCACATTATATACTTTTACAATATATATATTCTAACCACCCATGCATTGCAGATGTGCTCCCTGCTTTTCATAACACCATTGGAGTTCAAGAAAGATTAAAACATGATTGCCCTGATCAGATTTTTATGAGGGAGGTCACTTTCCATAACCATTCAGTTAAGGAAAGCGATCTCTATATCACATTTTTTACTCCAGTCTTCCTCCATTGCCCTCATGGCAAACCTGTGAGGTAGATTGCTTTGAGAAAAATGGACTGGCTTAAGATCACCTAATTAGCTTCAAGGCAAATGATGATTGAACCTGCATCTGTCAGCTCCTAGCTCAAGTCTCTAACCACTAAGCACACAGGCTCCCAATGATCTTTACCTGGCAATAGAAAAACATTTTGACATTAGAAACATACTATGGTATGTATGTAGTAAGTTAAACCACCATTCAGTAACTTTTTGTGGGGAAATGTATGTATTTGTATATTTAGCTTCATATATCAGTTTGTTGGAAGCCCTAACACAGAAATATACTGCAGAGCATCTTCCACATTGAACTGATCTATTATCCTGCCAACACATTCCCTGATAATGGCAATTCGTGTGCTTTAAACTGTGATGATCTGAACATTAGCCAGACACATTATAAATATGTATGACAAGAAAGATCTCATGCCATTTGAAATTTTGTTTACATATCTTTCAAAACCAGACACTCAGTTAGCACTACATACTTTATATATGATCTGCATCGGTGCCAAAACAGTGCAGATTACAAAGAAAAGAAGGCATGGATAAGACAGCAGTGAAAAACAATTTTATTTATTTAATATCACCAATTATAACCTTATCTTTTACTCTTTGAAAGAGTAATTGCAAGATAAAATATTAACTTCTAAACAGAGTTATATCCTTCTGAGTCCATTGAAATCCATGGATACATATAGTTGTAACTTTATTGAGGATTGCACTATAACAACACAATTTATTCAGTTACTCCAGTCTAAGCCCAATTGAAAACAATGAGCTGGGGGGGTAATTATTCATAGGATTGTACTGTAAATGGACAAAAATTGCATTTCAAAATAACTGGATCAAAAATGGCAGGTTTGCTGAATTTACAGTCAACAAATAATCTTGCTGGTTTAAAATGACTTGCTTTTCTTTCCACATAAGCCTGAGGTGCTCACAGAACTGTGCACTCGATTTCCAAGTAGATATGAACCTGCTTGAAAACAGAGGTTTTCATTCAAATCACAGGCACAGGGTGCTTGACATTTCCAGTTAACTCACTGAAAACAGGTGTGTTTTTAATAATGTAAAGGATGAAAAAGTGAGAGTAGAGATGATAAAAATAACAGTATGGCCATTAACGCATGGCCAGGTTCTCATTTGTTTGTCCCTGTTCTGTCTCAAGCTTTGTATCCCACGTTCAAAAATTGAATGAATGGGGCGACAGTCCAGAGACAAACAAATGCCACCAAAAATGGCACCTTCCCCACCGGATAGAAGCTACTGCCCGGACCCAGCGGGGGTGGCAGCAGCAGTAGTGGCATCTTTTCCTCCCCCCACCCCATGCCTATTTCTCTCCCCCTCTCCCCCACCCACACCCTCCGCCTCCCCACAGCACCAGCTGGAGTTACCGGCCCTTATAGCCCACCTTCAATCAGCCTGCTGCTTGGAGCCCAACTGGCTCCTCTCTGTGCCCATGTTGCATGCTTCCAGCCTCCATCTGAGGTGGAGCAGTGGCTTCCTGTGCCCACGCCACACACAGCGTACAGAGTGGGCACAGGAAGCCACTGCCACTCTGCCTCAGATGGCGGCTGGAAGCATGCAGCGTAGGCACAGGAAAGAGCCACAGCCACTCCACCTCAGACAGTGAGGCTCCAGGGTGCAGCCTGATTGAAGGTGGGCTGTAAAGGCCTGTAACTCTGGCTGGTGCTGGTGGGAGGTGGGTATGGGGTGGGAGGAAAGGAGGAGAGAGAGAGTCAAGTGGTGGAGGGTGGGGGAAAGGAGCCGCCGCTGTTGCTGTTGGGGCCCGGAAGTCTCCTGGCAGGGAGTCAACCTGGGCGCCAATAACACACGGGTGAACTCCTTCCTCTGTTGCACGCCTTCCATTTAAGTTGCAACAACAGAGGATTAGGAAAACCCGAGATGTAGCAAAAGGGGGAGGGATGAACACATGTGTGTAATATAACAACACTGTGTATGTGTGTGTAAAGTGCCGGCAAGTTGCAACCAACTTACAGCAGCCCCAGCAAGGGGCTTTCAGGGCAAGTGAGAAGCAGAGGTGGTTTGCCATTGCCTTCCTCTGCAGAGACTTCCTTGGTGGACTCCATTCCAAGTAATGAGTCTGCTTAGCTTCCAAGAACTGATGATACTGGGCTATACCATGCGGCCTTCCCTCCTATAACAACACTAGGATTGTGCAAATATGAATGGTTTTATTGAATCACCACAAATTCTTCTGTGTTGTTGCCAATCAAATAGTTCATTCTTGCTGTCTTAACTACCACCATTTTGCTTCACTTCATTGTATTCTGTATCCTGGACAGTTGCTAACCAGTTGGAAAAACCAATTTTTACCTCTCACATAGAACTATTAATATATTTAAAACATTTATATGCCACCTCTTCACAGACCTCCTCAAGGTGACTTGCAACATAAAAGATAAAGTCATAGAACATAAAATCATTAACAACACTAAAAACCAGCCAATAACCCCAAAAGTATAAAAGCACATAAAACATTTAGCTGCCTAAACACTCATTGCAGTCCCCAAGCTACAAAGAGATTGTAAAAGCAATTAAAAATATTAAACCCCCAGTTAAAAGCCTAGCTACAAAAAACATGTTTTACCCAAGCACCTAAAAGAGACAAGGGTAGGCGCCAGGCAATTTTCAAGGGAGAAGGCATTTCACAGGCATTGGGGCCACTGCTGGAAAAGCCCTAGAGAGGCCAATTTTTACCAAAGGATGTTGTGAAACTTAGTTCATTTTCTGCATTCTGAACAGTGATCGAGAAAAGAAAATTGTCAGAAATTTAATGTTGTTGCTTTAAAAATAACTGCTTTCTTTCTTTAGAGTGGCAGGAATATTAAAGGAGAAGCAGAATATTAAAAGTCAACCACTAAGGTGACCTTTTAAAATAAGTGCATGTTGATCACTGTCTGGAGTTGTAATGAGCTGGTATGATTTTTGTCTATGATTTTAAAAATCTGATGATTCCTACATACTTCTTGAGAAATTACATAGCAAATTTTAAAGTTTAATCAACTACCAGGATAAATAAGCACAGGCTGTTAAGTATCTGGTGAAAAATTAAAAACCTATTTACAATAATTTGTATTTTTACTGAGCTTTATTGGCTTGTCTTGCAATGTCATAACAATGCTAATTGCCTCCTATGGGAATGTTAATAGGAAAAAATTATATAGAAGGCATCTCTGACATAAACAGGGATTTATGGGGATATCTTGAATAAACTAGCTTATTAAAATGCAACAAAAGGCCATTTTTGGCAGCCCCATAAAACATTGCATTCTCTATGGCGGATAGAGCACCTTGTCCTGGGAATGACTAAATCCTGCTTATTCAGTCTAGAGGTCATCCCTCTGAAATGATGTTATTGAAACTAAGAATGCACACATTTATAGAAGCAGGTGGAAGCTGTGATGATACAAAGAAAAATCCTGTAATGTTCTTTTTGCTTGTTGGCCAACGTTAGGGTACTTACTCAGGTCTTGCTCTTAGGTTCATACCACAGAGACAGGTGTGCTCAGAACATTATCTATTTATTAACAAGGAGATACAAATCCTGGAAAAGTTGATACATAGCAGTTGTCGTTGTAACACAGCAAGAGTTTAAAGCAGGGGTGTCAATATAAGGCCCGAGGGCCAGATGAGCCCCTTGAGAACTCTTATCCGGCCTGCAAGCCAGGCAAGGCAGCCATCTCCCCCCCACCATTCTTGATCTGGGCTGGCAAGGCCTGGCCTGGCCCAAGCAAGTGACATTTATGTCATATCCGGCCCTTGTAACAATTTAGTTCGACACCCCTGGTTTAAAGGGAAGATTAAGGTGGCAGTGAAGATCTGTGTTCATAACTCTCAACGTTAAAATTTTACAAAAACAGCTTCCGGGTCTGTTGAGGGAGAGAAAGAGAGAGTGAAAGAGATAGTATGAATTGGATCAGAGCCATCTGTTATGGCTATTGCATAGAGTCCATGCCACGTGGAAGTATTTTTAGAAGCGGCTTCACTGCTTCAGTAAAATAAACATAAAATAGCCCTTTCCTGATATATGCTAGCGGTCATTGCAGTTCAATGGCTCCAAAAGATCTAAGTTTTACATGGCAAGATATCTGGTGATTTAAATTTGGCACTGAAGGCTTCTGAGGGTGAGGACAGGTGCTATGTATCCAGTGGTGAAGAAGGTTGGGTAGCACTGTACTGCATTTAATTAGATAGATAGATAGATAGATAGATAGATAGATAGATAGATAGATAGATAGATAGATAGATAGATAGATAGATAGATAGATAGATAGATAGATAGATAGATAGATCGATAATTTATTTGTGGCACTTAGCCAGTCAAAACATGATAAAATGGAAAGCATGGACTAATAGATTCTTACTATCAAAGAATTACAGTCCGAGTCTTAAAACATTTTAAAAACATTTTAAAAAAGAATTACAGCTGGGACACATCTGTCAATTGCGCTGTTCTAAGGCGACAAATTTTCATTGCTGCTAAACAAAATTTCGCAACCTGAGATGCTCCTACACCCTTGTAGGAGCATCTCAAACTTTTCATCTGCCCTGTCAGGTCTCAATCTCAATAAGAGGGGCTCAATAAACTTCGAACAGGGTAATGTATAGAAATTGCAGTTCAAGAAGGCATGCTCAGCAGTTTCTAAGTCCCCTGATTTGCAGGGGCAGAATCTCTCTTCCCAGGGTGTCTTCATATATTTCCCCTCAAGCAAAGCAGATGGTAAGGCTGCACATCTGGCCAGGGTAAAGGCCCTTCTATAATTATTTATCTCTAAATAGTGGAGATAGGCTTCTGGTGCTAGGATGCATTTAGTATGGAGGGGTGCAGTGAATAGAGACGCCCTTGCTAGATCTGTTTCTCTCTCGATGTCTTTGATCCTTTGGGATATGTTACTGCATTTAATTCATACTTGCGTCTCGAGTGAAAAGTTCCAAAGAAACCAGCTGGTTGTGAGTCGCTTTGATTGGCTGGAGCTAGTCACAAACTCTTCCTCTGTCCATCACAATTCCCTTGAGAGGTTTTGAATAAAAGGGTCTACAGATAACAGTGAGGTTTCTCATAGAATTGTACAGAATGTTCTGCAATAGCTATTGAAGGCATTCTTGCCATGCATCTGAGTATACGTTTGACAAACATTTTCTGTATATGAAACATTAAATGACCTGTCAAAGTTTAGAAAAACGAGTGCTTTTGTTGTGAATTGAGGCGATGGATTCTGGTATGAGTTTGCATGAGTCAGATAAAAATTGCACAGAACAAATCAGACTGAGACTTTCTGTTTTAAAAGAGTCAAAAACCTTTACTTCTAATAGGATCGGGTAAACTGGGATACATAAAATAAGAAATCCTTTTCTACATTGTTAGTTACCTACAAACTTGCCAGATTTCTGCTGAAATCCCACCTACTGCCATGGGATTTATTCAGCCTTGATGAAAGTTAAATACCAGCTACATTTTAAAATGGTTAAACATCAACACAAACAAAATAACTCTTAGCTTTTCTGACAGAGACGAAACTTGCTTCCTATACCCAACAGCTTTGGGCATTTGGAGTCTTTTTTAGAACTGCAAACCATTTGCATTACTGCTTACATACAAAGCCAAGTTGCAGCTGAGATTCCACAATGAGGATCTATGCCTCTCTGAATGACACCTTCATATACCATAATAAATATAGCTATGTTATCCTTGAATACTTGGAGTAAACTATGCAGAATAGCTTAGACATGTCCTGAAGGAGCACAACAAAGGCATACTGTATAAAATCCTCCATATTTTCACGTTTGACCAGTAGCCTCTAAAGTACTGAAGGGCAAGTAATAAGGTCTTGATTGGTTTATCCTCAACATACAACTGGTGGTGCTGAACACTTCAACTCCAGCTGGTGCTATGTTGCTGTCAGGGATTGCTGGAATGCTTCCTAGAAAGATGTATGATGAAAATACCAAATGTACAACCTGTATGCTGAGATCAAAATGCCGTTTTACTGGTTTACTAACAAAAAAATGATTTTAACTAGGGAACCGCAGTGAAGTTGCAACTCTAACACTGCAATCCTAAACACAATCCACTGGATACAATCCTAATCAGATTTAAGGAATGAGATTATAAGTAGCCTGCTGAGGGCTACTCAATGGGAAAAGTGTTCTTAGAATTGCACCAGAAGGGGATGGATGCAGAATCCAGTAGGGGACATAAATAATGCAGTCTTCACTCGAGGGGTCCTTTTTCTCTCCTCTTTGCTGGGGCATCTACTAATGTAACTCTTCATCAGCTGTTCTGCTTGAGCAACTTGCTGAGTAGCCCTCTCCTGACTAGGCACCCCTTCAGATTCACAGTTGGGCTCTTGAGTTTAATACTCAGAAGCTGTTTCCTCCCTACATCCAGCATCTGCACAACAACCATATAATATGTCCCACACTTTTTCATTCCTGAAAAAACATACACCATGAAATAGCAAATTCACTTACCATGTCCCAGAAGCAACAGTACTGTTCTGTTAATCTGAACTATAACAAGAAGTAGTGACTAAGTATACCATGTATGTAGTCACCCTGGAAAAAAGGAAGTTTGCT
Source organism: Euleptes europaea (assembly GCF_029931775.1). Classification (NCBI taxonomy): domain Eukaryota; kingdom Metazoa; phylum Chordata; class Lepidosauria; order Squamata; family Sphaerodactylidae; genus Euleptes; species Euleptes europaea. The sequence goes on from NC_079320.1 coordinate 55,090,314, forward strand.
ATTAGCTTAATGAGGCCATAAGAGACAAGAGGAATAAACAATGGGAAAAATCCAAATCTGGTTTAATGAATGGGATTCTATGCAAAGGCATATCTTTGTTCTAATGGCAGAAAAGGGCCCATAGCATAAGGTATAAAGTTCCCACCTTTTCTAAGGACCTAAAGAGGACCAATAAACAGGGCTTAGAGAACCATGGCCATCCCCTAATGTTGTCTCCTAGCGCTGTTATTTAGGGCTTTGCTGCCTCTGGATATGGCAGTTCCCTTTAGTCATCTAACTAGAAGCCACTGATGGTTGACCTAACCTCCATAAATCCATGAATCTCCTTTAAAAATCATCTTTCCTTGTGGCATGCACTACATTCTCCGGCAGTAAATCCAACAATTCAATTGCTCATTGCATACAGAAATATTTCCTTTTATCTGTCTTGAATCTATTGCCATGTTCACTTGGTTCCCCTGTTCTGGTATTGTGGGAGAGGGGGGAAAGTTCTTTCTATCCACTTTGTCCACCCCATGCATAATTTCATAAATTTCTATCACATCCCTCCCTGCCTTCACTTTACTTACCACAAGAAGTCATGCAGTGAAAAAGTGCTGGCACTTCAGAATGGAAGATAATTTCTGCTTTAGTACTTGAACTGGCATTGGGTTCCAGTGTTATTATAAGTGGAGAGAGATTGTCCGTTCATGGTAGGAATGATCAGACACTTGATGCTAATAAATGTCTGCAATTCATAGCATCTGCCTTTAGGGATAACACTTGGCTAACTCAAATCCTTTAACCATTTTAAAATGTAGCTGGTATTTAAAATATGGGTTACTTACTGTCATCAAGGCTGAATAAGTCCCATGGCAGTCAGTGGGATTTCAGCAGCCAAACTGTAAAGGATTGCAGTTCTGACCAGTATGCATTGTAACTAGACCCCATGCTGCCATTGTTCACCATCACTTGTGTTTACCTAACCCCCATTTCTCTATTCCAACAGCTATTGTTATGTGAAGAGTAGTTATTCAAGTCTGGGAAAAGGGCATGTACACAGAAAGCAGAGAGAAAGAGACTGACTGACTGCTTCACACCTTCTGGCTTTATTACCTTGTTCACTTTTGGTAACAGGTCTGGAGGTTACAAGATTGCTGTAGATAATGGCAAAGAAGGTTATGTTTGCTTCAGTAACCTGTAAACAGTGAAAATTCTGGAGAAGAGAGTGTATTTTTGCTGGCTTGTTTTAAACAATAAAATGGAACTCTCCATTTGAAATCTTTTTCCCCTCAGGTACTGCAGGCTGCTGTATGAAACTATGCCTTTGTTGTATAGTTCATTAATATAACAAACATATTGCTTTCTGCGACGGAACCCTGTGTTGTTCTCACTAGGGCTATTGAAAATTTTTTTTGGTAAAATTCGGATTCGGCAAAATTCAGCCCGTTTTTATTCGGGAAATGCCGAAGTCCGAACTCCCCCACTTCGGGTCCGTGCAATTCGGCATGAGATCCGGAGTTCGGGGAAAATTCGGCCGAATAAAGCCATTAAAAACATAATAGTGCCTTTCCGTGGCTCCGGGGGGGCATTTTTTTGGGGTAGAGGTCCGAAACTTTCAGCGTAGCTTGAGGGGACCTGTCTTGCAAGAACCCCCAAGTTTTGTGAAGATTGGGTCAGGGGGGCTGAGATATGGGCCCCGAAAGGGGTCCCCCCTCCTTAATGTGCATCTCTGACAATGGGGGTTTGCAATTAGCAGAGCTTGCCACCCACTCCTGAAGCTCCCAGCCTCAACAAACAGCTGAGCTGGGGGGGTAAGGGCGGGGCAGGTGCAAAGAAGTTTGCAAACCATGCAAAGCAACATGTTTGCAACCATGCAAACCATGCAAAGCAACACGTGACGCCTGGGAGTTTGCAAACCATGGAAAGGGACAGAGGCACGCTAAAGGAGCAGGAGGGGGTGGAATTTCTCCTTTTGCATCGGACTCGGGACCAGGCAAATGCATTCTTTAAGTCACCATTTGAAAACCAGTTTTGAGCAAGCATCAAAATAGATCTAACCGATCTTATGAATGAGGGAAAACCTGAGGACACACAACTGAACCCCCCCTCAAACCAGGGAGAGAGAGACTCGAGGGGGAACACACACCCCAGGCAGAAAGGGCGAAAGCCCCCTTTGGCTCTCCCCACCCACAGAAACCGCTCCCTCCCCACACACACAGACTCTGCTTCCCCCCCATGCACACACACAGGAGAAAAATTATAGAGAAAAGCCCCAAAATGGGTCTTACTGTGGATGTCTTCTGTTCCATCTTCTTTGCACCTGCCCCACCCTTGCTCCCTGCAGCTCAGCTGTTTGTCAGGGCTGGGAGCTTTGGGCGTGGGTGGCAAGCTCTGCTAATTGCAAACCCCCATTGTCAGAGATGCACATTAAGAAGGGGAGACCCCTTCCGGGGCCCATATCTCAGCCCCCCCGACCCAATCTTTACAAAACTTGGGGGTTCTTGCAAGAAGGGTCCTCTGAAGCTATACTGAAAGTTTGGGGACTCTACCCCAAAAAATGCACCCCCTGCAGCCACGGAATGGCTCGAATGTGCACACGCACCCCCCCCCAAGGGGGATCTATCTCTCACACAAACAGATACTCTCTTTCTCTCCCGGGCCGCGCAGCAGCTAGGCTCATGCACTCAATTGAGACTGATTGGCCAGAAGAAGACCCAGCTTGGCCACCGATTGGCCGCAGGAGAATGCTGCTTACTGATGGTTATGCTGCTGCGCCGAACCCCAAATTTGCTGAATTTATTTGCCAAACACCCCGAACTCACTGAATTCGGCTCCCCGTTTTCCCGCCTTTTTGAGTTCGGTTCCATCCGAACTAAAAACCACCGAACCAGGGAAAATTTGGCTGTTTTTCGGTTCGGGACAAACCGAATCGACAGCCCTAGTTCTCACAAGTCTAATGTGGCATCAGATGCACACAACATTTTAATTTGTGGTTGTTCAATTACCTAGATTGATTATTTTAAACATAATATTAGTTCCATGCTTTGATGTGTGTTTTGTTCCTGCCTTGGCCCACTTTATTGGAGCAGAAAGCCCAGCATTTTATTTATTCATTTATACCTTACTCTCCACTGGGCACACATCAATATATGTAGATGAGTCTGTTCTATTGCACAGTACATTTTAACCAGCCAGAAACAGGATTCTACTTCCTGGGGATATTGAAAGAAAAACAAGAATAAGAAGCCATGTAGTTTCTTGGAAAGGACTCTATAACTCAGCCTTCCAGTGTAGTGTATTGGTTAAGAGCTGGGTTCGATTCCCCACTCCTCCACATGAGTGACAGATTCTAATCTGGTGAACCGGGTTGGTTTCCCCACTCCTACACATCCCGCTCTTGGGAGTCCCATCCCCCAGAAACAGGATTTGAGGGCACATTTCAGACTGTCATAGGAGGCAGGAGGTGAGAAAGTTGTATTTCATTAGCATATTTCCCTCCATCTGCAGAAATACTCTATGGGATCTAATCCCTAGGGTCCCAAGGCAGTAAAAAGTCAAAAACATTAGAAATTTAAAAATACATTTCATGTACAACAATTAAAAACAATTGCACAAAACACATAAAGGGGAATGAGCATCAGTGAGGGAACACGCAATAGTGTATCTTTAGCCACTGGTAGAAGACAATGATCTAGCAGGATAGACAAATTCCCCTGGAGAGGCAGTTCCTTAATTTTGGTGCCATGCCCAAAGGCACTTTGTCAGGTTGTTACCCATCAAGTATCAGATGTCATGAGCATGAAGCTGGGCCCCTGAAAATGACTTTAGTGGTTGGGAAGGTTCACCTGGCAACTGGCAGTCCTTAAGTTATGCTGGCCCCAAGCACTTTGAATTGAGCCCAGGCACAAACTGGGAACCAGTATAGGTGGAACAAGACTGGAGTGATATGGTCCCTATGATCCACTCCAGTCAGCATGCTTTTCACTAAAATGTGGGGGGAGTGTCAATGTTACACATACTTCTACAATCATAACTTCCCCTCCACTGCCTGATGTGGCACTGTAGTTTCTGTGTTACCTATTGCAGTGTACCTATGCCCCCTGATGTGGTGCACTAGGTTGATAACTGCACACGTCATATAAGGGAGACATATGTAATCCAGTATTACAACTAGAGTCAGTCTTATCAGATGTTTGAGTAATTGGTAATATAGTATACAACTATGGAACATAAGTTGCTGGTTATGCCTTTTATGGGATTACTTCTCCAATCCAGTGTGCTTGCAAAATATTTTATTTTTTGCAAAATATTTTATTTTTTGCATGTTTTTTTAACAATTTTGAAAGTAGATTCAGCTTTGCCATTGAATCAACTGTTGTAAGTGAAGGTTGCAGTATGTTGAAACTTCTAGTCTTTACTTTAGCAGTATAAAATTTGTCCAATTTGCAAAACTATGATCCACCACCTAAAATTATACAGTAAGGAATATGAAGTAGTTAAGTAGTTCATTTCTATTACATTTGCTATTGCAGTGTCTAGCAGTTTATCTGTTTCCCAGAAATATGAATAATAACCTACTATAAGAAAGTTACCATCTTTCTCCATCAAAGAAGTTCATTTCCACTTTTCTTTATGATTGTTTAGCAATGCTATATGTCATCAGTAGTTCCTTCTGTTCCTTCTGTTGTTTGGTCTCTGCACCTGCATCACAATTTCTTATATCATATTTGTATATCATATTTGGCCAGCATACCACATCTTACTCTGGCCTAGATAGCTAGGGTTGCCAACTTCCAGGTACTAGCTGGAGATTTCCTGCTATTACAACTGATCTCCAGCCATAAATTTGGGAATCACTATAATCTGTGTTTATCTGTGGTGAGTCCATTTTATTTGTTTATTTAAAACATTTGCACCCTGTCTATCCACCAAAACTGCCATTATACATCCTGACTTCTAAAAATGCTTCTTTTTAGAACCAGCTATTCTTCACAATAATCCAGTGACTTTTGCATAGCAGTGGCGTAAAACTTATTTTGAAGCGCATAAGATAATAAAATATATTTCTTGTAGTCATTAGATTTGCTGCACTGCAATGGTATTTTGAAACCTATGATAGACATGATGTGACTGTTGATATGGTTCTAATCTGGAATGTGAATAACTTCCAGTAATGAAAGTGAGCAACTGGAAACCAGTGATGTGCAATATGTGAGATGAGAAAATATTTGCTTCAATCATGGGAAGCTTTAGAATTTTTATCCACATTGCTGTGAGGGAAGCAGCGTGATCACAGGTGCATGGCTGAGTCTGAGTCAATCAAATTCAGCTTAAGTCTTTCCATTTTATTCCACGTTTTTTCAGTGCACTGACGCCACTTTTGTGAAATGCAAGAATACAAAAGCACAAAATAAAGGCAGGGAGTATAAAACTAAACAAATAGTGAGCGGCTGCAATATGGTTAAAGATTTATAGAATCCCCCAAAGGGAAATGTAGGAAGCATACAGACACTTGTAAATGGGTATCACACCAAAGCATCAGACTCTGAATTTTAAAAAAATCCCATTTTGAGATTTGTGAGTGATCTATGGTCACCATCTAGAGCTGACCATATCCTCATCATAGGCACCAATCCTAGCATTAAGGCCCTTAATCAGAGAAAAGAGAACATCAGGGGCAGACTGGGAGGGGCCCCATCCCCCAAAGGAAGGAGGGAGAGGCTGCCTTTCTGACCAGCAGGCCACATGCTTCTGCCACTGGGCTTGCTGGGCCAGGTGGGTGGATCATCAGCCCACCGAGGAAAGTCTTGGTGGTCATCATGCCCAGTCAACCCCTGATCAGGGCATAGCTATTCCAGCTGTCACAAAGTTGCTCCAAGCAGCTCAGGTGTTTAGACTCTCTTTCATGGTAGGCTGAGAAGGTAAATAAGTGTTAAATAGTATCAATTTCATATGAGTAGATTTGATTTATAATAGGTCAAATGGCAGGACTGAAATAATCACTGTAACTAGTAAATCCAGAGCTTGCAAGATAAAGCAGTTTAATCCTGCCTTGAGTCTACCTTTTTGTGTGCATGCAGGAACATAATATGAATTATAGTCAGGGAAATTAATTGACTTGGTAGGCCAAGTGTCCTGCAGGAGAATAATTTCATACAATCAGAGATGCAGTAGGATATCATTTCTCATAAACCTGCCAAGCCATATCTACAGGTTTATGAGAAAAGTGGGAATAAGAAATTGAGGATGATAGTCAGAGGAAGGGGGACTTTATCTTTAATGTCATGGTGTTCCAATGTCCACCTTGTGAGGAGCACCTCTCAGCTAAGGATGATCATCATTTGGCTGTTATGGAGAGGAGGTACAAAAAGCAAGCAATGCAATTTTGAGAATGACTATCATTTAAAGGATGCATTTGACTATGTAGGCTCAAAGAGAATGAGTTGCAAACTCTTCCATGCTTCCCACATCATTCATTATAATGACTAAAATAACAATGATATAATGCCTTATCTCTGGTAAATTAGATGATTTACTGAGTACTAAGTTAAACCTTAAGTCCATTGACTTCAATGGACTTAGAATATGGCAATTTTGAACTTGGCAAAAATAGCTGCAAGCTGCAATAACCAAATAGCTACTGGGTTGGTGCAGGAGTAAATCTTGTGCCCAAGTTGAAACCAAACTGTGCCCAAGTTGAAATTCACCAGAGAATGTGGGGGGGAATAATCAGGAACTAACCTTTATCCCTCCCTATGAATGCTTGGAAATTCTCCATATTTAAACTTCTCCCCATAATTTAGAGTTTTGATTACCTCGCCTTGTTTCCATAATGAGACCAATGCATTAGGAAATGCATAATGAGACCAATGCATTAGGAAATTCCCATTGTGTTGTTTTCACTTCTTACTTTTGTCCAGAACACTGCACATGTGCAGCTTGCCACAGGTTTCAGTGCCTTCAGTGTCTTTCCCCCCTCAGCATGTTTGCATTAAACAATCACTTCAAAAAATGTCATGGGACTGTATGTATGATTTATCAAGATTCTTTTTTTGTGTGAGATGTTTTACAAACATGCAAAAGTGTTTGTGTGCATCAGTCAAACACCACATAAAAGACTTAATGCAATCATATATATGATCACATCAAATTTGCACATGTGTAAACTAAGAGCAGAACTCAAGCTATACACCAAATGCAAGCTATTTTAGCCACTGAATGTAATTGGTTTGGAACATTGTAAATATATCTATATGAAACTAATTGTTCAATATAATGAAATATAAAAGCAAAGCAAAACTATAAAATTCTTCAAAACTGACTGTCTTCATTAGGGTTTTTCAAGTAATAGTACCAGAAATAGTAGATCAGTTCCCCCTAACTTTCCCCTCCAACATCTGTATGGATCAGGGACCAATAGTGTTGCCAGGTCTCTCTTCGCAAACAGCGGGAGGTTTTTGAGGTGGAGCCTGAGGAGGACGGGGTTTGGGGAGGGACTTCTATGCCATAGAGTCCAATTGCCAATGTGGCCATTTTCTCCAGGTGAACTGATCTGTATTGGCTGGAGATCAGTTGTAATTTCAGGAGATCTCTAGCTAATACCTGGAGATTCAATAACAAAGAAGTTAGCCTGCTGTAACGTATGATGCAACCAACAAACAGCAGTCTGAACCCCCAAAAAATGTGCTTACGCAATAACAAACAGAAAATATTTCATTGAAAAAGTAGAACAAATATACTAAAGAATAACAGAATTCAAAAGGCTTACAACATGCAAACCACAATAGTCACAATGATATAGGAAGTGTCCAAAGATAGAGTCCAAAAAAAAACTGCTTGAGACCAAGGAACAAGGTAAGTGTAGATCTCCCCAGAGTAAGGACACAATCAGCTGGACTCTCATTCAAGGTGCAATGACCTTCCAATGGACAGCGTGGTTCCTGTGAACCCTTCACTAGACAGGGATCCGGTACTCTCCTGTTTTGATGGAATCTTCATCAAGATTCAACATGGACTGCTACGTAGCTTGTTCACATGCTGAGTGGAACATAAAAGTTCTCTGTTGCTGCCTCTGCACTCTATGGGGGGCTCAGAGGCAGTAGCCTGCACAAAGCAGCAAGCTGGACTTGGCCCACCATGCAGTTCTGGGCCACCACCACATCTGGCCTCCACATGGGACTGGAAGCTCTGCATTGGCCACTGCCACCACCTCTGGGCGGCCACCGCAGCTAATTCACTATAGGTAAATGAGGGTTGGGGTAAGGGGATAAAATTCAGATTAGGGTCTAATGGACCTGTGGTTGTTTTTCAGGAATCTGGATATTCTTGATAAAGGGGTTCAGAAATATCCAGGTTTCCTGAAAAATGTCAGGTCCATTAGACCGAAATCTGAACTTTACCCCCCCAAAATTGTTGGCACCCCAGTTCAGATGTTTTCTGCTTACATTTTGTGCAGAATTCATAGCATCCTTGTCAAACATAATATGGAACTGCATAAGCACGTGCCAGAGCCTCCCCGCTTTCAAAGTTAATGAGGAAGTAGTCAAAGGAAAACCTATATTCCTTTATGCAACTTCTGATAAATGGCATATTGAAATGATCTGGTGATGCCATTATTGATCTGCAAGCTTATCTATCATGTTCACAATTCATTATATCATTAGGGAGAAAATAATACATTTATTCTTCAAATGGAATATAGCTCTTCAAGCAAGTCAAGCTGATGTGCCAAGATTTCACTCATACTCTTACTACAACAGACGTTAACTAGAAATAAAAAAGCTCTTGTCAGACATCATGCCAAGGAAGCTTATATGAGGTTGAGTGCAATGTCTAAATTCATAAACTGGGCCTTGAGATTGGACAACAAACCAAAAAATATGGTTTACAAGGGTTTGCAAACAATAGTTTGGGCTAAATACTGTTTGGAATAAAGTTGAATATGACAACCCAGCCACTATTTTATCTTTAGAGGCCACTGAGCTGAGCAGGTGGGAAATGAAAGTCAGAAAGCAGCTCTAAGCCACTGTTGTCTATACACTGGAAATGCAAATCATGATTTTGGTTCTAACTATGGTTAGTAAAAGCCATGGGTGGAGTGCTGTCTGAACTGAGGTAAGTAGGAAATGCTAAGGAAGGCAAGGCTGCAGCATCACATATCATCTCAGAGCCCTACAGACAGTTGCCATTACATATGTTATATACAAGGGGTCTCAGAAAAGATGCAAAACATTACACTGTAGTATGAATTATCTTGATCTTGGTTTCCAACAATATAGCCTTACACTTAAAGATCTTTTCTAGCTCCCTCATGGCTGCCCTTCCCAGTCTCAATCTCCTTCTAGTATTTGCCTGTCTGGCAACATACATTGGTCCAGCCTTACTCAACCAGTATGTAGGAATGACAACTTAGGTGGCGTAGCACACTGCTCAAGCATACATTTCCCATCTGTGCACGCAAACATACTTGATCTAGATGTTAGAATGAATAGTGAACTTCTGAACTAAAGTCATTTTGCCCAATAATGAGAGAGCTAATATCTATTTGGATTTCTCTCCAGCCAGGTAAATTACACCCACTTTCAGGATATTCATTAGGCAACTTATTATTCCACAATGGGAAGCATTTCCTCTGCATTATTCATGAGAAACAGGAAATCTTCTAGGCAACCACTGAAAGTGCACGATCACAGCTGTACTTAAAATTCTTTGTCTTTCCCCATTTCTGCTAGCTTAATACCCATGTATAATGTAAATATCTCTGGCTAAATCAGGTATTGCTATGCAGATGGGAAAATAAGTGGTTTATCTTACATTTGCTGAAGAGATGATAAAGACATTACTTCCTTGTTTGTATTTTAGTGGAGGTCTGTGTCTTTCTGATGAGCACATTGTTGACATAATGGAATAATCTATTTGATCTGCACTTCTGATTTTGTAAATCCCCAGCTTTCTCCATTGTTGATTTAAATTTACTTATCTTCACTCTTAATCAATTAGTGAGTAAAACTCAAGCAATATCTGCCAGTCATCTCCCCTTGTCTCTCCCTTTCAAGTATAACAGGTTCTTATTTCTTTATGTATTAGTGGCTAATAAAAATATGTATATCACCCAACATGAAAATGCTGTTATGGGAGACGTTCATGCCCAAGCCCCAACTCATAAAAAGCCACATACAGGTTGAGATCCCTCATCCAGAATGCTTGGGACCAGAAGTGTTCTGTATTTCAGATCTTTCTGTATTTTGGAATATTTACATATACATAATGAGATATCTTGGGGATGGGACCCAAGTCTAAACATGAAATTCATTTATGTTTTATATACACTTTATACACATAGCCTGAATGTAATTTTAAACTACATTTTTAATTGTTTTGTGTACACTCAACCATCAGAAAGCAAAGGTGAGAGAGGCTTGGCATGGTGCTGAGGGCCTGTGAGTAATGCCTGCATGTTGGCTCAAAACTACCATTTTTGGGGTCATTCTGATTTTTGGATGTCCAGTTAATGGATACTCAACGTGAATATAAAGAGCAGAAAGTGGCTGCTTTCAGCTGATGGTGTCACATAGGGAAAGCCTTGTCCATGGATTCCTTACAGCACTGATAATCTATTAGGCTGAGGGAGAGATGCTCTGGATTCATTGGTTGAAGGAAAGCAGTGTGCATATTGCACCTAGGTATACACTTCTTGAATGTAAGGATGTGTCACTGGCCACCAAGATCAAGTTAATTCATGCCATCATATTCCCTATTACTATGTATAGGTGTGAAAGCTGGACATTAGGGCTGTTGAATTAAAAAAAATTCGGTATAGTTCGGATTTGGCTGAATTCAGCCCATTTAGATTCGGGATATGACGAAGTCCGAACTCCCCCACTTCGGGTCCGTGCAATTCGGCGGGAATTCAAAGTTTGGGGAAAGAATTCAGCCGAATAAAGCCATTAAAAACACAACTGTGACTTTCCGTGGCTCTGGGGGGGTCATTTTTGGGGGTAGAGGTCCCAAACTTTCAGCGGAGCTTCAAAGGACCCTTCTTGCCAGACCCCCCAACTTTTGTAAAGATTGGGTCAGGGGGGGCTGAGATATGGCTCCCGAAAGGGGTCCCACCCACCCTTAATGTGCATCTCTGAGCAGAGCTTGCGGCCCATGCACAAAGCTCCCAGCCCCGACAAACAGCTGATGAGAGCAAGGGCGGGGCAAGTGCAAAGAAGTTTGCAAAGCAACACAACTGCAAAGCAACACTGCAAAGCAACACAACTGCAAAGCAACACCTTTGCAAACATGCAAAGCAACACCTGACACCTGGGAGTTTGCAAACCATGGAAAGGGACAGAGGGAGCTAGCTATGCATAATGAGCAGGAGGGTGTGGAATTTCCCCTTTTGCATGGGACTCGGGACCAGGCAAATGCATTCTTTAAGTCACCATTTGAAAACCAGTTTTAGCAAGCATCAAAATAGACCTAACCGTCGTATGAATGAGGGAAAACCTGAGGACATACAACTGAAGCCCCCCCTCAAACCAGGGAGAGAGAGACTCGAGGGGGCACACACCCCCAGGCAGAACGGGCGAAAGCCCCCTTTGGCTTCCCCCCACCCTCAGAAACTGCTCCCTCCCCACACACACACAGACTTTGCTTCCCCCCACACACACACACACACGAGAAAAAGTATAGATTAAAGCCCCCAAAGAGGTCTTACTGTGGCTGTCTTCTGTTCCATCAAGAGGGGCTGGGAGGAGGACTGGGTAATCCAAGACGATTCCATTTAAGCACGGGACGTTTTGCTCTGGAGATGCATATAGGATCGGGTGATCCATTCATCCCAATAGGGAAAAGGGAAAAGGGGAAAGCCCATATCTTGGGGGGCCCTGACCCAATGCTTACAAAACTTGGGGGGTCTCTTAAGAAAGCTTTTCTGAAGCTCCGCTGAAAGTTTGGGGTCTGTACCCCCAAAAATGCACCCCCTGCAGCCACAGAAAGAGAAAAGGGGGGAGACGATATTTCTGCCCCCACTGAACCCATCTTTACAAAACTTGGGGGGGTCTCTTAAGAAGGCTCGTCTGAAGATATCCTGAAGGTTTGGGGGCTGCACCCCCAAAAAAGCGCCCCCTGCAGTCACGGAAATGGAAAGGAGGGAGGGAAAAGGGGTGGAGCCCATATCTTGGGACCCCCTGACCCAAAGTCTACAAAACTTGGGGGGTCTCTTTACAAGGCTCGTCTAAAGCTCCGCTGAAAGTTTGGGGTCTGTACCCCCATAAATGCGCCCCCTGCAGCCATGGAAAGAGAAAAGGGGGGAGCCCATATCTCGGGACCTCCTGACCCAATGTTTACAAAACTTCAGGGGTCTCTTAAGAAGGCTTGTCTGAAGCTCCACTGAAAGTTTGGGGTCTGTACCCCCAAAAATGCGCCCCCTGCAGCCACAGAAAGGAGCAAATGTGCACAAGCACCCCCCACACACGAGGATTTCTCTCTCTCTCTCTCCCCGGCCGGGCCGCGCAGCAGCTGATTCCTCCAGTACTCAATCCTGACTGACTGGCCAGAAGGAGACCCAGCTTGGCCACCGATTGGCAGGGGGAGGAGAATGCTGCTTACTGACGCCCCGAATTTGCCAGATTTATTCGTGAACTCACGAACTCGCTGAATTCGGCTCCCCTGGTTTCCCGCCATTTTTGAGTTCGGTTCGTCCCAACTAAAAACTGCTGAATCAGGGAAAATTCGGCGGTTTTTGGGTTCGGGTCGAATTGAATCGACAGCCCTACTGGACATTGAAGAAAGCTGATAGGAAGAGAGTAGATTCCTTTGAAATGTGGTGTTGGAAGAGAGTGTTATGGATACCGTGGATGGCCAAAAAAAAAAACAAATCAGTGGGTTATAGATCAAATCAAGCCCGAACTGACCCTAGAAGCTAAAATGACTAAACTGAGGCTATCGTATTTTGGTCACATTATGAGAAGACAAGAGTCGCTGGAAAAGACAGTCATGCTAGGAAAAGTGGAGGGCAGCAGGAAAAGAGGAAGACCCAACAAGAGATGGATTGACTCAATAAAGGAAGCCACAGCCCTCAATTTGCAAGATCTGAGCAAGGCTGTCAAAGATTGGAGGACATTGGTTCATAGGGTCACCATGAGTTGGAAGCGACTTGACGGCACTTAACACACACACACTACTTCAACAGTTCATATTTGTAATACTCATGAAAAACTATTATCACTGTGGTGATCAAGAGCTGAGCTGAAGGGAGGCATGATCTTCTCTCCCTCCCAGCCCATTAAATTAGCATTGTAGGGCTGCGTAGACACATTGGTATGCTGGATCACACATATGAGCCCCCCAGCCATGTCAGGCTTTGTCTTAATAAACCTGCAAAAGGGGTCTAGCAGGTTCTCACTAGTCTTCTAGGCCATTTAAAAAATAACTTTAAGAGGGAAGATGTTACCTCTTTGGCATGGGTTTATATGGCTTACACAGACAGCTTCCTCAGTTGGACAAATTTGATAGCTTTGATCGATCCTGAGGATTAAAAGGCTGCTTTTAGAATTTTTCACAGTAAAATCTAGTTACCTTAATTTGGAGAAGTTGGATTTATACTGAATTTGATCTATTAATGTCAATGAAAATAGATCCTAGATTCTTGTAGTTCTTTTTAACTGGGATCCAAATCAAATAATTATTCTTGTCCTCTCAGTAACCGGTTCTGGCAGATCCCAATATCTATGCTACGACCATCTTCTCAGGAGCAGTTCAGGACTTTGTGGCCCATACAACTGACAGTTAAGGGGATTTTGAAATATATCAATGGCCTCACTTACTTAGCAGAATATATACTTGACTACATGCAAGAACTGTTATATCTTAGCTAGAGTTTGTAGTGATATTGTATTAGTAGGACAGATTGCCCAGGATTCTTTTCATCTCTCCATGGTTGGATGACCAATTAAAACATCCCACTTTCAGAAACCAGTGGTTCAGTTAATTGACAAAATGTTCTGTAAGATTTGCTTGTTGATATCAGACTTCCTATCACCAGCCTAGTGAATCAATGGAATGCAAATTTTGTTCAGCCTTTTGATACAGCTACACCTAGATGCCTTTTTAAGAGGTGATAGCCTATGAAGCCAACCTGAATTGCTCAGAACTCTGCGATATGAAATCACAAGGGAAATGTCTGAAGTGCAGATGACAGGAATCTGGGGTCACGTATGACTACGCACAGCTTAAAGCATATTTTTAAAATAATTTTTTATCTGCCTCTGTGTGTCTTGGCAGTGTCAGCAGCAGAGCTTCTTCATGTAGTTAAAGCTCTATCACACTTAACCATTCAGCAGAGGGAAGCTTACTCTGCGAGCAATTTGCTAAACATTTTACAGATACAATCATTCCCGTCCACTCACACTCCTGGGTAGATATGAGTCAGAAAGCAGTATCTGACTAAGAAATATTCCCTCTGTCCAACTATAGCAATATGATTCTGCACATGTCTGTAGACTTCTTCATAGTTTTGGATACAAATGACCATGTTAATTCAGTCCCCTTAAACAGCAGGCCTCTATTCCTATGTATTCTTATCACTCTGGCATGTACATGACTATATCAGTAGGAAAACTCTAATGTGTTACTGATATGAATGAAGTGGTTTATTGAAAGTCACTACTGCATAATATACCACAAAAGAAACTTGCAAACTGCTCACAGAATGATGCAGGAATACAAAAGGGAAAAACATGGATACAGAACCATCAGAAAGATGCACATGGCTACAGCAATATAAACAGATAAACAGGCAGGGCTTAAGCACGAGCAAATAAGAGAAAAGTCTAAATCAGTTCTAAACAGGTGGAATATACACTAGGTGATGGAGAAATGAACCATAAACCACTAAGCATTGTAAACATACTTGAAACAAAAGGTTGAAACAAACATGAGAGCAAACTTAATGCATATTAGCCTATCTAAATGTTAAACCATTAATTGCCACCCTACCACCTTTCTGTCCTTCTGTTTGTAGCTCAGTTTCCTATCAAACAAGCTGATTCAGTTTCATAGGTATCTATGCCAAGATCCAGGAAGGCTGAAGAGCAAGAATTCTCTCAGGCTTGGGGGACTCTAAGCCCCCAAACTCCTGAGATGGAGGAGGAAGAGAAGGGAGAGCAAGGTGATGACTGGCCTTTGGAGGCCTCAAAACATTCTCAAAACATTCTCAAAACAAGCAGAAAAGACTGCTTCTGGCCTAAAAAGAAAAGCTGCTACCAAGCTTGCCTTCTGCTTTGAGATTCCTTAAAGGTAGAGAAAAGCAGGGTATAAAAAGAAGAAGAGTTGGTTTTTATATGCCGACTTTCTCTACCACTTAAGGAAGATTCAAACCGGCTTAGAATCACCTTCCCTTCCCCTCCCCAAAACAGGCACCTTGTGAGGTAGGCGGAGCTGAGAGAGTTCAGAGAGAACTGTGACTAGCCTAAGGTCACCCAGCAGGCTTCATCTGTAGGAGTCGGGAAACCAACCCGGTTCTCCAGATTAGCATCTGCCGCTCTTGTGGAGGATTCACGTGAAGAAATCAAACCCGGTTCTCCAGATCAGAGTCCACTGCTCCAAACCACCGCTCTTAACCACTACACCAGCTCATCTTCTTCATTCTTGAGGGCTCAGAGAGTCAGGCAAGGCATCACTGGTATGTGGCTGTAAATTCAGCAGCCCTCTTATTGAGTGGGTGGGGGGCAATGGAGCAGCAGAAAGTCATCCTCTAGGCCAGTCACTCTCAGGATAAAATAGAAGGAACTATGTGCACGGCCATGAATTCCCCAGAGGAAGGATGGGATTTAAATATGAGGGGAAAGTAAAATGGGGAGAACTGTGACATATTTGGCTATCACAGCAAGCTTTTCAGCAGTTTAAGAAGTGACTTTTAAAAAATGCATTTAAAATGCTTTTTTTAAAGGCTTTTAAAAAGTGTTAGTGATCACAGAACTGACTTTTTGTCCTCATTTGCGAGGGAGGGGGTTGTTTTGACCATGCTGGATTTTATATCTGATTTGTTCTGTTATGATCTTACGTCAAGTGTTCAGTTGTATTTATAATTGTTGGTTTTACAGGTTATATTGATCATACACTATTTTGGATAGTATTTCTTCACACAACGCATAGTTAAATTGCGGAACTGCCTGCCCCAGGATGTGGTGATGGCTGCCAGCTTGGAGGGCTTTAAGAGGGGAGTGGACATACTCATGGACGAGAGGGCTATTCATGGCTACTAGTCAAAATGGATGCTAGTCATGATGCATGCCTATTCTCTCCAGGATCAGAGGAGCATGCTGAATATATTAGGTGCTGTGGAACACTGACAGGATGTTGCTGCTGCAGTCGTCTTGTTTGTGGGCTTCCTAAAGGCACCTGGTTGGCCACTGTGTGAACAGACTGATGAACTTGATGGAGCTTAGTCTGATCCAGCATGGCCTTTCTTCTGTTCTTATGGATGCCAAATGAATGTGGAATAGAAATTATTCATATGTAAATACATACATATATAAATCTGCTATCCCAGGAAATTAGACAATTCCAAAATGCCATCATTGGTGCTGTTGATAAATTACTAATACAGAAATTATCCAAGAATTCCTATCATTCCTATCATTAAAATTACTGAAGAAAGCAATAGTCATGTCAGCTTCATGACCGGGATTGATTTATTCCAATGAAGTGTTTTGTGAAATCCAATACCCAGTTCCTCAGGATAAAGAAAATCCATAACTCAAATGATTAAAAATATGATAAAGTCATTATTCTCAACAAACATATTGACTTGTGGCTTGAATAAAATGCATTACTTAAACAAACATCAGCTTTGTCCATTGTTTGCCAAAAAAGAAATATTATCAACAATATGATTGCATTCCTGTTCTTTTCCTTTTGCATTTTTTTCTTTCATTTATGGCATTGTACTCCACTTTACCTTGTATATTAGACATTATACATTAGATATCATTTGTACACTTTGTGAGGTTCCCTGTGCCCTGGGACAGGCTCCCTGCCTTCTGCCACCCTACTGGAGGAGAGTATGGGTCTCAGTTGCTTCAGATTTGGGAAGGGGAGGGGTCCTGACACCCTAATCCACCTCCTTCCCCCAGACTGGCTCTCTACTGCTCTCTCTCTCTTTCTCTGGTCTGCACAAAGCCAATTCTTCCTCCCCAGGTGCAGATTAGTTGTAATAGCTGGAGATCTCCAGCTCGTACCTGGAGGTAGAATCAATATAAAGTTAGCCTGTCGTTATGTAGGTAGTAGATAAAGAACAACAGAATAGCCAAACAACAAGTAATACGCAAGGGTGAGCGTTGTTATAAATATATCAAGAAAGTGCAGCAAGGTGCAAACACATGTAACAAGACAAAGCTTGTATACAAAATACAATTATATACGAAATACAAAAGTACAAAAATACGAAATGTCCAAGAAATATAATCTTTTCAGTTCACAGTGTGAATCTAATGGAGGTGCCTGCAAGGCTGTCCACTTTGTTTGCTATGTAGCATGAATTCTTGGACATAAAGAGCTGCTGCAGAGTTCGCTTGACCTGTATCAAGAGTGTAGGAATACAGGGATCCGGTAATCTTCCTGTTTCGATTATTAATCTTCCTCAGAATAGGACGTGGACTGCTCAGTAGCTAGTTCACACGTCAGAATGAGAGAAATTCTTTCATTCTGTGAACTAGCCACTGAGCAGTCCACGTCCTATTCTGAGGAAGATTAATAATCGAAACAGGAAGATTACCGGATCCCTGTATTCCTACACCCTTGATACAGGTCAAGGGAACTCTACAGCAGCTCTTTATGTCCAAGAACTCATGCTACATAAAACAAAGGTACCTGGAGGTTGGCAACCCTAATTCAGGCAGGTGGGGTCCTCTGGCCAGACTGCAGCTGGTCTCCTTGACCTGGACCTCACCAGGCCTGCCCTCGGCTTCTGAGGCTTTGCAGCAGTCATTGCCCACCCATGATGTCATCAATTGTCAAGGCTGCCATGACTGAGCCTTGCCTGTCATGGCTGTTGTCACCCACTCTGCCTGGCTCTCCCCAGCGTTGGCAGCCGGGCTGTGGCTCCCTGCCTGCAGCCTGGTGATCCTTGGGCCCTGGATCTCCCTGACAGGATGAATTGAGCATCCTTCCACCCTCAGCTCAGCTCAGCCCCAGCTGAGCTGAGTCAGGGGCCGGTCTCCAGCCCACGACAACACTGTTTGCAGGTAACTGAGTCAAAAACAGCAGTCAGTTTTAATAGCAATATTTCTATTGAATGTTGATGATGTGGTCAAAAAAATACAGCCGGTTTCAAAACAAACTTCCGTGGCAGTGGCTAGATTTGTTTCACTCCTTACCTCACCCTTTTGATGGCATTATCATCTCTATATGGATGTTTTAAATTGTTGCTACAGATGCTCATAGATCGTTTGTTTGATTGTTGATGGATATGATTACATTTTTGATATTTTGTAAATTGACCTATGAACTATGTTACTGAAGTGGCACATATTCGGAGAGACCTTAATGTCCCCTCTTTATAGCATAATTTACCATCTGTTTCTTCAAGGATCAGCCAGATATTTTAATTCCTTTCAATTTGAGGATTTTAAACAATCCTTAGGAATTTCTTCAACACCATTTCATCGATGGCAGCCAATAGCAGCTTTTCAATGAAAGGTTTGCCAGGAAATTGACCTCTTTCTGCTTCTAGAACTTCAGGAATTTTAAAAATAGTATTGTTTAATGGGGAGGAGTCTGAGTGAGTATAGGAAACAAAAATAAGACCTTGAAGAAGGCAGGAATCAATTTGAGAAAGGCTTTCCACCCAACTTAGAGAGCCATTGTGGTGTAGTGATTAGACTGTCAGAATAGGATCTGGCAGATCTAGGTTTGAATCCTCAGTGTGCCATGGATTCTTGCTGGCAGACCTTGGGGCAGTCATGCACTCTTAGCCTAAACTACCTCATGGGGTTGTTGTGAGGATAAAATAGGGCAGAGGAGAACTATGCCAGCAAATCTGGGTTCCCATGGGTGAGAAAGGCAATGTATGAATAAAATCAATACACAAGAGAAAGAGAAAGAAAGAGAATGTCCAGTCTATTCCTTTCATTGCATCCCTTCTCTGGGTCAAGCTAGATAAGACAGATATCATTGGTCACTCAGATTTTTTTAAAGGTCAGGGTAAAGAGGGTAGCAGTTTATTCCTTCTGTTCTTCGAGAGTCAGTGTGGTGCAGTGGTTAAGAGCAGCAGACTTTAATCTGGGAGAAGTGGGTTTGATTCCCCATTCCTCCACATGAAGCCTGCTGGGTGACCTTGGGCCAGTTCTCTCAGAACTCTCTCAGCCCATGCAGAGGCAGACAATGGCAAATCACCTCTGAACGTCACTTGCATTGAAAACCCTATGGGGTTGCCACAAGTCAGCTGGGACTTGATGGCACACAAAACATACACACACACATGTGTACATGGTTTAGCCTATCAAAACTGCCCTTTCTGTGCTGTTGTTACCTGTGGAGGGGGAGACATAAAGATCACTTACCTTCCAAAGTTAATTGAAGCATTGGGGGGGGGGGGTCAGCTTCTGTCCATAAAACCATACAGAACGGGAAGGATTACATCCCTTCCCCTTCCTGGTCTGAATTGCAGTTCATGTTCTTAACATTACCTTTTAAAAACCTGGAAAGATCGGATCATTGATCTTCAAGCATTTCATCTCTTTTGACCTTTATTTAGCTCCTCGTTATTTTATTTTTTACATTTTGTTGACATAAATCTTAAAATACAGATCACAATATGAGACAAGGTCAAGAAGATCATGTCTAAAAAGGAACATGTTCATGAATTTCATTCTCTTCACAGCCCTTCTAACTTTACATGATGTTAAAAGGCCATTCATCAAGTTGAGTTCTGTCAACATGCTGTCAGCATGAGAGACCCTCAGTACAACATCCCCGAAGAAGGAAGCAGATTATAGCATTTTTCATAAGTAGGAAATTACATTTATTGCACTACTTTTTGTCTCTGTACCTTGTTTTAAGAGGATGTGTTATGATATTCTCTGTGCAGTCTGTTTCTAGTGTTATTTAGCAAGTGTCTCTCCCCTTGTGGCTTGTAAGATAATCAGGACAGGATCTGCTTAGAGACCATCACCATAATAGATAGAGCCTCTGCTTAGAGAAGGGAGCCCCGTGGCGCCGAGTGGTAAGCCGCAGAACTGCAGTCAAAAGCTCTGCTCACGACCTGAGTTCGATCCCGACAGAAGTCGGTTTCAGGTAGTCAGCTCAAGGTTGGCTCAACCTTCCATCCTTCCAAGGTCGGTAAAATGAGTACCCAACTTTCTGGGGGTAAAGTATAGATGACTGGGAAAGGCAATGGCAAATCATCCCGTAAACATAGTCTGCCTAGTAAATGTCGGGATGTGATGTCACCCCATGGGTCAGGAATGACCCAGTGCTTGCACAGGGGACTACCTTTACCTGCTTAGAGACTCCTCTATATTCTTAGAGGTAATTGTTATTTTTATCTTGGTTCTGATTCAAGGTCATTCATTTTATTGTTTGTATAGATGTTATTTTATGACCAGCTATGATTTTATGATTTTAGTATGCTTATTACATGGAAGAATGATAGGAAAGCTGTTAGGCTTAGTAATAGGCCTGTGTTAGGTCTGTGTGGAGATGCTGTTGCCAATGAAGCAAATAGTGAATCTTTTACATATATTAAAGCTCCACATATATATTGTGGAGCTCCTTGTGGATGTGGAATATATGGACAGGGCTGATTAGATTTTATTGAATTTCTATTTTGATGTGCAATTAAATATGTTGGTATGCTTTCAATTAAATAACTACTGAGAACAGTGCTGGAAAGTAATACCTTGCATGGGATAATTAGAGTAA
Organism: Euleptes europaea; assembly: GCF_029931775.1. NCBI lineage: Eukaryota > Metazoa > Chordata > Lepidosauria > Squamata > Sphaerodactylidae > Euleptes > Euleptes europaea. Next base: position 55,111,206 of record NC_079320.1, read on the forward strand.
TATTTGCTGAAATATGTAGTTAAAGGTCAATCTTAAAACTCTGTTCAATAAAATTAAAATTATTTTCAGTAAAAAAAGATGTGACTGCACTTGAAAAAATAATGAAATCAATTGGGAAAGTACCACACACTAGTAGGGAGTACGTGCACAGGGTAAAAACCACATGTCTAGAACCCAATACAAGTGGTGATTCTTTTTCTGTCTGGTTAGTATGCTCATACCCTAACCAGTAGGACATCCAGCTTTATTAGTATTAATTGTTTAACTGTGAGAGTCCTTACTGCTTAGGGGATCAGTGTTGTTGAATTGTATGTAAGTGGCTAGTGCTTTTGAATGTTTGTAAGTACACTCCTATTTCCAGATACTCCGATTCCCTTATCAGACAAATACAGCATGAACAATATCCATACCAAACTGAGGCCCAGTGCATTAAAAAAAAAACACATAGTAAAGCAAAGCATTCTGTGATTATGGATAAATGATTCCTAAAAGGACAAAAGCACCCTTGGCATCATCAAAAGCTTCATCAGTATGCACCAACAACCCACTTGTTCTTAGGTGGGAAAGAGTGACTGAACTTCTAGGGGCGTGAAATCAATGTTTGTAGCCTCTTCCCCCTCAGAAAAGGACATTCATGTTGATGAAATGTCAAGGCATTTACATGTTCACTGTGCGGAGTCAAACACATGACAGGGCTGATTTCCAATAAACATTGCATCTAGGCTAATACTCGATAGGAATACTATTGTGGTGAAGGTAACGCCCAACTACACTTTTTAATGCTTAAAGGTAAATGGATGCTAGAAATATAATGGCCTTATTGTTACAAGTTCAAATACAACAATCTGTGGATACTTTCGAAAATTCAAAGTGGTATTCCAATGACTGTAGGTCAATTCTGGACAGTTAACACTTTCGTCTCACGGCCAGCTTTACAGGCTTCCAAGCTGCCTTGTGCAATTACACGATGAATCAAGGTTGTGACCAAACTGATCCTTTGCTCTATTGAAATTCAGTAGCAGTGGAGTAGGTATGCACACACACAAAGACATGTTGCAGCTTAATGACTGAAGAATAAGAAGGGGCCGTGGCTCCGTGGTAGAGCATTTGCTTTGCACGCTTAAGGTCCCAGATTCAGTCCCGGTGAAAAGAATCAGGAAGAGAAACAGGTAATTGTTAATATAAAAGACCTCTAACTGATGGCAGCTGTAGTAGACAATACTGACCTTGATAGACTAGTCATCTGACTTGGAATAAGACAGCTGGATGTATGCAAGGTAAAATAAGAAGCTGCCATAAGAGGCAAAAAGGTGCTCATATTCAAGCCTCATTTGCTGTGTTATTTACTGCAAATTTGCCTATCAATTTTACATAATTTTATGTAATACATGAATTGTGTTACTATGATATTGTGGGTTTGTTATCATAGCAAAGTGGGGCAAGCGTATATATGGCATGATCCAGTCCACCACAGCTATAGCACCACCCACACATTGAGGATTCACCGAAGCTCATAGAGCATGGTTTCCTTCACCTGTGTGTATTGTCCATAACCACATCCAGCCATCCTTCTTACCCTTATACATAATACTTGTACTCCAGAGCAGGTAACTTGTACCAAAGGAAGGGCTTGATACAAATATGGAAATTGTGTTCAGATCTTCCTAACAGCCCGTTGAGCTGTATGTGCAAACAGACAGATGAAAAAAGGGGGAGCATTATGGGAATCCTGTGTACATGGGGGATTGGATCAGCTACATAGAATTTCATCTCTATTAGATGTCTCAGTAACTTCAAGGTCACTTTGAGCTCATTATGTACCTGCTCATAGTGTAATTGGCAGAGATTAAAACTAGCTGGCAATGGTATTATCAGCATGTTATGTCATTACCCAGTGATGATCATGAGGTGTTTAATATTTTATCATAGTCACTTGACATGCCTTATTTCTTCTGATGTTAGATCAAACAGTATGATCCAAAACTATTCCAAACAGTTCTACTAGTATATAACTGTCTACTAGAAGGAAACTAAACAGTTGTGGTAAGCAATAAAGCAATTATATGCAGAAACTTTGGACTGTTCTTCAGAGAATTCCAAACCCTAAACAACCTTTAATGCAGAAAGAATAATCAGAAAATTAAAAAGATAATTACCAGCACTCCTTTGAATAGGTCTTTGCTGGTAACATTTTCAATAAAACCTACTGGTCAGTATTCATATATTTAAGATTTCATATTCAAAATGTACATTTCATATTCATAGATTATGATTTGGGATTAATGTAGTATTTTGGTTAATAATAGGAGCACCGTGGCACAGAGTGGTAAACTGCAGTACTGCAGTCCAAGCTCTGTTCATGACCTGAGTTTGATCCCGATAGCCAGCTCAAGGTTGACTCAACCTTCCATCCTTCCAAGGTCAGTAAAATTAGTACCCTGCTTGCTGGGGGTAAAGTATAGACGACTGGGAAAGGCAATGGCAAACCACCTCATAAACACAGTCAGGCTAGTATACATCGGGATAATATTTCATCACCCATGGGTCAGTAATAACCCAGTCTTTTACTTTTTTTGTTAATAATAGATTATGAGAAATCTGTGTACATGAAGGGATTAGGCATTCAATTAAATAATTCATTTTTGTTTGGAAAAATGCAAAGAAGAATTTCCAAAGCAAACATTTTCCTTTTAATTACGATAAATATCTTTCTCCTCTTTCAAACAGGTGCCTCCTCTACTGCCATTAATGAATTTATTTATTTATTTAGAAAATGTATACCCCTCTGTTACCTGAACTGGACCTAGAGAAGGGGAAATTAGCTTTGAAAGGGTTCCAGAAAGGAATAACATGAACTCTTATAGGGATCTTAGTAGAGATACCCCAAAATAAAATTAGGAAGAAAGAGAACAAGATTGCGAACACACACACTTTATTGTATACAAAATAAAATAAATAAAAATGTAATGAACCTACACTATGCACTGGAGAACTGATTCCCTAAGCCTTCACACACACACTACCAAGATAGGGTAAGGATGAGAGAAGAGACAAGGAGAGGGAAGGGAGGGCGTTCAGATGGGCAGTGTGACTTGATCCAAGGTGAGTGAGAAGTAGCAGATCAGGGGGTCTGTGCCACAGAATCCCAAGGCAGCAGAGTATCAAGGAGAGAAAAGGATCATGCAAAGTCATTGCAGGGGTATCCATGTAGTGGAAAAACCTGACTCACTTTTCACTGACCTGGGCTAGTCCTTTTATGGGGGGAAATTCCCTAGCTCTACATCGGACTCCACTATCCCAGGGTTGGGATTGGTCCAACATATGAAGTTTGAATTTGACTGGACAGTCTGAAGGTAACTGCTGCAAAAATCTAACACGAAGATGAGCCCGAAAATACCTGACATTCCAAGGTAGGCCACTTGTTGGACAGTTTTAGCACATTGATATAGGACCGAGTGTGAATGATGGGTTTAAATGTCCTCTTGATGGCTCATCCTGGGTGGATTGGATGTTAGGCTGCCTTTACCAATGGCCAGATTGGATTAGTGATACTTAAGGGTTGACCATCTATGGTTCACATTGGTTCACATTGCCTTGATGAAGTATCCCATATTAGGCATGTCTTGGAGCTGGGGGAATGTAAATTCCAGTGACACCCTGCCTCAGTGATATAATTTACCTTGGTCATGACAAATGAGGTGTGTTTTTGAGACTCATTTTCGACATCCCCACTGTGCTTAGGCTTTCAAGGGGGTGCCCTGCCAAACAACTAATAAGAACATAAGAAAGGCCCTGCTGGATCAGACCAAGGCCCATCAAGTCCAGCAGTCTGTTCACACAGTGGCAAACCAGGTGCCTCTAGGAAGCCACTAACAACACTAAGAGGAGATTGGGGATCAAATTGGGGTGTCTCAACTGAGGAGAGGACAGGGGACTTACACCTCATTTCTGCCCCTACACGGGCCACCAAGGTGGCTAAAACATTAAAACATACATGAATATGCACCAGTAGATGTACTTGGGTTCCTGCTGCAATTGTTGCAGACCCATGCTTAGGTGTAAGCTTTTACTGTCCAACCTATTCAATGGAACAAACAATGTGGTATAGTGGTTAAGAATGGCAGATTCTGTTTTGAAGAACCAGGTTTAATTCCCCACTACTCCACATGAGTGGCTGATTCTAATTTGGTGAACCAGGTTTGTTTACCAACACCTCCACATGAAGCCTGCTGGGTGACCTTGGACTAGTCATTGTTCTCTCAGTACTCTCTCAGACTCACCTACCTCACAAGGTGTCTGTTGTAGGGAGGGGAAAGGAAGGTGATTGTAAGCTGCTTTGAGACTCCTTAGAGGTAGAGAAAAGCGGGTTATAAAAACCAAATGCTTCTTCTTCTTCAGTTAATGCACTCCATAAACTAAATGCTACAAAATCAGCCAGCACAAGGATAAACAAATCATAACTTCAAGACCAGCAAATGAGTGCTTTGTATAAGTGGCACCAGGACAACAACAGAAAATATCTCATTTCCCTTGCCTTATAGTGTTGCAGGCTGTTCAGCTACTGCAAGTATTTCAGTGAGGATGTGTTTATAATAGTTAATTAGGAACTTATTAAAGATTGGCAAACACTGTTCCTGCCTAGTTTGTGATCTGTTTTGGATATTTTTTGTGATCAGGCTCTTTCCCAAGTTCCATACCCAGAACACTTTTAAAATAATGCATCAATCTCTGGTATGATTATGGAAAAAAATCCAAAATATTACATGCATTGTGGCGTCTATTAAAGTGAACCAGAAAGCAGGACAGCACTTGTCTTTACAGAAATGGACAAAAGCACCTACCAGCAAAACTATAAACAGGGAAGGGGACAGAAAAATAGTCAATAAATGAGTTTATAAAATATAGCTACAGAATGTGATTCTTATAGTGCCGTGTTGGCGAACCCATGGCACGCGTGCCACTTCCGGCACGCGTAGCCCTCTCTGCTGGCACGCACGGTTCCTCCAAGCCGCTGGCCTTTCCGGCTCTGCCTCGCCCCGGGTGATCTCCAACCAATAGAGATCAGTTCCCCTTGAAAAAATTGCCACTTTGGCAATTGGACTCTATGGCACTGAAGTCCTTTCCCAAACCCCGCCCTCCTCAGGCACCACCCCAAAAACCTCCCACTCTTGGCGAAGAGGAACTTGGCAACCCTAGCCTCTCCCTCTGGGCCCCCTCTGGGGGTGGTATTCAGGTTAAATTGCCGCATTGGCACTCGACGATAAATATGTGGGTTTTCGGTTGCAGTTTGGGCACTCGGTCTCTAAAAGGTTTGCCATCACTGTTATAGTGCATTCCTAAGGAGAGTTACTCCAGTCTAAACCCATTTATATCAATGAGCTTAGACTGGAGTAACTATCCTTAGGAATGCACTGTTACTGTTATGAAATTCACAAATAGCAGGATCTGAAAAGTTATCATTTTTAACATGATTTGCAATGTGCTAGTTGAACTCCTTTGTTCACCTTAGTCATTTTAATCTACTTTTTCATGCCACATCAATGCTCATTTTGTATTCTCATAATGGCTTAGATCCACCTGTAATTTCTGTGAATGTAAGATTTTTCCATCCAGGCAGTACAATTTCCCTGTCCTTTTCTTCCTGCGGCAGCCACAAATACCCCTGAAATGCTGCTTCTGGAGGATTGGGGAACAGTATGCTGTGAGAGAGGAAAATCTATGAAAATTGCCCACCTTCCATCTGTGGAAATCCTCCATGGGATCCAAGTCAATGTTTTCTTTAAATCTCATTTATGAAAACTGAAATGTGACTTTAAAATATGCATGCACAAATGCACATGGGAAATGACGAACATTTGGGGAAAATATTGTACATATATTGTGATGTAGGCGTGATTAGTGCTAAATGAAAAAGCCTGAGCCCAGACAATCACCAAGCATGCCTTAGATAGGGATGTGCAACTGGGAAAACGTATTTTTAAGATTCAGATTTTGAGAAAAGCATAAATACCAGTATGTGTCCCCTGGTACTAGGGTTACCAGCCTCCAGGTAGTAGCTGGAGATCTGCTATTACAACTGATCTCCAGCTGATAGAGATCAGTTCACCTGGAGAAAATGGATGCTTTGACAATTGGACTCTATGGCATTGAAGTCCCTCCCCTCCCCAAACCCCCCCCTCCTCAGGCTCCACCCCAAAAACCTCCCGCTGGTGGCAAAGAGAAACCTGGCAACCCTACCTGGTACTATTTCAGGATTTCAGTTTGGGTTCTACTGGGATTCCAGAATTATTATTTAATAAGGTGCCCCAGCCATCCTACTTGCAATGCTGCAGAGTCCAGACTGGGAGGGGAAATGTTCCTGGAAAAAGGCCCTACCCCCACCAAAGCAGGGAGGGAGGGAGGGAGGGAGGGAGAGAGAAGGAACCAGCCAGACCCACAATTTTGCCAGGCCCCAAACTTGGCTTGCGTTAGCCAGGAGCCACCTTCCCTGGGCTGTGAGAGATGCCTCTCTGTCTCCACCCTCCTGTTGCCAGGGAAACCTGTTTAAAGGGGGGGACGACAGGCCTCCAATCCTTAAAATGCCACCTCCAGATATTCTTGAATATTTCCACAAGTGTACAAATCCTGAACACTGGTATTCCCAAGAATCCTGAATGCTCCAGATACCTGAATATACTGGGAAAATACAAATAAGGTATTTTGGGGGTACATATTCAGACAATATATATGTGAGCACATTTCCCTAGTTTTAGATACCAGCAATAGACTTTGCTGGGAAGAATGAAGTAGCCTCATAGGAACATGCAGGCAGAGGTCGACCTTCAAGTATGCGGGCCCTGGGTCATGAAGGGCTTTAAAGGCAAACACCAATGTCTTGAATCAGAAACTAATTGGCAGCTGCAGAATAGGAACAACGTGTTCCCCCTGGCTAACATTTGAGCTGCCACATTTTTCACCGGCTGCAGTTTCTTCATCATCTTCAAGGTCAGCCCAATGTAGCCTGAAAGTCACTGAAGCTTGGACCAGCATGACCAGATAAGGCATCTGCAAATCGAGAACCAGTAACTAACTTAATATAGCAGGGAAAAGGCATTTTTCGCCATAATGGAACCCATTTCTCCAGCAGGAGACTGAGCTGAAGCAACACTCTCAAGCTTTTGACAGTCTTTCAGTGAAAGTAGCACACCATTGATCATAGGAAGAACAATCTTGTGTAAAGCAGTGGCTTTGGAGTCACCGTCATATTAATGACTCTTGTGACTATATAGTGTTAATTCCCAACTCACCTACAACTGGTAAATGTAGAACTGTATGAGCAGCTCTGCTAATAACTCTGGAATAGATTTTCTTTCATTGATTCAGGTTTTGATAAAGTGTTTTCTGTTGCTCAGTTAACTGGAGCACGGAACAGAATACCATGCTGCAGCCATTATAGTCAGAAGTAATGTTCTATAATTTTACAGAACAAGAGTATCCAGAATGTGGCAGGAAGTATATACTTAATTAAGCCAAACTTGACAGATAAGCAAACATAGTGATGTATAAATTATATGCTGTGTGTATCCAGGCATTCATTAGTGTTTCTGAGAACCAGAAAATTTGCAGAACAATATCTTTGATGGAGTTTCCTGCTAGAATGCATTGCTTCCTAGCTATTTTGCAAAGCATCCGCAAATGCTTAACTATGCGCAAACACATATGCAATGTTAAATGCCAAAGAAGTTGTTTCATGTTGTGAATCAGAGAAAATGGACTTAATGATGTAATTTATGGGCTTGCAAAGCAACCCATGAGTATGGGGCTCATCATATATTTCTGTCAATTTGTGACTGATTAATGTATGTGACTAAGGGTAACCAGTATATTGTTACCAGTCTATTGGATCACTCTCATTGTGACATTTGGTCTATCAGCAGGGCCTTTAACAGATGTAGCAAAATATAATTGTGCTAATTTAGTTGAGCAAGTAAAGGCCAATATTATAGTGGGGGGGCGGGGGGTGGGAAGGAGAAAAGGAAGCAGGAAAAGGGGAGAGGCTAGGCGGGCTGCCAGAGAAGTGAAAGAGGAAATAGCGGGGAAGAGGATATGGGGAAAAATTAGATGTCCCCTGCAAGCCCTTGTGGGGCCCCCACTGGTTCAAGCATGTTTTAGGGAGCATGGTTGTGACTGTGCCTCAGTGGAAGAGCCTCTGCTTGGCATGGAGAGGGTCTCGTGTTCAATCTTTGGCACTTTCAGTTAGAAGAACCATGTAGTAGGTGATGCAAAAGGCCTCTCCCTGGATTCCCAGACAGTCACTACCAGTCTCTGTAGACAATGCTGAACTTGATGGACCAATGGTCTGATTCAGCATAAGGCAATGTCATGTATGTTCATGTGTATTTTTCACCACAAATAACTATGCTATGATGTAATAAAGCAAAAAGGCTTTGTGTATGTTAATAAGCAGGTTTCATTAAAGATTTAAATGCCATTGTCTTGCTGGATCAGATCAATCTAGTCTAGTAATCTGTCTGCAATGCTGGAGAGCCACAGGTTGTGAATTATATCTGTTGCTTGTGTTCCCAACATCTGATCTTCACGGTATCTTTGACTTCTGTGAAAGAAGAAGAAGAAGAAGAAGAAGAAGAAGAAGAAGAAGAAGAAGAAGAAGAAGAAGAAGAAGAGTTGGTTTTTATATGCCGACTTTCTCTGCCACTTAAGGGAGAATCAAACCGGCTTACAATCACCTTCCCTTCTCCTCCCCACAACAAACCTACCCTGTGAGGTGGGTGAGGCTGAGAGAGCATGACTTGCCCAAGGTCACCCAGCTGGCTTCGTGTGTAGGAGTGGGGAAACAAATCCAGTTCACCAGATTAGCCTCCACCGCTCATATGGAGGAGTGGGGAATCAAACCCGGTTCTCCAGATCAGACTCCACCACTCCAAACCACTGTTCTTAACCACTACACCACGCTGGCTGGTAAATATTATGCATAGATGACTTCAATATATATAGTAAAACTGGCTCTCAAGTAAAGTAAATAAACCCTGAAGAGATATTTGATTCCCCTTTCTCTGGACAGGTTACCTCAGCAGTTCAAGGTTGCTCTTTTCCCACACAGAGCTCCTTGCCACAAAACCTACACACACCAGTTAAGAATGGTGGGCCTTTAACAGGTTGCTAATTTGTCACACTAGCATAAGCTTTCTTGCCTAAGATGACCCCCAAACCCTAACTAAAAGCCAGATAAAATCCTGGCTAAGCTGAGACTTCTTTCCAGAGCCACGAAATCCCTGTCCAAAAGCGGGGGGAGGTTTTGCTTTACCCTTCTTAAACCGAGGATGGCTCACCCATCCAGTGGAGTTCTATGAGTTCTGATTAGCTGACAATCACTTGGATTTTCATGAAGCCAAAACCGCAATGATTGGTTGAGAGCCCTGGAGGAGAGGCGGGACTTTTAAAGACGATTGCCACAGGGGTAACCTGGTAGATATCATGAAAGGTCAGGTGCACCCCACTTACTTAGTCACCATTCAATATAGAATTCCTGTGTGTCCACATTGCTACCTAATTCTCTGCTGGGGTTTTTTTTTTCTTTCCCTGCCAAAATCCTGGGTTTTCAGGCACTTTAACTTCCTGCTGGGGTTTCCTCCACAAAGCTGTTATTACAGCTAATACTCTGTTAGAAACTACACAGCCCAAGTCTACAGATCAAAGGACAATACAAATGCTTGCACTGCTTGAATCAAAGCCTTAAAGAAAAGATGCCCTGGCAGCTGTCTCCAAATCCTAATACTGGAGCTAGCTGCACAGCACTGCCAATAGCATTTAAGATTATGCTCCTCTTGTGAGGTACTGTGGTTGATAGTTCTTTGTTTTATGGTACTTTGGTTTTTAAAAAAATATTGGCAGCCAGAAACATGACTTGAGTTGCTGTTGCAGACATACATTGCAATATTTTATAATAAATATTAGATAATGTATAATCATTGCCTTGATTTTGCAAAAGGATAAGCATTTCTGGTGAAATAGCTGTGACACCTATTCCCCAAACCTATAGGACAATATGATGGGCTGTGTGTTCATCAGTGAATTAAGCGCAGTTGGTAAAGGTCATGAAGTACAACAGAAACTCTCAGATTATTACACCCGAAATCACTAGCACCAAATCAGTACTCAGATCTGGCACTGCTATGCCACATAAGGAAGGTATTTGTGGGCTGGTGACTCTTTCTGTCAATCCACACCATGGACAGTTCTTCATTTACTGTTGAGACAGCTATTAAAGGCATTCTGTACAAGCATCACGTTAATAGATGCATCAAATGATGGGTATGCTGAGGCTAATTTTAGTTGCTTTAAGAATGTGCAAACATTCGACCCTTTTATATATTTATCAAATAGTGCAGAAAATGTGAAAACACAACAGCATAAACAAGGAATTTTGCAAATTGCCTAATCAATGTGAACAGTCTTCACATTTAATTAAAAATATGTGCAACTTGACAGTGAAAAAAGACATTTCATTCATTGTCTATATGCATTTTCTTCATTTCAGCACTATACCCATTCACAAATCAATGACTGAAATGCATACTCCAGCATCATTGGGTGGCTATGAGTATTTCTGTCCTTATGTTTTACAATTATTAGAGAAAGACAGACTATAAATGAAGTAAATGTTTTTTTTCACAGCACATTAACCAGACAATGTAGGCAGTTCTCTATTGATGTTGCTAATATGTATACAGTTTCCTCAACTTGTAATGAATCTGTACAATAGTTGGTATGAATATTTTCTATTCAAATCATACTATCCATGAAATAAAAGCTTCAAATTACACAAATCTTAAAACATGCAGTTTATCAGAACTTATTTCAAATGGATTCTAAGAGATCAATAGTATAGATGAATTTAATGTCTACTTAAATGAATGGGAGCTTTGATATTAATTGTACTCTATTTCACATCATATCGCATTTTCGAAATACCATGACATTTGCTCTGTGTTCTCAGACACCATTGCTCATTCTCCCAGCATCAGGCTTATGATGACATCTTCTGGCCATGGAGTATTAAAATTAACTGCAACAATAAATTGTATAGTTATACACTTTTTTTAAAACGGGTGATTGTTAAGTGTGTGAATTATAAAATTATTGAGCCAAAAAATACACAAAAATGGCAGTTTCTGGTTGCTACCATGATTTTCCAGAAAAGTAACATAAGCCTTGGATTCCTAGGCATTACAAAAAACACCCTGCTGAAAAATATGTGCTGTTTGTCATGTTCAGGTGATTATTGTCAGGCATCTTATTTTCCTTTCATTCAATGTGGTATAGTGGTTAAGAGTGGTGGTTTGGAGCGGTGGATTCTAATCTGGAGAACCGGGTTTGATTCCCCACTCCTCCACATGAGCAGTGGACGCTAATCTAGTGACCCGGGTTGGTTTCCCCACTCCTACACATATGGCCAGCTGGGTGACCTTGGGCTAGTCAGAGCTCTCTTAGAGCTCTCTCAGCCCCACCTACCCCACAGGGTGTATGTTGTGGGGAGGGGAAGGGAAGGAAATTGTAAGCCTGTTTGATTCTCCCTTAAGTGGTACAGAAAGTCGGCATATAACAACCAACTCTTGTTCTTCTTCTGGATTTCACAGGCAGTGGCTTCTCCCTTCCAATCAGATCCTTGCAAGGGATCAGGAGGTAAGTGCTTCTAGCCAATCACCTTTGGAGACAAACCCCAGAGAACGAATCTCCATGGAGCATTCTGTGATGATCTGTAAGTGCTCAGACTAGGGCTGTTGAATTTAAAAAAATTCGTTTTAATTCGGATTCGGGGCTATGGCCTTTTTTTTCCGGGGAACCCCGAACCCCGAATTCCCCTATATTGGTGTAGGTAGGAATTCAGGTTTAAATTCGGGATTCCCGAAAAATTCGGCCATTTAAAGCTATTTAAACACATTCGCTGCTTTCCGTGTCTCAGGGGGGCATCTTTTGAGCTAGAGGTCCCAGATTTTCAGGGTAGCTTGGAGGGACCCTCCTTGCAAGAACCCCCAGGTTTGGTGAAGATTGGGACAGGGGTTCCAGAGTTATGGGGTCTGGAAGGGGTCCCCCCATCCACCCATTGGAATGAATAGAAGCTGGTTTCACCCCTTACAAGAGGCTTGGATTTTAAAAGGACATTTTCCTGTGTGCTTGAAGCTGACTCAATCTGCATAATCGCAAGGAGATTGCCTAATTTGCATTTGTATATGTCTCCAGCTTACCCTCTGCAACTAGTTGTTGAGAAACTGCCTTCCAACTAGCTGAAGAAAGGCGAGGCAAACAGATCTCCCTGCAGTTTGAACACGCTGCAACTTTTAAATCACGAGAAGAGAGGACATGCCACGCCTAACTCTGGCCTATGCCAACTCCAGGCCACAGCAGGGATTAGAAAGCCAGAAGGCTTCTTCAGAGACCAGTGCCCACTGCCCAGCCCAGCCCACAGAAGTTCAAATCATGAATTGCCCTGGAGGGGAGCTTTTGTTTCAGAAAGCTCCCCTCCAGGGCAATTTATGATTTGAACTTCTGACCTGGCCAGCTGAAAGAACTTAACTCCCTGGTGTCAAAGAAAGCAGGAAGACGTGGGGGATTCCCCCAAACTCGCAGAATTTAATCAGCGTTTCCCCAAAGCTGCTTAGTTTGGCTTCGGGAATCTCTGGTGGTTTTTGCCTTCGGTTCATCCCAAACATGGAAGACACAAATCAAACTGGATTCGGCTGATTTCTAGTTCAGGATCAACCGAATCGACAGGCCTAGCTCAGACTACTCCATGTACTGTTCCAAATGTACATTAATAACTTTCTACTCAGGGCTCTTTGGCACCAGGAAAAAGGCTAGGGGACAAGCAAGAACCCCCACAACAGTGCCATCCCTCATCAGTAATGAGGCTTTTAAAACATGTTCTTAGAGCTGACATGTGACTTTGATCAAAGCAGCGAACTCAGAGATGACTCATAAAAACATCATGCAACTTAGCCCTCAAACTCCCATACCCCCAATCCAGATCCCCCACTAGGGCTATACAAAAAAAAATCTGATAAATTTCGGATTCAGGTTTATTGGACCCAATTTTCTTGGGGGGGGGGGGCGAAAAAAGCCAAATTCCCATACATAGGAATTCGGTTTTTTTTTCAAGTTTCCTGAAAAAATCGGGTCTAATAAAGCCTATGGGGCTTTCTGCAGCTCCTGGGGGGCATTTTTGCAGGTAGAGCCCCAAATTTTGCAGTGTAGCTGCAAGGGACTCTCCTTGCAACAATTCCGAAGTTTGGTGAATATTGGGTCAGGGGGTCCGATTTTATGGGGTCTGGAAGAGATCGCCCCCATACTCCTCCACAGAAAATAGTGAAGTGGCTGTATTTAGATTCTTTAGTGGGAACTTCGCTATGTATCTCAATGGAGGAGCTGGGCTTTAAAGAGATACACTTTATCTCTATGGAGGAGCCAGTGGCCAATACCATATCCCCCAATAGGAATCACAGAGAAGTGCACATGTGCCTAAAGGCTCCTGCTTTGGGGGGGGGTCTGTAAAATCAACCCCCTTTGTCCATTCTACTTGAAACATAGGAAGTCTTTAGGTTAGAGGAAGGACTATATGCTGCAAAGATTTTGTGCCATTATATTTAAAAACAGGTGTCCCAGACTCTCGATTCAATTGGCAAAAGTGTTAGACAAGGATGCATTTTATCAGTCACGTTGCCAAAACTTTGAACTCCCTCCCTGGGGAGATTCATCTGTCTCCCTCTTTCATTTGCTTCTGCTAGCAGGTGAAGACTTTTTCATTTTGTTTGATTGTGTAATGTTTGTGTTTACATGTTTATTGCATTGTTTAATATTTTACATGTATATATTAAATGAAGTTTTAATATTTTAATGCCTTGAAATTTGCTGTTTGGGGACCCCTGTTTGGGTGCAAAGGTGGCATAGAAATGTTTTAAATAAGATAGAACAAAATCTCTATCATTGTCTATGATCATTAATCCAGTCTTCCCCCCACATAATCCAGTCATCTGGTGCCCAACATCTCCCTGTTCTTCCATAGGACCATATTTGGGCATTTCTCACCTAACCCTGATCCACCTATGGGCATTTCTGCCTGACATTCTTGGCCCAATGCCAGCAGAGGTCCCAACCCCTTGCAAAATTTAGCCAATTGATGAAGCTCCCTGTTGGAGCCTGCTCAATTCAAGTATTAAAAAACTCAAAGGCCATTAACGCATTGGCAAGATGTCACCGGTTAATCTTTCTCTCATCTCACACTATTTTAATCTGGGATCATAAAAGTGAACGCACATCCGTCTCCCATCCCACACTATGTGCACCACCCGATGTTCCATGCGTTTGGGATATGGGATAGTGTGGGATATTCGGGGAGTGCTCCGTCACTACCGACGTCATTACACCACAGTCACAAGATTGTGCATGCTTGGCATCTTCCTTTTTTTCCCCTCCCCCCTAGAATGATATGCTGGTATACCAACGCAACTCACTTCAGGACATTAGTTTTTCTCCTGCCCTCCTGCTCTGCAGCAAAAAGCAGAGCTCTCCGGCCCGCAGCTCTGCTGTCTTCGTTTTTGAGGCGGCAGGAGGCTTGGAAGCTCAGGGCAGGCGTGGCTAGAGCGGGGAACGCTGAGTCCGCCGGCCAGTTGAGCGGCGGCTCGGCGGGAGCCACGAGAGGCGAGTGGACGCTTGGGCCGTCTCGTCAGGCTTACCGGCATCGCCCTCTCGCTTTCCTGGCCAGGGAGGGGCGGTTTTTTTTTTATAATAGTTTTTATTTATATATAATTAAGAGGGTACAGGAAGAAAAAAAAGGAAGGGGTAAATGTTATATTTATAAAAACAATACAGTGTTATAAAATGATTTCTAAAAAAAACTTAATTACAGAGTATCTTTAGTTTGTTGTACTTGTGTCAGGCTGATTTCTAATATCTAAAAATTCATATTCTGCTTTAATTTTTGGGTCATTTCTTATATGATTTGAAAGAACCTCCATTGATAAGTCGAATAGAAGTGGAGAGAGTGGACAGCCTTGTCTTGTACCTTTTGTGATACTAAATTCTGTCGGCAGGGAGGGGCGGTTTTGAGCCACTGAGGGGAGTGAGCCTGTGAGGGAGAGGCGTGGCCTTGGCGTGAGGCGTACACAGGGCCTGGTGTCAGCGGGTGGCTGATCTACTGGAGGAGCCCCCCTCCTCTCTTTGGTCCTCTAGTTATCCGGTTGCATCTGGCGGGGAATTTCACACACACACACCCTCTTTAGGGTGGCCAGGCGCTAATAATAAAAAAAAATCATTCCCGGTTGCGTTTGGCCGGGTGATTATCACACACACACACACGCTGGCAAGCACGCACACACACAGTCTTGGGCGGCAAGGACTAATGGAATATCGACCCGGAAGCTCACGCATGATGAAACAACCGGATTTATCTCGATTGTGATCTGTATTTCGGTGATAAGACAGGTCTTACCTACCAGGGGGTAGGTTCTCCTTGCTGCCTCCAGAATATTGTGTCCTCGGGCCATTGCTGGTTGGGGGGCTGCAGTGCTTAATACCCATAACCGCTGCAAGTGACCAGGCTACAAGTCATTTGTAGTGCAATCCTAAACTGAGTTGCACCCTTCTGAGCCCAATGACTTGACTAGAATTAGAAAGGTGTAACTATCCTAAGGAGGGAAGGCAGCATGGTATAGCCTGGTCTTGTCAGAACTCAGAAGCAGAGTCAATATTTGGAAGGGAGGCCACCAAGGAACACTCTGCAGAGGAAGGCAATGGCAAACCACCTCTGATTCTCATTTGCCTTGAAAGCCTCTTGCTGGGGTCGTCATAAATTGGCTGCGACTAGATGGCACTTTACACACACAATAAGGATTCCATTCTTGTCTTGGTAAGACTGTGTCATTTAAGGCTTCACATTCCTAAACTTAGATAATTTAAGGTTACCTGGTTAAGTGATACTTCACGCAATGGAAATTGAGCACTGTTATGTTTAACTTTATTTGACAGATCCTTAAACATGACTGGCAGAATGCAACAGAAAAGCTTTTCCTGCCATGGATATGCCCTGATGGAGAAGCATTCTCTATTAACTTTTTGTGATCCAGAAGTATTAGCTGAGTGATTTGAAGGGGGAGAGAATGGAAAGATTTGCTTTCAACATTTCAGCAAAGGTAGAAAATATAAAAGAACAACAGTGTAAAATATTTAAATCATGGTTTGAAGTCAGCACTGCAATAGCCCCACTGTGTGGAGATCTTTGGCTACTGCTCACTCTCAACAGTTATCAATGTTTAAAAAAAACATTCATACTTTGCACAAACCATCTTTTAACCAATGTACTGAAACTTTTTGCAATCCATGACCTTATGGCCTCAATGTTTACAAATGTGTTTACCTCTAGTTTACTTTGCTTGCTGAGTTGATAGCATCTCTGATGAAGTAGCTGCTCGTTCAACAAACCTTATGCCATGATAAATCTATTCAGGCAGCACAAAGATCTGGGCTGTTTTAAAACATATTGCTAAGATCATGGTTTACAAATAATTCATGCTAAATTAGGTCACTATTTCCTAAAACATTCTTGAAGTTCTTCATGGACTTTGCAGGGGCAAAAAACGGGCTACACAAGGGAT
Source organism: Euleptes europaea (assembly GCF_029931775.1). Taxonomy (NCBI): domain Eukaryota; kingdom Metazoa; phylum Chordata; class Lepidosauria; order Squamata; family Sphaerodactylidae; genus Euleptes; species Euleptes europaea. Next base: position 55,127,852 of record NC_079320.1, read on the forward strand.
GAGTCAAAACCTGAATTAACACTGCAAATGCTAAGCAAAGGCTTAAAGTCAGTGGGCTTAGAAGGGTGTGACTCTGCTTAGGTCCTGATCCAGATCAACCCACTGAATGGTGATGAATGGTTTGGTCAGACCAAGTTGGCTCCGATTACATGACCCCTACCTCAAAAGGGCCTCAACTATGGGACCCTAACAAAACCAGTCAAAGATAGAAAAATGGGAGAAAGCACAGAGCTGTGCACCTGAGCAAAGGTAAATAGCTGAAACCCGAAAAAGCTGTATATTCGGCTTTTTCAGGAATTGCCTATATGCGGTTTTGGTATTTGGTTCACCCAAACCCCGAATATTGCCGAAACGAATAATTTCGGCATTATTTTAAGTTTGGTATATCGATATGTACAACCCTAAAGTCACTTAAAAACTCAAATACATAGCCAACTATTTGATTACTGTGAAATTTCAATTACTAGCCAAAATGTATCCTTCAGCCATTATTCTTTTGGATAAAGCTATAGCATAAATATATACTACATACTACAAGTGGGGACCTACAAGGATCTGCAGGGGGCACCTCATTGTCCCCTAGCATCCCCACCTCACTATTTCCTCTTTCCCTTTCCTGGCAGTCCCACAGCCTCTTGCCTTTTCCTGCTTCCATCCCTCCTTCCCACCCACCAGCTAAAATACCTTTACCTGTTCCTTAGTCTTCAGATTTCCTTCCTTCCCTTTCCTATGAAAAAATCTGGCCAATTTGCACGCTGGCTGCCAGTGCAGGGCTGAGTTGCATGGTTGCTGCCAGCAAGGGGGTGAGTTGTGTGGTGGCTGATGTTGCCAGATCAAGTTGTGTTGTGTCTGCTGGCAATTGGTTGATTTGCACCATCTCTGCTGCCATTGGGCCAGCTGAGTTGGGCAGTGTGTGACACCGCTGCTGGGCTGGGCCAAGTTGCGTGGTTGCTGCTAGTATGGGCCCAGCCCAGTGTGATCATACTGCCATCAGGTCAGACCTGGTTATGCAGTGGCCATTGCTGGGCCCTATTATATAGGCAGTGAGTCTCCAGTGGTCTCCAGTCACTGCCAGGCCTGTCCTAGGGGACATGACAACAAATGTGGACATGGCCTTTTCCAGAGCTCCAAGTTACAGAAATCAAGGCTGAGAAGGAACAGCAATATTGGTGTGGTTACCTAGCAATTTTCCAACATGGCCTCTGATAGTTCAGTAGGCATTCTTTTCTTAAAGCTACAGGCATTGTTTCTATTATCTTGGAAGGTTTTCATCCCCAAATGTGTGTTGTTTGTTTGTTTTTAGATTTAGATTTTTCTGTGGTCCTGGGAATTGCATCACATTTGTGAAGAAATCTCTCTGGTCTGTACCTGGCTCCATTTTGTGGCTCTGTCTATGGTGTAGTTCAGATATAGATATATTGAAGTAAGGAATATTCTTCATGGCTTCCATTGCCCAGGACCCTTTACCTACTCACTGCTGCTTCATTTTTACCCACAGTAGGTTCAGAAATGGTCCTTTCTCCCACACTTCTTTTTAGTCCCCCCCCCCCTCCATTTTGCTAATCCTCACTCCTGGCCCTCATGTTTGACTTCATTCTAATCTTTTCATTTGCTTTAGCCTCTTTCTCAGTTGCTCTGGTGTCCTATACACTGATAGCTCTATAAGTCATTCAATGAAGTGTTACAGTTTAGCCTTCTTTAGCAAAACCTTCCTATGAAATTTCACTAGCTGTTTCTCTTGCCTACTAGGCAGAGTTTCCATAGAAATGCATGTGACTTCAGTAGATTCCTGCCTCTTCCTTTTAATTTTACTACAGTGGACCTAGCTTAATTCCACTTTTAAAAACATTTGAAACTCCCTCAACTTCATTATGGCTGTATACAGAAAAATTATAGGTGAAACAAATGAAGATATAGGATAGGCTCCAACCAGCTCTTTACTGGTTAGAATGGGAGGAAGAACAGTTTGCCCTTAATCATTAAAAAAAGTGTGTGCTGGGAATCATGGAACACACATGGACAAAACCCACATGGGACAGGGGTTATAATAAGGAGATCTGGGCAAGACTGAGTGAAAAAAGCTGGCTGGATCCAACCTATATTCATGAGTTAGCTGCCAAGCATACAGCTGTCTTCCCTCCTGTGCGTGCCTGCCTGCATGACTGTTTTCCTTGCACTTACGCCAGTACTGGAGGTTTCCCATCCTTCCTCCAATCTGCTCCACATTTGTTTGGATGACTGTTGAAGGCACCTGATAAGATGACATCACATTTTAAAATGTCCCCTTTTACACTCACACAACATGTCTAAATAGGCTACTTAAGAGAGATTTTTTCTCTCATTTGAGGTCTCACAAAGTCTGTCAGAAAAAGTTAGTAACCTTTTCATAGAATTATGATTGTCCCTCTGAACAGCAATACTTCCAGCTGATTAAACTATAATTAAAAATAGCCCTCAAAACCTGTTTTGGACTGACCATAGCATCTCTGGTTTTCTAGAAATCAGAGACAGAAGTGCAAGTTGATGGGATGAGGTATCCTGGATCCATTTCCTTTTTGGCCTTTCCTTCCCTCACCATGTTTCTACCACTTATTGTTTTTTCAGGACACATTTTCAGCTGCTTCTCTGCCCCACTTCCTTTAGCTAGCTTAGCCAGCTTTCTTGTCTGACCAGTGTACTTTTCTCTTTCTTCTTCCTACCAAAAATTAATCGCTCTTGGGCTGGTTTTCCACAGGCTCATCTCCCATGAACACAGCACTAGTGCTGTGTGCTCTCAGGGTGCTGCTTTTCCTTTCACTGCCTACTCTGCCACCATGTTGGTTCCATGCTCACTACCCTTTAGACTGGAATTCCACATTGGGAAGGACAGGGAAATCTTTCCTTCTGTGTCAATCTCCCCCTTCAAACTGAAACTCTTCATTTTATAAAGAAAAAAACCCAAAACCTTAAAAAAGGATTAAATTAAATATGTATTTCTGTCATTAGTTTCCCCACCATGTCAGAACACTAATTCTCCAGACAATGAAAATTTTAATTCTCCTCACAGAAATTTGACTCTGTGGATAAGCACTTCATTGTTAGAGCATACTTGTGATGGAAATTTTGGAAAGTTCTCATCAGTTGCTCTCTCAGGGCCAAAGAGATATGACCCAGGGGAAACTAAACAAATCCTCCCAGCATTTAAAGACAGCCAGTGTGATGTAGCGGTTAAAGTGTCAGACTAAGATCTGGTAGACTGAGGTTCATATCCCCACTCTGTTATGGAAACTTGCTGGGTGATCTTGGGCTACTCACACTGTCTCAGCCTAGCCTGTCTCACAAGGTTGTTAGGCTAAAATGGAGGAAAAGGGAATGGTATAAGCTACTTTGGGTCCTCATGGGGGAAAGAGGTAGGGTATAAATGAAAAATAGATGGACGGACAGACAGACAGACAGACAGACAGACAGACAGACAGACAGACAGACAGACAGACAGACAGACAGATAGATAGATAGATAGATAGATAGATAGATAGATAGATAGATAGATAGATAGATAGATAGATAGATAAAAACAATGCCAGTTGGAATCAAGGCAATATTTTACATTTTCTCTGCCCATGCCAGTCAAAACTCGCCCCGCACAGGCCATACCCTGAAAGAGGGAACAAATCTAAGACACCACTCTTTATATTCTTTTTTTCCTTCCAGGGGTAATTACGGCATGGGAAGGTATTGCTTTCAATCAGCACAGCCACTCAGGAAAGAAGGGTTAAATACATCCCCCTGGCCCCAGCCATGAAATGAATTTCTATTACCAGCAATCTCACGCATCTATCTGACAATTTATGAGACAAAGTTTAATAACTTATAAAAAGAAAGAAAATAGCTATTATATTAGGCAAACTGGAGATCAGTTCATAAAGCACACTAGGGGCAGAGTCAGTGCAGTTAGCTCAGCCCAATCAATTACATAATCCAGTATGACATTATTCTCCTAAATCCATACTTGAATGTGTGATCTATCTTGTGGCCACTAGATGTTGGTATTTTACAAGTTTGAACGTATCTCTCTCTCCCCCCCCCACCCCCGCCTCTTCTTTCTCCACTTTGTTCTGCTGTTCAGCCATTTTCCTATCACCGTTAAAATTCAAAAAAACAATCTCGCTCGATGGAGAGAGGAAGAATACCAAGCGCAAATCCATTCTTCAATAGCTTTATAACAGCCTTAGTCTTCACATTTTACACTGATTAAGCCCCCAAAGCAGCTGATATTATATTGAAGCATATGTGCAGTGTTTTAAATCCAGGCGGATACTGAAATACAACGTGGAATTACTCCTACTGCCTTTTTCAGAGAGCAAGCATAGAATTGGTTTGCAGGATAAAACATCGTCTGAATGATAATTAGAGCACAGAAGGACATGAGACTGGAAACAGCCTCACAGTTTATCACATCGATTGCAGAACACAATGCTGCAAAAGAGAGCGTCCATTTTAATTTTCTGTGCTTAGAGAAATAAACATTCTGTACATGGTATCAATAAGCAAGTATATGTTGTAGGTTGGTCATCATTTATTCCAACTACTATAAATACCCAGACTCTAATGAGCATGTTCTGTTGTCATTAACAGCTGCCGTAACAATGGATAGAAATGAAATTCAGGTTCTGAGGTATACATTTAATCCAGAGGCAAAAATGAAGAATGATTCACTAAAATCAATTATATTTTTGGCTCATTAATTTTAAAGGACATATTTAGCATATACTTAAAACACCCTTTCTGAGAGCCATTTTCACCAGGTTGAGGCCTCTGTGTATTAGCTTAGCATTCTTTTCTAGGGTAGAGGAGGTTGCGTAGGAGGGTGGATTTCCAATCTATTCAGACATTTAATTTAAGTTTGTGATTTTAAGGCCAATTTTGGCCAGTTTAGTATAGTGGTCAAAGTGATGGACTAGATCTGGGAGACCCAGGTTCAAATCTCCATTCTGGCTTGGAAGCTTGCTGGGTGACCTTGGGCCAGTCACATGCTCTCAGCCTAACCTACATCACAGATATTGTCGAAGGCTTTCACGGTCAGAGTTCATTGGTTCTTGTAGGTTCATTGGTTCTTGTAGGTTATCTGGGCTGTGTAACCGTGGTCCAAGACCACGGTTACACAGCCTGGATAACCTACAAGAATCTACATCACAGAGTTGTTGTGAGTATAAAATGGCGGGAAGAACAATAATATAAGTCACTTTATATCTCTATTGGGGAGAAAGGTAAGGTATAAATGAAATAAATTGCTTTGATCAAATGGCTTTGATCAAATTTGGAAGAGAGCAGTCTTTATTTTTGAACTGGACACTAAATATACAGAGGCATTAATATAGTGCCACACACAGTGAAAGTCATTTAACATATACATTTCATAGATCACAGTGGGTAACCGTGTTAGTCTGTAGCAGTAGAAAGGAGCAAGAGCCCAGTAGCACCTTAAAGACTAACACAATTTCTGACAGGGTAAGAACTTTCGTGAGTCATAGCTCACTTCTTCAGCTATTCGTTTCATGTTTGTTCTTAAACACAGTTATGTGGAAGCCACTAGAGAATCACAATGTTCAGCCAACTTCAAGAGTATTTTGTATTCAACCAAGCATTTTAATCCATTTGAGACAGGGCTAAGGTGAGGCAATTGATATTAGTACCAGAGAAAGGAAGCGGAAACAGACATTCAGTGGGGTATAGATGCCTGTGAGTTCCTCCTCAGTTGGAATGCAGGAATTAATATTGGTTACCAGCTGAAGTGAAACTGGACCAGAACAGAATACATTTCAGAACCTGGCCCACTCCCCAAATGTTTGTTAGTCTACTATAGCCAGAAGATGGTATAAACACCACCTAGTAGCCTAACATTAATTTTGGAGCAGCTGAGGTAGCCTCCTAGAGTAGATTTTCTACCGATGTTCTGTGACACAGTCTCAGATTCCTGGACTACTCTAGCCTAATCAGTTCCTGGCAGCCCCAGTCATTTGAAAATATGGTTTTGATACACTGTGTTTTTTCCTCAGGTGTTTTTTCGTTGGCTGTGTGCCCACGCCACATCTTTTCCTTCTTTTCTGCATGTGTTTTGCTCCCTCTAGTGGTCACTTCCATCTTTCATAGTTGTTTTCTATTTTTTTTTAATAAGACCTTGTGGTTGGAAAAAAACCCTGGAGAAACAGCTATGAAAGATTGAAGTGACCACTAGAGGAAGCAAAATATGTGCAGAAAGAAAAAAAAACTCTTGACATAGTGCAGGCACATAACTAACATAAATAACGCGTGCAGAAAAACCCTGTCTTTTATTATGCCAGATGCAAATTGCTGTGTGGTGTACTAGAAAAGTTCAGAGATGTTCTGGGACTGCATTAGCTCACATATTCTGAACTTATGGTGCATAAAGACAAGAACTAGGCCTCTTTGCAGATGCTGGAACTGATTCCACAGTCCATTAAAACTCTGTGCAGATGAACCGTTTGCTTCCATTCATCCCCAAAGAGGCATTTAGTTAGCATAGATCTGGCTATTGTTTGCTGGTTTGTCCAAAGAATAGTAAGGCATTTGGTTGTCTGGTTTCCCTCAGGAAAACACTTTTCGGATAAGATAATCAGAAATCAGAAATCAGGCTTTAAGTTTCAAGAAATCATGGCCAGCTTGAGGCCTCTGTATATTAGCTTAGCATTCTTTTCTAGGGTGTAAGAGGTTGTCTAGGAGGGTGGATTTCCAATCTATTCAGACATTTAACTTATGTTTGTGACTTTAAGACCAATTTTGGCCAGTTTAGTATAGCGGTTAAAGTGTTGGACTAGGATCTGGGAAACCCAGGTTCAAATCTCCATTCTGGCTTGGAAGCTTGCTGGGTGACTTTGGGCCAGTCACATGCTCTCAGCCTAACCTACATCACAGAGTTGTTGTGAGTATAAAATGGAGGGAAGAATAACAATACATCAGCCCATTCCTGAGGCGTGCCATGGGTGCGCCCAAAGCCCTTAGGAAGCCAACGAAGGCCTCTGCCGGTGCAGGGGCCCACAACACCGGCGCCCGGAAGGTGCACACCGGCGTGATTGGCCCCAGCTCTGGGGCCCGGATGCTGCCGCAGCCTCCCACCAACCTCCAGCCACTGGCATAGGCGGCAGCGGCGAGCCGGGAGGCGTTCCAGTGCCCCAGGAGGTGTTCCCAGGGCGTAACGGCACCCCAGGAGGCATTCCCGGGGTGTTCCAGTGCTGGCTGGAGGCGGGGCCGACGTTAGTCGGTCTCCTGAGCCGTTTCAGCTCAGGAACGCCCCCCTTTTTTTGCAGAGATACGCCAGCTTTTTGCTCATAGGGTTGCACCGGGCGGAGGTTTTGGCAGTGCTGAAACCTCCTTAGGAGGCAACGCCACTGGGTTGCCTCCTAAGCCCGGCACAGGCATTCCTCTCAGGAATGCACTGCAAGTCACTTTAAATCTCCATTGGGGAGAAAGGCAAGGAATAAATGAAATAAAGAAATATATTTTTAATTTGAGAGCCCAGTCAACAATAGTGATATGCAAATGAACATACGCTAATGTGATACTCTCCTATGCTTCTGTTTCACATAAGAAGAAAGGCAACTGGTCATGTCCCTAATAAGGTTGCCCAGATCCTCTTCATTTTCAGAGAGAACCTATTTGTTTGAAGTACCACAGCCACAATGAATGTTCTGGAACATACAGCACATGGACCTTGCAGTGATAGCACAAAGACTGGCAATCTTCTCTTTCTTCACAGCAGCCATTTCCAGCTCTGGGGAAGTTTTTGCCCAGGGCTGTAGTACCTGTATACAGTAATGATTATGTGGGTCAGGAAGCTGCAGTTGGGAGGAGGAAAGGGGCAACATCGCTCCATTCTTCCTCTTGCATGAACCCAACCTTCCTAGTCTCCACTGCAGCTTCCTGACCCTCATGGCAATTCTTCGCTGCAGGTGCCACAACCTGGTCCAGCCATACACTTCCCCAAGGTCAGAAATGGTTGCTTGGGGAAGGGAATGATGGGATGCCACTCCCTAGTTTTAGAAAACAAAATTGACTCCTCTTATTCTAGGACAGCACACTGTAGGAATGCCTCATTTCTGGGACTTCAGAGCCCTACTTAATTTATTGCATCTACAGTTTCAGAGAACATTGTAAATGTCTCCTGTGTCAGATTCCACATAGCCAAATATCACGAGGAACATTGCATGGCTATTATCAGTCTTACTGATGTCACTATGACCAAAAAAGCAAAAGCAAAAACATTTCTGCAAAGTATGATCCCAAAAAGAATGATGGGAAGTCTTTAGTGTTTACTTAGAAAGGAATATAGAAGGAGCAAGCAAATATATTTCAGAAAGATCTGAATGGGAATGGGAGTGTTTGGAAACATTAACTGATGATTAATTACTTTCCTTTTTGAGAAATGGTACTTGACTTTTCCATCTTGTATAAGCAGAAGCTTCAGGAAGGTGATGTATGATGCTTACATTTATACTAATTTGAAAAGCAACAGTTTATTCATTATAACACATAATATTTAACAGTAAATAGTGGAAGCTGCTGAAGTATGCCTGATGTGTTTTAGTTTTCCCTGTATGTGAAGTATGAAAATATGTTTCTGTGTTGTATCAGCTCAAATTTTTATAAATGTCTCTTTCTGTTTCTGAAATTTGCTCAGAATTGATTGAATTCTGGGAGAAAGATTTTAGTTTAGGTCCTAATAAATCTCAGTATATGTATACCTGTGCAGATCCAATCTCATGCACTAGTAATATTATTAACTTCAGTAAATCTTCCAAACAGTCACTGAGGGCAACCCCAAGGGGTCTACATTATGATATTACTCTCAAGATTATAGAAGTCTGAATGATAGTCAATAGATTATCACGCCGGCTCCAAATCCCTTTCGCCCCTTCCCCCGGTTAGGATTGGGCTGCCTATTGTAGGAGCTTAATACTGAATATTGTTTTCAGAACCACTGACTATTCGAATGTGTTAGACATTCCTAACTGAAGTATTGACTATTCCAGTTGGTAAATACATCCCAATCAAGTTTTTCCAGTTAATCATAATTTAGACAATTCCATTTGAAAATAAATAGCCAAGATTGTTATATCTGTTGTTGACAGTCAATGAGTGTGCTCTATACAGTAAATCCCCATCAACTTGAACTCCTTGCACTGGTAACACTTTCTTGGGTTTAAGTCAATAGCCCCAAGTGGAGCCAAATATGAACAATGCTGTCTACTGTATAGGGATCAACTTTGAAACTACTATCAAATGATATGCTGATCTCCTGGTAGGTATAGGTTGGATATGCCAATTTTACTCAACACCCAGAACACTCAGTTGGATGGCACTTAGACACAATGGCAGTGTCAGATAAATATTTCTTCAGGGCATAATCTACCCCCCCCCCAAAAAAAAAAGTATACCAAAAAATGGTTTTCCGTGTCTACCCTCCTGATTTGTATATCACAACTTCTATGTAAACTCATTAACAATCATATGTAAAACAAGAATGACTAATTGTTAATATACAAGTTATTGTACAAACCAAGGCACACCTCAAATACATATTGGGTTAGATTTCCAACATAATGTGAGAATCTATTCTTAACGATACTACAACAGACAGGATAGGTCTGAACTGGCATAGTTACAGAATTAACTATAATTATAGCTATAAGTGCTAAGACTACCTGCAGGACAGGGTTGGATTTTTTCTATTTCACTAGTTTGTTTTTTGTATGTTATTACATTAAGCATCTACTGTATGTATGTATGTGTGTATATGTGTGTGTGTGTGTGTGTGTGTGTGTGTGTGTATAATCTGATTTTTTTGTTTATTTGTCTGTCTTATTTGAAACTAAATGAAAATATATATTTTTAAAAAACTTCTATGTAAACCAAAGGGCCTTTTAATGACAAAGCGCTAGAGGAGAATTTCTTGGGCTGTAAAATTGAAGCTCAATATGCAATTCTACAGTTCAGCCAGGGCACTGGTAGAATGACACTTAGGATCAGGAAGCATATTGTCCAGATTTCTGGAACCCATCTGGCTCTTTGAGTCTCCAGCAGTCCTAACTGACCTAATCCAGCAATATGGGGAATATGGGATCTATTCTCCCAGAAGCTAGTGCTCCAGCACTGATAATGGTGTCTTCCCAAAACTCTGATCACCCAAGAAGCCAGTGTAAAGTATCAAATCCAACATGGAATGGGTTCCTAATGGTAAAACATCAATGTCAATATATTTAATCCTCTACATGGCCAAATCTGTGATAGGAGCCATGAACACACAAGACAGATCTTTCTACAAAGCTGAAAAAGCTTTGCAGAAAAATGTGTCAAATAATAGAAGCAGCACCTGTAGCTTTAAGAAACTCAGTGGTCACTGTGGCCATCGCTAGCCAACCACAACAGTGTTGTTAGCCTTCAAGCCTTAGATTCTGCTAGCAAATGGCAGGTTGAGAGGAAAGGGCCCTTTCCAGGGCTGTTTTGGCCTTTGAGGGAGAACGTATTTATGCCAGCCCTGTCAGCAACCACTGGGCAACCTGCTACCACCCAACTTGCGTTACTCACCCAGGCCTGGATGTTTGCTACTGTTCAACAGCAGCCACCTCACAGAAGTAGTGGTCAGAGTTTCAGACAAGGATCTGGGAGACCCAGGTCACCAGTCTGCCATGGAAACTCATTGGATGACCTTGGGCCAGTTGCACATTCTCAGCCTAACCTACCTCACAGGGTTGTTGTGAGGATAAAATGGAGGAGAGGAGAATGACGTGAACTGCTTTGGGTCCCCATTTTGGAGACGGGCAGGGTATAAATGAAATAAATAAATATAGCAGAACATGTGAGCAGATAAAAGGTAGATGGGTGGGTGGGAAGGAGAGAAAGATGCAGGGAAAGGTGAGGATATGCAGGTTGCCAGGAGGAGGGAAAGAGAAAATAGTGTGTGGTACATGGGGAAGTGAGGGGCCTTCTAAAAGTCCATGTGGGTTCCCTAACTCTCAACTGGGCCTGGCCCAGTGCTCAGCCCTGTGCAACTGGGCCATAGTTTTCCTTAGGCAGAAGCTACCAGGAGAGAACGAGGGAAAGTGGAAGGAGGGACAGATAAAGTAGGTTGGCTGGTGGGTGGGAAGGAGACAAGGAATCAGGAAAAGGGGACAGGCTACAGGTGCTTTTGAGGAAGGGGCTGGTAAAGGGGAGGAATGAGTCCTAGGGAGACACTAAGTTCTTGAACATTTCAATGGAAGTCCTTTTTTAAAAAATTCCCCTGACATAGGACTTCCAGACTCACAGGAAGCAAAGGATTTAATTTGTAAGCCACATCCAGTAGGTCTCTGGAGAGGTGGCATTTAAATGTTATAAATATAAACATGATTTTAGCACTGCATGTTAAATGTTAAAGGAAACTACTGACAGAAAAGAAAGGCTGTAGCCATAAAATGTTCAATCACAAAAAGAGCCGTGGCAGCTACCAAAAACTGAATAAAATGTGTCTGAGCACAATTTATCCACCCTAACACCTCTTTCTAATCCACTTGGAACTAAACTATTATTCATTTTTGTAAAAAAAAAAAAAAAAATTCAATTAAGAACAAGTGCTTTAACAAGCATATTACGCCACAATGCACCACAAAAGATTTCCAGCACACTGTCTCAGCGCCTCCTGTACATTGTAAGTTACAGCTTAACTATGGTCACTTTCACAAGAAGTGATTAATGAACTTATTTTTCTCCATTAAACAAGACATGTTATATTTCCCATTAAATTATTCAGGCATAAATTACAAATAGGTTGTTTTATTATGGTACTAATACAACTGGTTTTGTTCAGATAAGCCTTTCCCAAGTCAGGAAATTCGTTGCCAGTTTCAGGCAATTTTTACAGCTAGTTTTGTCTAATACGTTAAGGTAGGACATAAGCTATTAATCTTTGAGTAGCTTTGACTACATTTGCTTTAGAACAATATTTCTAAGAGAAAAGCAAAGTCTGAGTGCCCATCTTGTGCATGGGTGCGTGACATAAAATCAGGACAAATGAAGAACAGAAAGTGGCTTTCATAACAGATTTCAGTGTTTGACCAAGCATTTCTAGGACTTCCCAATGAGACAAACTGCCCAGGATGAATCCATGACTCTGTTATTTCTGGTCATTCTGCATCACATGGATCAACAGGGTATTTGATATGCTATAATATCTCCAAAAGGATCATAAAATGAAGTTTTTTTTAATAGAGTAGTATTTCTTATGATATTTTGCTTCCCTTATAAATGGACACATGGGGTTTTGTGGAGAACATAATTTTACATGTCAATTGCAGAGTGATAGATTTCAGAGGCAGTCATATGAACTTGACAATTAGATGCCCATGAATGTAACAGACCCCCCTCCCCAGGGGTGAACGATGGATTCTTGATTATATTAGTGAAAGGTGTGGGTTCAGCTTGCTCTCCTACTAGATGGCCATCTACAAAGCTATTGGGTTGAGGAAATCCAATCTAGAGGATGCTAAATGACAGGAACTAGTGTGCCTTAAGAAACCTGTAAATGTGATGGCCCAAACAGATTAACAGGAATATTGACCCCTGAATACACAATATGCAAAAATAAGTTGAATAAGCTATGAAACAACTATAGTGATTTCTAACTACTTCTGATACATTGCCATCCTTGTAAAATTACAATTAATTTTCTTGTAACTGCATAATCCTATGTAGAAACTGAACAAATTGGATAGACATTAGCAAAACCCAAGGTTGTGGAACACTTCTGTGCCCAATTACTTGTTCACTGTAGCAAATAAGAACATCTTCTCTTCTGAAAAATAGGGTTTATGTATGGTCCCAATAACTGTAACATCAATAATGTGTTATGGAGTCCCTTTGAACTAAGCTCTGTCGTCATATTGTTTGATTTCTGATGTAGACAATAGCTTTCAAAGAATCCATGACCAAGCCACAAAACAGTTTAAATTGCAGCCTGGTGTCTTGTTTTCTTTGATAGAAATAAAAATAATTAAAAGGAATTATATTAATTATCCTATTTTTAAAAAAATTAAATGAGTCTAAAGATGGAAAAACATGCCCGCTGTTTAGCTACTGCATAGAAAACAATTACCCAGTCACTGAGAGATGGAATGATATAACATGAGTATATACTATGTATATAATGGGCGAAAACGCAGCCGCCTTTATTCCCTGTTTCAGCCAGAATTCAGCCAGGATCAAATGCACTTTCGGCGAAGACGCATGCGTTCGATCCTGGCTGAATCCTGGCTGAAACAGGGAATATAGGTGTCTAAAGCGACCATGCGTTTTCGCCCAATGTGAGTTACTTCCAGATCCACATCCTTCCAGTATACCGTTTCTATACTCTGTTTTTGAGCTTACCAGAATGTGACAGTATACAGTGCTAAAGAAAAGTAAAGTTAGTGGAGTCTAATCATCATTGTTAAGTTTTCGAATGAGGTTGCATCCCTTTTAACATGCAGAAAAATAAGCCCACAGAATATCAAAGGGAGAAATAACTGCCAGAGCTCTGGTTTCAGTTTATTGAAATCTGCATGTTTGAATTCTAAGCATGTCCTGCCGCAGCAAGCCAAAAAAGTTTCACAGCTAGAATCTCAGCTGACAGCTGAGACGTCAGTTGGAAGAGACAGCTCTGAGAATAAGGAAGCTGGGTCCTAGCTAGCCCTCAGAAAGAAGGAAATAAAGCAAAGGAAGAAAAGGGACTCAAGATAGTTTCTTAATCAAGTGCACAAGCCCAACAACAAAAGCATGAAAGCATGCAGGCAGAACACAATCCCGAAAGCAGTTCCTGGGAATGCTGAAGATGCTCTGTCCTCTCCAGAGTTATGTAGGGGTGTGCATACTGGGACACTGTCCCAGACATTAAAACAAATGGCTTTGTTTGCTCAAGACAACTGGGTAATAGGGAAGTGGATCTTTTAAAGCTGAAAGGGGTTATGATGGATTCCTGGGAGAACAATTCCTATAAAATACCAGTTCAGAAAATACAAAAATAATAACTGACTGGCTGCAGTGATTCAACAAATCACTGATGTTTTTCATTAATAAGACATCCTTCAAAGAGGAAAAGAATGAAGCAAGGACAACTAATAAGTACACAAAGTACACAAGTGTATTTATTACATTTTTGCAAGCACTTGGGTCTACATTTCAAAAACGCCACCATCAAGCTGTTGGCACATTTATGTACAAAACAGATTAATTGTAATGCCTGCTACAAAGCATTCTTTGTGAAAATACAAACTCTAATACCAGAGAAAAGCCAAAAGCATCAACATCATTACATGAGTTTAGAAGACATTGTTTTAAAAATCATCACAGTTGTAAGACACATAACTGAAACACTACAATATAGAATCAAAAGAGGTTCATAATACCTTCTGCAGAATTGTAAATACTGGTACTGCACATATCAGAATTTGTGACCCCCGTAAGACAGTAAAGTGTAAAAAATAAAAAATAAAATCAAAATAATAAAACCCAAAAGTCCAAATCAACTAATACTACTTGATGCATAAACATGCCACAAGTAACTATAGTATTACCCTCTACTTACTACAAGAATCGTTAAAAATTACTGATGATGCATGACTAGTAATAGTACAAAGAAGAGTTTTACTCAAGAACTTTTATTAGAAATGCACTTACACTGAGAGAGAATTCACAATGGTCCAATAAGTGCACAAAACTAGCTAGGATTTTTTTTTAACACTGACAAAAATGTCTTGTCAGGATACATCACTTAAAAGACACTTTACAGCATTCTTGTAGCATTAGAAAGAGGCCAAAAATAAAAAACACACCAATTTTGGTCCAATAATACTGATTTTTTTCCTTTTTTTTGTAATTTTTTTTTGTTTTATTTGATACAGGTACTTCTTTCAGATTAACATGACCGACTTTTCCCTTAATATTTTCTTACTCAAAATAAAGGTTCAAATATATTACTAACACTTCCAAACAATAGCTCCAGTAGCAGCCATTAACCTCACTTTAACATAATACAGGTAAACCGGTTTGTGTGTAGGAAAGCTACAAAGCCAAGCTATTACATTTATGGAAGCCTCCTTAAATATATCACATACAGTATATGTATAGTTCATACAGGTGCAATCCACTTAAATTTTTTAAAGCAGGTAAAAATACTTCTGACTCTTAAAGATTGCTGTGTTATAGATATATCACTTTTGTAAATGTAGCTAAGCAGCAATTGGTCACATCAGCACAGGAACAGCTCCAGTTCAGCATACCGTTGTGGAATTACATGGCAATCATTCTGCAAGAAACCTACGCATAGCTCTATGGGATGTTTGTCTATACACTGCAACTCTTGAAAGATCACTGCGGTATTATATGTTTGGAAAAAAGACAAATGGCCATGCATTACAAGCATCACAATCTGCATGCTCACAAGATAAAACAGGAATAGCCACCAATGAAACCTTAAAAGAGAGAACACTCCGATAAGTACATCAAGAATCATACAATGTTAACAAAGATAAGAAGCACTTCTTTTTGTGTTTTTACCTACTCTTACAAATTTAGAAATTGCACCTTTGATTGTTGAAAATGTTCTCAGGACCCTCAGTCAAGATGCTCACTGGTCCACCTGGCATGATTTCCAAATCTGAAGGAATGTCAGCAGTGTGCCTCCTCAAGAAATTGTACGTGGTGTACAGTGGTCCCTTTGAAGTATACCTGTAGTTAAAGTACTTACCGAAATTGAAACTAAAAAGTATAAAAAGCTATTTTTCTCGTTTCAAAAACATATAAGAAACAATGCAAAAAGGTGTTATGCATAACACATACAAAGTGATTTAAAAAAATCAAACACATTTCAGTATTTGACAATAGTTAGTAATCTTGATGTAACAGAAAATAATTGGTTTAGGATTCAGGAAAGGCTGTTTCAGGAGCTTTGTAGTAGAGACTGGTCACACAAGCTATTAACTAATTAGGAAACCAAGTGCTGGACAACCAAGAATTGTACAGGGTGGTTTATGTGCCACCCAAACTATCTTTTGTGAGAAGCACTTTTCATTTTGTTTTAAAAATGGACAAATGGGTGGCCTTTAGTTAAACAACAAAGCATTCAATGGTAGAAAGGAAGAGAAGGTTTTTTCTTATGTGTATGCGTTGAGTCGCTCTTTAGAGCGGGTAGAATGAATATCGTGAAGCTCTTGTTCTTCCTTTGACTTAATATCCTCATACTTCTGCATTCTGCAAGCATCTTTCACATAGGCCCAGTTGGCAGATAGAACCATAAGGTAGTGAACCTGCAAGAGGGAGAGAGGCAAAGATGTCATGGTGTATTTATCATATCAGTCTGAAATTCTCTAGTAATCTCTGTCATTTCCAAGCTCTTTCCAGAATTTGTGACATCAATGGTCATCACTAGGCAGGTTGAAGATAGAATCTACTTAGTTCATTTTTATGTAGGTGGTCATGTTGGACTGCAGTAGAAGACCAAAATTCAAGGTCAATGGCACTTTGAAGACCAACAAGATTTCCAGGGTAAAAGCTTTTCAGAGTCAAACAAAATGTAGTTTGACTCTTGAAAGATTGTATCCTGGAAATCTTGTTGGTCTTTAAAGTGCTACTGGACTCAAATCTTGACCTTCCACTTCATTTTGTATTCACTTTTACAAGCATCTATTTTCTATCATTGCTGCATTTGCATGAACTCATGTAACAGTGTTTTTGATGCGATTCTTCTCTGCAATGGGGTCCTTCTTTTCCTTCGCTGGCTTCACTTTGCATATTCTGATATGTAATAATATTGGCTGTGGCAACCACTATTATTTTGTCACTGATAAATGTGCTGACATTTTATTTTTATTTTACTTTTGTCAATTTGTACCCCGCCCTTTCCCAACCCAAACTGGGCTCAGGGGGCTTCCAACACTATTCATCAGACAAAAGTTAAAACATAGGTTAAACCACAAAATTAAAACAACACGCAGAATTAAAAGAAGGCTGCCTAATTTCTACCTACTGTAATAAATATTTCCTAAAGGTGAGGAGAAAAACAAGCCAGTAGCATTTGTGGTCTATTAACTGTTGCTGCCTCAACCATATGCCTGGTGGAACATCTCTGTCTTACAGATCCTGCGGAACTAAGCTAGGTTCTTCAGGGCCAGGGTCTCATTAGATGGCTGGGGGCACCTTGGTCAGGGGCCCATAGAATTGGTCCAATTCACTTGAAACTGGGGGGGGGAATAATGGATGGGCAGCACTAACTCTGCTGTAATTTAGTGTTATTGGCTCAAAAAACAGCTGTCTAACCCCCCAGAAAAAATCCCCACAGGGAATAAAGGACCTGAATAATTTCAGAATCCTGAAAAAAACAGAATCTAGATACCAAACCAGTATTTGGGACCCAAGTAACGCAAAATACTGATAATACCAGAATTCAGATACCAATTTTTATTCTGGTGTACATCTCTATCTAGAATACATCTTATTTCATGAAGTGAAAAGGTTAATCATAAGCCATAAGGAAAAATCATTCTTACATACAGCCTGATTAGCCTTTTCCACAAAACGGCAGACAAGTGTAAGATCATGGAGCCCACTTTACAGAAGAAAGGTCACTCCTTTCCTTTGAAGTCAGTGGTTTGAGGTCTGCAGACTGTCTATTCCAGTTGGTACCAACTCATTGGACACCATCACTAAAGGACTCTTACATAATTGGATTTTACACTTTTGTGAGTAGCTTTGAGTGTTATGCCAAGACTCATTGGGCTTGACAGGGGGGAATCTCCCTTCAGGGAGGTTCTGAACACAGACATTCACAAAGTAGAAACTTCGTTTTATTTTCAGAAACTTCCCAAGTGTCTGAACTTCCCAAGTGTCTGAATTTGTCTCATATGAGAAATCTGACTCTTGTAAAGCTTGCATCACCATCCAGGAGATCTTTCTCCAGAACTGAATGCACACTGGTTATGTACACTATTATTGCTTTTTCCCGCAAGGAATCATTTTCCCCTCCTCAAGGAATCATTTGGATTGTAGGAAAATTGCAATGACCCAACCCATGAGAGACATGGCAGTGTTGCTAGAAAAATGTGATTGTCTTTCAGTCTAATCCTTCCCTTGAGCTCTGAGTGCTGTGTGGATTGGTTATGTGGGTGCCCTGGGATCCACTAGTCAGTGTTTGTGGCAAGCAGCACATCTCCCCATTCCTGTATCTGTACAATGTCTGTACAATGACTCCTGGTTCCTTATCTGTTGGTGATGGAAAGTAGATCTCTGCCCAGCCCATCTCTGGCCTCACCCTTTATAGTGCTGATGATGTAGGCATAGGAGTTTTCCTGCACTATGCCATGCCTTGGAATGCATAGTTACCTGGAGCCATATAAATCAGCTTGGGGGGTCAGATTTTGAGTATTTCTAGTAGCCGATACTTACATAAAAAGTATAGATGTATGTCCAGGGAGGGGGCTCAAAAGAGGAATGAAAATGGAAGAGCTTTCCAAAAATAAAAAAAATAAATAAAAACTTTCTGTTCAGCTCTAACTACGACTGGGTGTATAATGAGGTGAGCTGATGGACTCTGACACTGGATTTTGGGGCAGCAGCATCTGATGTTGCCTCTCCTCATTCTCATCAATGCAGCTGCCATAATCGCCATAATCTCTTCTATTACCTCACATCTCACCCAGGAGCTTCCAACACCCTTTCCCTCTTTGTTTACCAAGATACTTTAAACACAGCATGGCAAGCTGCTCATAACCAATACAGCTTTCTTTCTTTTTTTCTTTTTTAAAGAGTTTTATTGTTAGAAAGTGCAAAAAAACCCAGGAACATCAGAAATTAAGAATGAAAAAACCAATACATAGATTACATATACCAAAACAACAACAACGATAACAAAAATTACATAGACCAACGAAAAAGACCATTCTTGAACTTCATTTGCAAACCCCAATGTGAGCAATTGACCAATACAGCTTTCTGAACTCTCCCAATATACAAGGTGCTTGGGAAATGAGAAGAGCAGGACATCAGTGGTGGGTGGTCTGCATGACCAGCAAGAGACAGTGGCCAAGGGCAGTAGCCTCAGGCAGTGCCTCTTTCCAAGCCTCCACTGTGTGTGTGTGTGTAAAGTGTCGTCAAATTGCAGCCGAGTTATGGCGACCACTTATGAGGTTTTCAAGGCAAGAGACTAACAGAGGTGGTTTCCCAGGGCCTTCCTCTGCATAGCAACCCTGGTATTCCTTGGTGGTCTCCCATCCAAATACTAACCAGGGCTGACCCTGCTTAGCTTCTGAGATCTAATGAGATCAGACTAGCCAGGGCATCCAGGTCAGGGCAAAAAAGCCTCCACTAGCTCTAGCATAAATCATACAAATATAGCATAGCTCTTTATTTAGCTATTGTGCATTAATCCATGTGCCTCTGAAGAACCAGCCTTACTTAAATGCTGTAAAGCAGACATTATTTTTAAAGCCGTGCCTTTCAGTTGATAAACCCTTTATGTTCACTGTTAGCTGAAAGGGTGACTGTTTCTCTGTGCCAGGCTACCATTTCAGATCTGATACAAGAGTATACCTGGATAAATTAAGCAGTGAACATTTTATTTTATATTGCAGATTCTGATTTTGTCTCTGGGAAGGGTGTTTCTTTTTTTTTTTTTTTTCTTTTTTACTGACATAAAAAATTGCTTTTGGAAGAGCCAAGAATAAATTAATTGGTTGCTGACTATACTGAACAAAAACGCGGACACAGCACGTTCACACTTGAGCCACTTCAAGTATTAATTAACCCCTGTACAGGTCAGCAGAGGTAGCCAGATCAAGTGCACAGAACAAGCACAAAAGATTAATGGGTGTTCCAAAGCTCCTAGTTTAGACCAGCCAACCATATTGCTGTTTAAACAATACCTGATACATGTTTTGCAGCTTTGGGACAGCAAGGAAACTGTTTTTGACATGAGAATGCTGTAAAAACTTATTAGCATGGAAACTAACAAAAAAAGGAAGACAAGTTCAGATTTGTGGAAGAAGGCAAGAACTTTGTTGCCATCCTTCTGTAAGTGAAAGATAGTTCTTTCACTGTTGCTACAGGGGTTTAATGATACATTCCTAATTCATCAGTGGAAACCCCTCACAGGAAGTTGGATCCGGCTGTAATGGGTGTGTGCATGTGGATATTAAACTCTGGATACAAGCTGAGAGAATGGAGCATCATGGATTGGGGTTTATACTATGTGCCACCCATATGTGTTCAATTTCCAAATGCCAAAGCAGTACAAACTAAAGAATTCCATAATCTCATAATGGCATATTATAATTAAAAAATGACAGTAAAAACAAGTGGTACTTGGTGCCACTAGCAACACAGCTATTCTGGAGCTTATTTAAAAAAAACCCTGAATAATGTCATAAATACAGGAACAACCTACTTGATTGTTGGAACTACTGGTACCCAGGTTGGGAAAAAAGCTAAGAAACATCTGGTTACTGAATGTTCATCAAACGTTTCCCATATGTTTCAAAACTGTGCTCCATAACTTTTTTTAACCCCCTGCCCCCCAAAAAACTGTTAACTTTTTTGCAATGCTAAATTAATGCTAAATACTGCCTACATATAAAGAGAATAATTGCCCAATAAATTTTGAAGGACAGATGAATGAGAAGGGCCTGAGAGGACAGTAGCTTCCAATGGTCAGGGTTCAAGGAATTATGTGGCAAAGGATATTTTAATGGCATGACTGGAATCAATGATAAGGAATAAAGAATTTGGTCACCAGTCACTCTCTTCCACTGTTGAAATATTCCCTGGGGAGAATCAGGATGTGGCCTCACAGGTGGTAGATCATATAATCAAATTTTCCATTAAGACAGTTTTAGATGGGTAGCCACGTCAGTCTGTAGCAGCATTAAAAAAATCATGTCCAGTATCACCTTAGAGGCCAACTCAGTTTTCCAGAGAGTCACATACAATTTCTGAGTCAGAGCTCACTTCATCAGATACTTTGCCATATGTGATGAAGCGAGCTTTGATTCATGAAAGCTTAAACCCTGGAAATTTTTCTTGGTCTCCAAGGTGCTCCTGAACTCGAATTATAATTAATCATGTTCAAAAATGTATGATGGGTTTCTAGTATTTACAGATCAGGTGTTTCCTTTATTAGCATTTACAGGAATGCTAATAAAGAATTTCACATTGGTTGAATTAATCTAAATAGGACCCCAAAGGGCTTAAAATGAATACTGGGTTTCCTTTGCGGGGGAGGGGTTTTTTACTATCAGAACTAGTTAAGGTTATAGAAAAATGAGAAGTTGTTATAGGCAGGAGGAAAACTGATAACTAATTGTCATATGTGGTACAGAATAATCCAAAATCCAGGACCATGAATATCTCTAATAGTCAACCTGGCCCAATCTGGAGATACTAAAATCTGCTTACTAAAGCCATGCTGAGAGAAGAGAGATTTGTCTCCAAACTTGGGGGGGGGGGACCTCTCAGGTTTGCAGGAAAATCCCAAAGCATAATAAAAGAGGGAGCCAGCCCCCCCCTCCAAGAGTTGTCTGCACAAGTGCATCTGCCTTCAAATCAATCTTCTGGGGGTGGGGGCAGGGGAAGAGTACCAGGAACCTCCTCCACCCACCACAAACACCTTCAAACCCCTACCTCCACTGCTGCCTAGGGGGTGGGCAAGAAGCAGTGGGAGCCTCACACACACACACACACACACACATCCCAACATGGCAGCTACTGCCACTGCCACAGCTTGAGCCAAACAGCTGAGCAGGAAAGAATAGTGATGGGAGGGGACATGCAGGTGGACATCTAGGACAGTGGAGAGGGCAACGGATGGGCAGGCAGGCACAGCAGCAGGGAGGGGGTGACTGAGTGAGCCAAATCCCCTTTGCCACTGTGCCTTGAAGAGTAGACAAGGGGGAACGGGAGCATCTGCCACTCCAATATCCCCACTTTGCTGCTGACAAAGAAGGGGAAAAGGATAAAGAGAGGATGGGAAAGAAAAACAGTGTGTGAGAAAGAGTGACTGTGAGAAGAGGTGGGGGAGAGGGAATGAAGCATCCGCAGGGGGATGGGATGTCACATCCTGCAAGTTCCTTCCAGGTCCCTGTTTGCTATCTCTCATAAGAAAGGCATTTCAATAAAATATTGTGTTGATGGTATCTGACTGCTACTAAAATAAATCATATTTATCAGAAGATGTTAATGTGGGTCTCTAGATACAGGCTTTTCCCATTATTGATGGATATATCAAAAACCTTGAATGAAAGTATTAAACATAATAGCTGAGTTGACAGGATATCTATTTCCTATGGAAGATAACATAATTCTGCTCTGTTTTTTATATGATGTGGTTAGGCAGGCTAGTTGAAATTAGTGAGAAATATCCCAACAATTGCATTACTACAGATCAATGGAAAACTGAAACAGAATTGAAAGCTAAAATAATATGAAAAACTGAGAGATGTTACCCATTTTGATTGTATGTAGTCTTTGGCAAACCATTTTATACAAAATTGAGCTTGTGTGTAAATTATTCCAATGGACTTTATATCTTTTTTTAACATCATATTTATCTTTTAATAGATTATTAGCACTGTGGTTGTGGCTCAGTGGCAGAGGGCATGCTTTGCTTGCAGAAGTTTCTAGGTTCAATCAGCAATCCCAGTTAAAGGGTCTCAGGTAGCAGATGTTGTGAATGACCTTTCATTGCCTGAAAATCCTAGACTGCCACTGCCAGCCAATGCAGGACTAGATGGACTGACTGTCTGACTCAGTGTAAGGCATATTCACATAAACTGTATATTTACTTAATGCTTAAAAACAGATCCAAAAGGGGGGGATTTGATGTATCTATCATTTATTTATTTATATATCGGAACATTTCAACCACTCCTTTGCATACAGTTCAAGGCAGATTACGAAATATGAAACCAAATTTGCAATGGAGTTAAATGTACTGTTCTGTGATTTCCAGTCACTAGTATAGGTTGAGCATCCCGTATCTGAAAATCCGATATCCAAAATGATCCAAAATCCAAAATATTTTGAGTGCCCAGAAAGGGTGATAAAATGGCACGTGTGCAGGCCTGTTGTTCCAACAACAGGTTCCCCAAAATGCCCCAAATGCACAAAATTATTTAAAATATTGTATAAAATTACCTTCAGGCTATGTGTGTAAGGTGTATATAATACATTTATTTTGTGTTTAGACTTGGGTCCTATCCCCAAGATATCTCATTATGTATATGCAAATATTCCAAAATCCAAAAAAAATCAAAATCTGAAACACTTCTTCTCCCAAGCATTTTGGATAAGGGATACTCAACCTGTATAGTGGTGAGATTTTCAGGCTAGGATTGGGGTAGAATGTGATTATAATTCCCACTCTGCCATGAAACTCACTGCATGACCCAGGACAGTCATTTCTGTAGTGCTGTCAGAAGGTTAGGAATGGGAAGGTAAGTCCGACACCCAGAATTTCTTGTATGAAGGGAAAAAAGTGCAGAAGTTCCCATAAAATGGGGCATGCATGCACCACACACACACACACACACACACACACACAGAGAGAGAGAGAGAGAGAGAGAGAGAGAGAGAGAGAGAGAGAGAGAGAGAGAGAGAGAGAGAGAGTTATTCTTCTCCCTTTCTAAAATACACAGAATATGGATGGTACCATAAAACTCTGGAACATTCAGTTTTTATTATTACTTAATATCAGACACAAGCACAATGGTATTTAGAATTATTTGTTATGACTTGTTATGACTGTTTCTAAATCTTACCATAGCAATGACTGCTGCTCCAGCCCCAGCCAGCGACACAATAAACAAATGGAATGTCATGTTCAACTGCAAAAGGAACAAGGAAAGCAAGTTGCAAATTTAAAACACCCTAAAAACACCCTAAAATTTTAAAACACCCTAAAAAAAAGTACTATAAAGACCACAGTGCACAGTTCACCTTGTACAGTAATTCTTGCCTTGATGTTGCTGTTTGGAAGAACTAACCAATGTACTCACTATTGACATGTATAAGCAATTCCTGCCCTTACCTGGATGACTCCAGAACCAACGGGTTGGAATTAAATTAAAAGAGTTTCCGAAGAATTTTCTAATAGAGTGGTTCCTCAGTGGAACAGGCTTCCTCGGGAGGTGGTAAGCTCTCCTTCCATGGAGGTTTTTAAGAAGAGGTTAGATGGCCATCTGTCAGCAATGCTGATTCTGTGACCTTAGGCAGATGATGAGAGGGAAGGCATCTTGGCCACCTTCTGGTCACTAGGGGTGTGGAGTGGGGGAGGCAGTGGTGAATTTCCTGCATTGTGCAGGGGGTTGGACTTGATGACCCTGGTGGTCCCTTCCAACTCTATGATTCTATGATTCTATGACTCTGGCTAGCCTGAGCTTGTCAGATCTCAGAAAAGCAGGGTCAGTCCTGGCTAGTACTGGAGACCACTAAGGAAGACCAGGGTCGTTATGCACAGGAAGGCGATGGCAAACCCCCTCTGTTTAGTCTCTTGTCTTGAAAACCCTTCTAGGTTGCCATATGTTGGCTGCAACTTGATGGCACTTTAGACACACACAAGCAATTCCTAATCACTCTGCATTGAACTTGCAGACCAGTAAAAATTTGTAATGTTGCAATGTAAAACTCCCCATGTGCTTAGGACCATTCTTTTGTAGATTATAACTAAGGATTTCTCAAAGTATGTGATCCTTTCAGATAAGGTCATTTCAGAGGGTAGCCATATTGTGTGTGTAAAGTGCCGTCAAGTCGCAGCCGACTTATGGCGACCCCTTTTTGGGGTTTTCATGGAAAGAGACTAACAGAGGTGGTTTGCCAGTGCCTTCCTCTGCACAGCAACTCTGGTATACCTTGGTGGTCTCCTGTCCAAATACTAACCAGGGCCGACCCTGATTAGCTTCTGAGATCTAACAAGATCAGGCTAGCCTGGGCCATCCAGGTCAGGGCATAGCCATATTAGTCTGAGGTAAAAGGAGCAAGTTTTCTGGCCGCACAAGGCTCAACCTAGAGTCAAAAGGATGGCTAGAAGTGGCAAACTAGAATGAATGATTTTGATTTATGCCAGATTGCCTGCAGCTGGCCTGATCTTGGCCAGTCAGCTGTGTTGCTGTCATGTGACCACATACCTCTGCAGCTGACACGCATTCACAATGAAGCAACTTTCCAATGCCCAGGGGTCTTTGTGTTAATGAGATAGAATGCCAGCTCTGGGTTGGGAAATACCTGGAGATTTTTGGGACGAAGCCTAAAAAGGGTGGGGTTTGAGGAGGGAAGGAACTTCAATGCCATAGAGGCCAATTGCCAAAGGGGCCATTTTCTCCAGGTGAACTGATCTCTATCAGCTGGAGATCAGTGGTAATAGCAGGAGATCTCCAGCTGGTACCTGGAGGTTGGCAACCCATGTTATCCCTTATTTCTCTGCATCTCCCAGAAACAATACTCACAAGGGGGGCAGCCTGGGATGCAATAATGGTCGCACAAACCATGCCTGTCTCATCCTCCTGCAATCCTGACCTCAAATTCTGAAGCCCCAAGCATCTGGTTGGTTCTCTTGTGTGTAGAGCCACCCTGGTCTTCTATCTTTAAAATGTTGTGCCAGCAACACTTCAAACACTTTAATGGTACTTGTTGTAGGAATGCTATCAGCATTAATCAGTTAAATTACTCCCTTCACATGTAGGGTTGCCAACCTCCAGGTAGTAGCTGGAGATCCCCTGCTATTGCAACTGATTTCCAGCTGATAGAGATCAATTCACCTGGAGCAAATGGCCGCTTTGGCAATTGGACTCTATGGCATTGAAGTCCCTCCCCTCCCCAAACCCCCACCCTCCTCAGGCTCTACCCCAAAAATCTCCACGTATTTCCCAACCCAGGGCCGGCAACTCTATTCATGTGTCAATAAAATGAAAGTCCATTTCTTTTTATCTCCAATGGCAACACCTTTAGCACTTTTACTCACCTCAGTAGATTCACACATTCTGATGAAATTTTCAGATGTGGAACAAATCTTCTTATCTTCTCCAACTGTTACAATACCTGTAGCAGATAGAAAACCCAGTGGCCTTTCAAAATACATAGCACAAAATTGTTTAAATGAGTCAGATGGTTACAGCCAAATCAACTGGGATCTTGGGAGAACCATGAACAGATCTGCCCAGCATTTTACAATATAAATTGCAGCCCTGGGGACCCCAGTTTGGATTGGCGTTTAACCCTTTACCCTTGCATGGCTTTACCTTGAGATTATATCTCTCCCCTAGTTGTTATTAGTCCTAAAAGGGGGCAGGGAAAGATATTTTTATTATGCTTGGAAGATGCATTCCCTGACCTCCCAGAATCTTTTCAAATTTGAAAAGTTCCATAATTGTGAGGCAGCCACAAAGAAGTCCTCTTTGTGCGCTAACCAAACTGGCTATACAGTCAAAATTGTGCTATCCAGGCTAGCTTAAAAAATGCAGTGGAGCTACAATGGAAGATACATAGGGCCAAGGAATTAAGAGTTTGGCAAGTGGAAAACTGAATCAAGAAGTATGTTTAAAAGGCAACAGGGACAAAGACTGTGGGATGTGGACCAGTTAAAAATGAGAAGCCCAGATGGGTGTCATCAGCAGTAGCCAACCTACCACCACAGTGAGAACATTCAGCAAACTCCATCTGATACAGTAAAAAACATAGCATGCAATCCTAAACAGAGTTATGTCCTCCTAACACTACTGAAGTCAATGGGATTAGAAAGATGTGACTCTGCTTAGAATTTCACTGTTAGCGACTCCTCTCTTGTGTTTATCAGCTAAAATAGATATATATCTAATCCAGGGGCTGTTACTGTTATGTCCTCAAGCACCATCTTCTGCGCTGGCAGGGTTGATTCAAACACATCAGTTTTTAACTGCATGATAATTTACACTTATCAAAACTAGAAGCTACTCAGTATCTATAACAGTCATTCAAGCTTTTCAGTGACTGTTTTATTGGGGGAATTAAATCAACACATCTTGCAGATCTTTCACTTACCAAACTGACGGAGGTCCAAGCAGAGAGGTGCCCCATCCATTGCAGTGGTGTTTTTGCAAATAGTCCACAGGTTGAAGTACATGTAAACCGGCAGAGAGGTGAAAGCTGTAATTCCCAGCCAGGCGAGCATGAAGATGTACGTCAGCATGATGAACTGCAACAAATATGCCCAAAAACGAGAAACAGAAACCAGAGGAAGGTTTTAAAACTGACATCATTCAGAAAACTGCCATTTGAAAGAAAAAGAAATCAAAGATGTCACATTCTGAAATGTTACAAAGTCTCAGTGGTTTTATAAGTGAATAGTTCCCCATGTTTAACTTCTCAGCCGGTGCTAAGGCTAACCGTTCTTTTCAGGAAACAACAAAAGGATATATCACAATTGACTTAATGGAGTAAACCAGAGTGGATTAAAGTAGCTAGACTTTTGTGAAGGGGAAAAAAAGAAACTTGAAGGCAAATATACCTAAGATATACTCAAGTATCTTCGCTATTTATCCACCTACTGCAGATTTGCTACTTATAAATAAATAAATACAGTTGGAGGACCTGTAAAAACAGAGGGATTATGTGCGAAGTGAGAAAGAAAGGCCTTTGCCCCTCATCTCTCTGACTGCCTCCTATCCCACTAGTCTTTGGTTATGTCCCTTGTTCCTCAATGCCCCCTCTGACCCTCATCTTGACTTTCCTTTCTGTTCTGTTTCTCCACTTACTGTCTTCCCTGCCTTGCCCTGAAACTTGCCTTCATTTTCCTCCTTTCTCCTCACTCTGTCTCATTTCACCTCCTACCTCACACTCATTCCCTTAACCTTCCTTCCAGCCTCCCTCTCATACATCAACCCTGCTTTTCATTCTACCTCCTTAACTGCTTTTCATTCTACTTCTTCTTGCTGCCTGCCATCATGGTGAGCAGGAGAGCCCAGGCACGGCAGAAGCCATGCTCTCAACGCTCAGGATGAGGTGGCTGTCTTGTAGATTCTCCTGTTGCTCGGTAGCTCGCTTCCTTTAGAGAATTATTTGTGAGGGAGAACCAAAGTCAGCAGACGTGCACATTTCTGATGCCACTCTCCTCCTGCAGTGGTCCCTCTTAAACTCAAGGATAAAAGGAAGCAAGCTCCCATTCCTGGCTGATTAAAAACTCATGCTGGCATGCTACTGCAGGATTCATGTGTGTTACAGGGGTAATGTATTGTGAAGATACTTTAAAACGTTTTTAAAGCATATTTAGATCCAACTTAAACATATGAAACTGGTTTATATCAAGTCAGGCTCGTGGTTCATTTCCCTTGATGTCATCTACTCTGACCAGCAGTTCTTTGCTAACTTTAACCCCAAGATTATTTAATCAGCGATATCCAGGATCAAACCAGGGACCTTGGGCATGAAAAGCAGATGCCTTCCCAGTGTGGTGTAGTGGATAAGAGTGGTGGTTTGGAGCAATGGACTCTAATCTGGAGAACTGGGTTTGATTCCCCACTCCTCCACATGAGCGGCAGATGCTAATCCGGTGAACCAGGGTGGTTTTCCCACTTCTACACATGAAGCCAGCTTGGTAACCTTGGGCTAGTCACAGCTCTTTTAGAGCTCTCTCAGTCCCACCTACCTCACAGGGAGTCTGTTGTGGGGAGAGGAAGGGAAGGTGATTGTAAGCTGATTTGATTCTCCCTTAAGTGGTAGAGAAAGTCGGCATATAAAAACCAATTATTCTTCAGTACCACAAACCATTTCTACAGATTCACTCCTGCTCTATCTCTTCATTACTGTCTTTTTCCTGAACTAGCATTTCTGCACACTCAATCATGACTTTTCAAGTGGATGGAATGTATTTTGCTAGTTCTCCTACTCTTAAGCATTGTCTTGGTTAATACAGTGGATGACTTCCATATTAATCTTTCTATGATGTTTGTATTCTGAAGTTCCAAGGAATTCAGTACCATTCCATTGTAATCCTCACAACTTTGTGAGATAGGTTAGATAGAGAAATAGTAACTGGATCCAGAGTCACCTGGAGTTATTCATGGTTGAGCAGGCCTTTAGACCCAGGTGGTCCCTGTCCATATACATCCTCCTTTATTCCACCAACCATCATTTGATTTGTCTTTGCTTTAAACACAGTTCATCATGTATGAATTGAAAACTAATTATATTCATTAATTGTTCAAGACTTGCATGAATAGTATTTGAATTTGTCCTTAGAAGTTACCTTTTTATACAGATTTGGGCATGTATGAAAGCCATAAGGTTTCCTGATGTATACAGATGCACATTGAACATCTGCATATCTATTAAAAATAATGTGACTTGACCCAGTACATGGACTTTATTTATATTTACTCCAATTTTCAAATTCAAAAAAAGAGAGAGAAGGGTCTAGTCAAATAGCTGGAGAGGCATAATCATCTGTAAGCCAATTCAAAGAACTGTTTAATTCCTATGGCCTAGTGTGGTGAAGAAAATATGTTTGGATCCATGTAGAATAGAATTTATCAAACAATCTACCACAAGATGAAACATAGGGATACCAAAATACTGAACAAGGAAGAAGATCCGTGTAGTTTATCAAAATAATGGTGGCACTGAAGTTCATTTCCCCATAGTGAACAACTTCATATATTCATTTGTATGTAGGTTCCAGTATTCTTTGACTTATTACCCTGAATAATTCTTGTGTGTTTTCTTGTGTTGGAGGAGCCTCAAGCAGAGGCTTACCATAAAGACATCCCTTTTAAAGAAACGCCGTACGCTGAATAGGAAAATAGCAGCAGAATCAAACCAATCTGAATTCCTCAACGTTTTCTCAAAGAAGCAATCATGTGACAGAAGACTTTCCATCATCTGGTTTTAAAGATTAAGTAACATATCTTTTGGTGGGATCTTTCCAAAAATAAAAGTAAACAAGCTCTTGGGGGGGGGGGCAGAAGGCTGTTAGATTTAATCTGTGTCATTTTCTCTGGTTTTTGTTTTATGGTTCCCTGCTACCCCAGCATTACTTAAGCAGAAGAGACATCTCAGCCAACCTCAGGCACACACACTGAAATAATTACTTGGCAGCAGAGAGCCATTTAAAAATCTCAAACTGCAGACTAAAAATAAAAGGCTGGTCTTCAATTACTTTTGCAGGCTAAACGGTTGTGTGTGTTCAGCTTCTGAAGATGGTTCTGAGTCCTTGGAGATTCTACAACGAAAAGATTCTAAATGGCATTCAGTCCCAGAAAAATGTTAAGGACCAAAATGATTCCTAAAGTAGTTCTGAGTCCTTGGACATCCTGCAGTGAAAGGATTCTAAAAGACAGTCCATTCTACAAAATGTAAGGAACAAAAATATTTCCATTGTTGCATGTTTTTTAGACTAACTATGGATTCAGATGACATCGGGGGTTACTGCACTTTGTATTCCCAGCGATGTATTAAGAGTTTGAAAATGTTATAAAAAACATCGCTTTAAAAGGGTTTTTGGATACCACGGCTTATAAATGGTTGGAAGACATCTTCACAGCTAAAGGGGCCAAACAAAGTGCGAACAGTATTTTTTATAACTTTTTCAAACTCTTAATACATCTGTGGGAATACATAGAAAGTGTGAACAGTATTTTTTATAATATTTTCAAACTCTTAATACATCGCTGGGAATACAAGTGCGGTAACCCCCTAGGGGTCAGGTGGCTGCCACTGAAAAGCCCATCCATGTGATGTCTATAACCATATGGGGAAGCAGGGCTTATACACATGAGGAATGGCTACTGGCAATTACCTTCTATTACTGGCACCATACAACAAGCTCTTCAACAGCCCCTGCTTAGGTCTGTATCTGAATCATCATCTGACTTCATTCTAATCCTGAAATGAAGAGTCATCAGTTTCCACAGGATTTGAACCTGTGTCTCCTAGATTCTAGTCCAGCCCTCAAACAACTAAATCATGCTGGCTCTCTCTTTTAAAGGATCTGTTGCTGTTCCATTTTTTCAACATCTTTCCTGTAACCCACAGTGAAAGTGCATCTTAAATTTTACTTATTTTTTTAAAAAAAGATCTGTTCAATTGCTGAAGTCATGTGGAATGAAGCAACAGTGGTAGAATAAGGAAGGAAGCAGCGTGCCGCTCCTCTCATTGGACTAAGATTCTCATTATGTAGAACCAACAAGTGACACTTATTGAATCAACTATGACATCTCATACATTTATACTGAGAAAAGTATTAATTCCATTAATCATACTGTGAGCTTCATGCAGACAGAAACATCCAGAAATTCTTTCTATACAAGTAGAGGTACAGAAAACGGTATCAAAAGAGTCAGGTACAAGGCTGCATGGGATATTCTGCAATAATCAGACCATAACCCATAATTTACACTACCCTCCCAGCGTTCACTTTGCTAATCCCTCAATCTGCTGTTTGGATTAGGAGGGATCAGAATAGAAGTAGGCTAAATCCTTGTGTGGCTTTCAGGTAAATTGAACTGCTGTGTATATCATCCATGCCCCTAAGAAATATGGAAATTATACAGCAAGATTGTAGGGAGTTTTTAAAAGAATTAGATGTCTGCTGGGGGAGGAATATAACAAGACCCATGAAAACCGTAGAACTGCCTGGTCACATAAAGAATACTTCAGCAATAGTGTTTGGATGCATCTTGTATACTCCTAGACAGAAAACAAATGGAAGGTGATTCTTCACAGTTAGCATCCAGGTTTGCAGAACTATATTTGAGGGAAGAAATTCTAAGAACTTGATTTAAAATGCAATCCTATACAAGTTTGCTCAAAAGCAAGTTCTGTTCAGCAGAGGGTACTGTCTTGTAAATGAACATAAGGTTTCAGCCAGAATTGCCTTATCTATGGCAAGCCTATCAATAATAATCAGTATGCAGATCAAAGATTTTTATTTGGCTCAAACTAAGGCAAGCACAAAGAACAAACGTTTTGAGCCAAAGAAAACTCTCTCATTTACATTCTAACTGTTATTAGCTTTGTGCTGTGAACAGCAGTTATCATAGGAATTTTTCTTCTATTGAGTTCACTGAGACTTAATTTGTTCAACTCCTTCAAAATAAATTCAAAGAGAAAAAACACTGTGAAAATGCTAAATTAAAACTCATCAAGAAACTTCCTGCATTGTATTTTCCATAATTAGATGCTACCTAAGGGGGACCTGCAAGGACTTGCAGGAGGCATCTCATTCCCCCTCCCCCACTATTTCCTCTTAGTCTATCTCCCCTTTTCCTGCTTCCATCCCTCCTTCTAGGGCTGCCAATTTCCAGACAGAGCCTGGAGATCTCCTGAAATCACAAAGGATCTCCCAGCTGTGGAGATCAGTTCCCCTTAGAGTTGCCAGCTCCAAGTTGAGAAATTCCTGGAGATTTGGGGTGGAGCCTTGGAAGGGCGAGGTTTGGGGGAGGGAAGTGACTGCAGGGGAATTGACCTCTGTCATCGGGAGAAGAGTTGTAATTCTGGGTGAACTCCAGCCCCCGCAGAGGTTGGCATCCCTAGTTCCCCTGGAGAAAATGGCTGCTTTAGAAGGTACAGTCTATGACAGGCAATTATTTTGCTTAGGGGAGATTTACACTCCCAAATGTAATTTTTAAGGATTTCAGATTTTTCTGCAAAGCTGGGGGTTCCCCCAAGTTTGCAAGAAAATCTGTTTAGCATCGGTGTGGCCCCTATCTGCAGATTTAGATATCCGCAGATGGGGGCCACACATCACTATTAGATACGTAATTGATGATGATGCTACTTCTGCCCAGCCTATCTATCAACACTTGGTTCTGGTTCAGAATGGGTTAATTACTCATTTGATTGGCTCTTTCTATTTTACTGGCCTCTTGTTGTAACTTCTTCCCACTCTCCTCCTCTACACATACACCTGCTTGGATGGACACTCTGTGCATCTCACAAAGTGAGATCTGACTCATGAAAACTTATTCTAGGATAAATTTTGTTAGTCTTTGTTTAATTTTGCTACAACAGACTAAAGTGGCTACTCCTCTATAATAAAACTTCTATTCACCTTACCATGGCAAGCAATTGCATGTGATTGGTGGCAAAAAATGTAATTATGAGTGATGCTGTAAACTGTAATTAGGTCACCAATTACAAATGGCATCTAGGAACAATAAAAAAACTTATTATCAAGAATTTAAGCTGACTGGGAGGGGCCTTGTGGGATGAGGAGGAAGGCAGAGTGTTGTAGTCACAACTGTGCAATGTTCCCTTTCTGTGTATGTTATTATTCAACGCAATGTCCAGTCTAGGGTTGCCAACCTCCAAGTGGAGCCTGGAGATCTCCCAGAATTGCAACTGAACTCCAGACTAGAGAGCTCAGTTCCCCTGGAGAAAATGCCTACTTTAGAGGGTGGACATTATGGCATTATATCCCTCCTCTCCACAAACCTCACCCTTCCCAGGCTCCACTCCACTCACCAATCTCTAGGAATTCCCCAAACTGGAGTTGGCCACCCTAGTCGAGTCCTTTGTACCAAATTTACTAGCATACATGGTCCCTTTTCAAGGAGAAGTCAGCACTAGCAGGTTCAGCAGCATTGACAAGTACATTTGCAAAAAAGCTGAAGTCCGTTTCCCCAATCTGGGCAGTTTCATTGAGAATGGAGGTGTTCAAATAACCAGTTTCTGAACATGGGCCAAGAGAAGGTGCTGCCTCAGCTGTTGAGTCTGATGAAATGTTGACTAAGCAGGCCCCAAAGTGGTGCATAAGCTGAAAAGACGTCTCATTTTAAATTGTAAATGCCGTAATGATTTGAGGGCAAGAGGAATCAAAACAATTAAAAAATGAGTACTGCAAGCTAAGGGAATTCACATTATGATGAGCTCATTCCGTTCACACTTTTTGGCATCACTAGTCAAACATGTTTTCCTGTATATGTTCTAGTTCCAATTGAAAACAGACAAGCTGGCAATCTCGACACATATCCAGACACAAATCCGGCACCAACTTTACAAAGCCTTATTTTATGACTTTTTAAGAGGCAGTTTGGAATTTTTCTTTTATGTGAAGGAAGCAGACATTTTTAAGGGGCTAGATACATATCTGATGTGTTCCTGTGTTCATCTGACCCATACCCATTCCCTTCTTCATCTCTCCTGCCCACTCTCCTGCCCAATGGTAAGACCTGCTCAACAGCTGGCACATGCACAAGTGAGATAAATAGTTCGTCCATAGCATATTACTAGTGCTCTCCACTTCTCATTCTAAGGATACCTTTCAATTTATTTCTCATGTTCCTGATTTCTACTGCACAGATGAAGCAACTGTAGCAGGAGGTGCAATACATCCAAAGTCACAGCTTCTAAATTAGTTCATTCCTTCTTCTTGAAATACTCACGTACTTTTTGGTGCATTATTAATTAATGTCAATGTGATTGATTTCCCCTGGTTTGCTTTCCTGCCACTGATTGATTTTCAAGAGTAAGAAAATGAGAACAATGGGTGCAATGTACTATTAACAATGAATCAATACGTCACTGTGCAACCTATTGTATCATAGTATAGCAAAATGTGTACCCACAAACACTCACACAAAAATAACAGAAAGAAAATGATTGCTGAGAGCCAATCCAAAACCTTGCAGTATAATTAATTATTATTGGAGTTTTTTGTTCTTCTGAATCAGCTATCTAAAAGTTGCTATTACTCCAAGCCAAGTATATTTGCCTGTGATTGTTTCAGTGTTTTTGCAGTTTTGCAGGCTTTTGTGGAGAAAACTGTACCGCTATTTTCAATGTGGAACCAATCTGGGGCAGCAGTTTTTAAAGATAACGGCAACACATTCTCACAAAACACAGTCTGCCCTCTAATCTAGATCTGCTAAATTTCAAACAGAATGAACAAAGGGGTCCAGTTTTACCGACCCCCAAACTAGGTGCCTCTCAACGCAGGTGCACTTCTCTCCAATGGTTCTTATGGGGGGGGGAATAGCAGTCAGGCAACAGCCCAGCAGGAGAACACCAGCTGGCCATCAGCATTTAAAAAGAAAAAAACCTGTCCGCATCCATTTTGTTTCCCTACTTTTAAAATAAGTGACTGTCTGACACTTAATTTTCTTTCTTTCTCTGGAACACTCCGCATTTGCCACTCTTCCTCGTTTGGGTCTGTTGTTGGTTTCCTTTTGCAAATGAAGAAGGCTTCCTTTGCAGAAACTCTCCCCCCTGCCCAATCCTTACAATCTTTGAAAATTGTTCAAATTTTTCAAAACAAACAGGACATGTGCGTGTGTGACTGCATGTGATGACTCAATCATCTAAATACTATGAGGCACATATTAACACAGTGTGTCCATAGGGGTACTGTACTACTATATACAGGGCCTCCAGGTGCGTGCAGTTGTCTTATGATAAGGGCCTAGAACTGGGACACTCCATAGGATATGTGCAGGATGACTTAGATCTAGACAACAGAACATTTTTTGCTCTTGGAAGAGGGAACTGGAACAACTTCCCTTTGAAAATAATTATTTACTTTGTTCCAAGATTGTATTATATATTATACAAAGACAAACATATCCATAAACCACATATTGTAGCTTGCAATCAAGTTGACAATCCTTCTTTTTTTTCCAGATCCAAGTAGGGAGCATGAAGAAGTGGTTCATAAAGCCCAAAGGGAGCCACCACAGATGGCTGGTGGATTGCACCTGGCTTTGTAAATCACACTTAGTGCAGTCCTAAAATGTACTAATTCTCACTCTCTTTAGAGGTGCAATCCTAAATTAGAATTGGTCGCCCTGATGGATGACATACGATGGGAGATGGACAGGGGAAGTACGACCCTGTCAATTCTCCTGGATCTCTCAGTGACTTTTGATACCATTGATTATGGTGTCCTTCTGGACCACTTTTCAATACTGCAACTGGGAGGAACAGTTCTGTGGTGGTTCTGGTCTGACCTCAAGGGTAGGTTTCTGAGTGTAGTGCTGGGGGACTGCTGCTCTGCCTGTTGGCCTCTGGGGTTCACCAAGGTTCCTCTTGTCTCCCATGCTTTTCAACATCTCTGTAAAGCTGTGGGACAGGTCATACGGAAATTCAGGCTACGTTTCCACCAATATGCAAATAACATCAGCTCTATCTTGCCCAACCAGCAGACCCCAGTGAGGCTGTGAACAGGTGCCTGGAAGTCGTTTTGAAATGGATGAGGGCTAACAAGCCTAAACTTAATCCAGACAAAATGGAAGTGCTATCCCCTGGGTTATCCTCTTATCCCCTGGGAAATGGGTTGTTCCCTGTTCTGTATGGGGTTGCACTCCCCTTAAAGGAACAGGTTCATAGCTGTGGGGTTGTCCTAGATCCGGCCTTCTGTTGGATAAACAAATGGCAGCAGTGGCTGGGGAACCATTCGCCAGCTTTGGCTGGTTAGCCAGCTGTGGCCCTTCCTGCCCCTGTGGTTCATGTCCTGGTAACATGTAGATTAAATTACTGCAATGTGTTATATGTGGAGCTGCTCTTGAAGGCTGTTTGGAAGCTGCATTTGGTACAGAATGCTGTGGCTAGAGTGTTGACTGGAGTGGGTCATAGGGCCTTTCTCTCTAGTCTTGTTCCATCTTCAGTGGCTTCCAGTTTGCTTCTGGGCTCAATTCAAGGAGCTGGTATTGACCTTTAAAGCCTTATACCAGCCTGGGACCAAATATCTTAAGGACTACCTTCTCCCATATTGAAATAGAGTTGGAAGGATTCATACAGGCCATCTAGTCCAACCCCAAGCTCAATGAAGGATCAGCCTAAAGCATCCCTGACAAGTGTTCGTCCAGCCACTACTTGAAGACTGCCAGAGATGGAGAGCTCACCTCCTCCCTAGACAGCCGATTCCATACTGAACTACTCTTACTGTAAAAATAATTTTCCTAATATCCAGCAGTACCTTTCTGCCCCAAATTTAAACTCATTATTGCCTATCCTCTGCTGCCAACAGGAATAACTTCCTGCCCTCCTCTAAGTGACAGTTTTTCAAATACTTAAAGAAAGCAATCATGTCCCCCCTCAACCTCCTCTTCTCCATACTGAACATTCCCCAGAGCCTTTCCTTGTAGGGCTTGATCTCCAGACCCCTGATCATCCTTGTCTCTTTCTTCTGCACCTGCTCCATTTTGTCCACATCCTTTTTGAAGTGAGGCCTGCACACAGGACTCCAGGTGCTGCTTGACCAATGCAGTGTACAGTGGGACTATGACATCTTGCGATTTAGATGTTATGCCTCTGTTGATACACCCCAAGACGACATTAGCTTTTTTGCCAATGCTTCACACTGACTGCTCATAATTAGCTTACAATCCACCTATACCCCAAGATATTCTTCACACCCAGAAGTGTATCGTCCATCCATCCTTCGCATTTTTGTT
Source organism: Euleptes europaea (assembly GCF_029931775.1). Taxonomy (NCBI): domain Eukaryota; kingdom Metazoa; phylum Chordata; class Lepidosauria; order Squamata; family Sphaerodactylidae; genus Euleptes; species Euleptes europaea. Next base: position 55,165,255 of record NC_079320.1, read on the forward strand.
ACTCAGCCTCTATTAAAGGGACAGAACATTTTTCTCCAGTTACAGTGGATATAACACTAAAAATAGCTACCCTACTCAAGGGGCAATCATTAAAGCATCAAAGAACTGAGTATCCAAGAACTCCCCCCCCCCAAAAAAACCCTGAAATGGCAAGCAGATTGCTTACTCTATAGTTACGATTACTATACGGAGCAGTTGGGCCTACAATAGTGCAGTCTACTTATTATAAAACTAATTATTCATGAGAGCAGCATTACCAACCTAAATAATCAGAGTGATGAGCAGCCCACTGGTAAGACAAAAATAGGTTTGCCAGCTGTGAGCGAATGTTTAGAATTAGACATTCATCCTATGACCAATGGAGATTTCACTCAGATTACTAACTTTAAGAATCAGCAAGGAAATTTCCCTGGAAAGGGGGAAGTTCCAGATGGGCTTATTGGAGTAGTTTGTGTGCCTCCTCACAGCTTTGTTTCATATCCCTTGCTATCCTGGATTTTTCTCATCATTTCCCCAATGTTTCTCAAATCTCCTTTGCACCAACATTTCTTTTTGATATATATCAGAGGTGTGTGGGTGGGTCCCCTTCTGTAAGGCCTGGTCCCATCTTGACATGACTTTGCACAGGCGCCTAGGACAGAGGATTTTTTAAAAAAAACATTGAATAGTGGTGAGTAAACAGCAGTAGGGAGGTGGCCAGCAAAAGCAGCAGGCTGTTTGCTACAGCAAAGGGGGTGGACCTGGGAAGAACTCCGAGTTCCTCAGAGAGAGGGAAGAGGAGCAACTAGGAGAATAAGCAGGGTGGTGCCTCTTCCCAGTGGAGTCCCATTAAGATTTTTCCCAGCAGAGAGAAAGGGGCTTTTCCAGCAGTGGTGTGTGTGGGGGGTTGATGTCCCCCTCCCAGGGTGTAGATGAGGGCACCATCATCCCCTGTCCCAGCTGTGGAAAGGCAGCCTCACCCTTCCGAGTGGGATTCCTTGGGCGGAGCACAAAAGAACAGAGTCCAAATTGACGAAAAGTCTCCACCCCACAGAATGGCTGCCAACTTGGAAGGCTTTAACAAGGGAGTGGACATGTTCATGGAGGAGAGGGCTATTCATGGCTACTAGCAAAAATGGATACCAGTCATGCTGCATACCTATTCTCTCCAGGATCAGAGGAGCATGCCTATTATATTAGGTGCTGTGGAACACAGACAGGATGGTGCTGCTGCAGTCGTCTTGTTTGTGGGCTTCCTAGAAGCACCTGGTTGGCCACTGTGTGAACAGACTGCTGGACCTGATGGCCCTTGGTCTGATCCAGAATGGCTTTTCTTATGTTCTAATGTCTCTGAGGAGGCTAGCCCCTAGCAAAAACCTTTCACGTTCTCTCTCCCTTGCCTGTTCAGCAGTTTTCTTCTTTCCTATTGCTCTGCACAGCCTGGTGGCAGCTCAAAGTTTCTAGAATGGGGGATGGGACAGCAAGAGATCTGAGGCCCTATCCCATTACAGCAGGCTGAAGAGGAGATTGTGTGCCGCCGTTCAATAGTAAAGAAATTGCATTTGTGAATGTATGCAGGCTGACTTCAGAGAAAGCCCACTGCACACACTGGAACTTACATAAGTAATAATACACAGGATCAATACACCAAAGGGGGAGGAATTCCAGAGAGGGTAAGCCTTGCTCTCCCCCGCCCCTGCCAGGCCAAGAGAGTTTTTCATGGGGGAAGGTGAGAGAGGGGTATGGCAAAGGGGCAGACCCTCTCCATGGATGATTGCACATACACATTAAAAACATTTTTTAAAGGAAAATACAGTATCAATTTAGGGTCATGTGTAAAGGGAGCAGAAATGGAGAAACAGGAGAGCACAGGCTAAATCAGATACCTCACTGTTTAAAAAAACAGCACTGCAAGAATTTATCCCAGAACAAAGTTAGTAAGGGCAGTTAGGTCAGAACTATGTGTAAAAAAGAACACAGGGTTGCCACCAAAAATAGTAACCTCATGACCGGTATCTCCTTCCCATCTCTCCTGGATGAGCTCATGGGAAGATGTATGTGTACAGTAGATAAACAGTAGATCCATGGCAATTGTGTTCCCTAGTTACTCTTTGCATTATGCTCTGATCATCGTAAACATACTGTTCATATCCCAACTAGCACTCACAGAATACACACCCACACATATATATACACACTCATCTATTTATCTATCTACACACATATACATACAAACATACACACATTTGTATATTTGTATATTTAATGAGTTTTCAGTCATGGCACATTCACAGCCCAGTTATCAAGAAAAATGGTGGTACATGTTTGGTCTGTTAATGTCCCACATGATGTCAGTGTTCTTAAGTCACATACGATGCCTCTCTGCTCAGGGTTTGAGAGCATGAGATGGCATGGAGGACATACTAACTGGAAGACATTCAAGTATATTCTACATGTATTTGGAGACACCAGCACATACCATTTTATACACACAGCAGTTGCAGCCAAGCACTCATGAAAACTTACAATTTTTTCACAGACATCTGGGACAAATGTACATTCTGCCTGGACAACAGGGGCATATAAAGCACTGTATTTTAAAAAGTGAGTGAAACAGCATTAGAAGTACCATGGAATTCTACATAACTGGGTTCTGCTGCAGTAAGCAGGGCCTCCGAGAGGGTGGGAGGACTAGGGGAACAATATTCCTGGGCGCAAGTCAGCTGAAGGGTCCATGAAGCCAGTGGCATGCTGCATTCACATTACTTTTTTTTTTTTTTACTTCTAATGCAATTCTGCACTGCAGCCAATAGAGGCACAGGGAAGAAAGAGCACAGTAAACCACTGCTGGCCAGGCCTTCCTGTAATGTTTTCTATGAGGCTGAGGGAAACCCTTGCTGATAGGATTTTGCTAAACTCATCAGCCAAGCCAGCATTGGAGCAAGGCAAGACCAGCCAGCACAGCTCATAGCTGCTACAGCCATTGCCAGGATGCAGCTACCAAACAAGTTTATTATCTCCAGCAGTCTGTGGTTTACCTCTTCCTTTACTTCCACTTATCTCCATAGTTTTGTCTATACAGTCAGATCTTGCAAAGGGCCAGCCCTGCTAGCATGTTGTAGCAAAAAAAAAAAAAAATATTTGTTGCCTTTTCCTTGATGACCTGCCTTCATTCTTCTCTCCCCCATTCTTAATCCCCCCTTTGTTTTTCAGTCTTGGTCTCAACTCCTTCTCATCCATTCTGGTTGGCAACTTAGAATGCATTTAATAGTGGTATGCCAGGTAATTTCTGTTAATATAATGAACTGAAAGGCGAAGTTAATATTTCCCCATAATCCATCCAATTAGTAAAAAGGATGCTTCACCCCACACCCCACCCCCACACACACCCTGTACATGCATGATAATGGAATGTTAATCTGCCTTAGTGGTAATAGATGAGGAACAGAAAATAGAATTTAGCTTAGCTTCAATTGCAAATAGCACCAGGGTTGGAGATAACATGGGCCAGGATATTCCAATTCCTTTCATTTTTGCCCCTGGAACTCTCACTATTATCCTGAAGCCAGTGGCCAATTTTGAGATTCCTAGTTTTATTTTCTGATGAGTTATACCTGCCAAGATGGACAGATGGATGAACATGTGGATTCTTTTATTATTATAGATCAGCCAGCCTAATGATTTATTTTGTCATGATATTTTATTTGATTAGGATCATATGGGAGCCTAGATGGAATCTTTGTCTGGGAGCCCATGGTGGCTTCCAGCAGCCCTGGCATTAAATACTCTAGGAGGAATACCAAAATACAGAAACAAATCCAATACAAATGGTTCTGTGATTATCCCTAATAAGATTGTGATAATAAATAAATACATAAATAAATAGTGGACCAGGCCATGTAATTCAATGGGGCTTATTCCCAAAAAGTGCAATTAGGGCTGCAGTTTAATGAAATCTGTAGGAGTGAAAATTAACAGCACAATCTTGAGTGGGGGTGGGGGGTTAGGGAAACCCCATGAAACCGCTCCATGGGGGTTTCACAGGGCTGCACCACCAATTTTTCAGGCACAGTTGGTGCCTGTAAAAGGGGCATCCCTGGGGCAAAGGAACTTGGGGAATGCCTTGGGAATGCCCCCTTTGGTGCCGGCACAAGCCCGTGCACTGGAGAAATGCTGCCGTCTGAGCCTAGTGCTGCCGTGTTGCTCCCAGTAGTGCCAGTTCAGCCAGCAGAAGTGGCACTAATGCCAGCAAAGGGCTCCTATCCCCTTTTGCCCCCCCCTTGTGCATTACTCTGCCTGTATGGCTGTCTCATACCTTACTAATGGTGTCCTTACTAATGCCGAGAAGTAAATCTTTTTCCTTTCTCCCTAATGGAGGCTGCTGTGTAACTTGAAAGATGCACACATATATTCAAAGACATTGGGTAGCTCCAAAGCACTGCCACTGGAGTGAAGTTGGCATAATGGGATTTCCTGCCTTCCCCTCCTGCTGCAGTTGGCTGCACCCCACACAATCTGCTCTGGGTCAGGACAAGGAACATTTACAAACAATGCATGGGCAAAGTGGAGGGAGGGTAGCCTTTGCCAATTATCCTCTCTGCCAGTGGAAGTGCTATTGTGCTGGAAGAACTGTCTTTACTCTAGTGGAATGGCACCTTTGGAGCCAATCCAATGTCCCAAAGGAGAACAATTTCTTCTTTCGGATTTTTTAAAAAACAATAGTGTACAAGTGTTCTTTAAAAAAAAAAAGCTGATAATTTAGATCTTGTGAGAACTATTTCTGCGGGGGAAGGGGGGACGTAATGAATGACAGACACCAAAAAAGAACTTTGATTCTAATTGCAAAAAAAAAAATCTTTAAAAAGGAAATATAATTTAGAGATGACTATGCTCCTATAATTCAAAGCTTTGAATGAAATATAGCCCAAATGAAAAAAAAATCTTATTATACATTGCCTTTGAAAAGAAAGCAAAGCCGAACAATTAAAACATTAGCTATTTGGATCCCTGTTCATCAAGCTGTTGTGTAATATTCTCCAAAGCACCCAGAAAACAGGACTAAAACATATCAACTTATCACATTCAATTGATGTCAATATATCAAAGGAAGATAAATGTGACCTCTTCCAAGGCTATCTTGCACAGAGAGATTGCAATCATTAATCATCAAGAATGTCTGTGAACATATGTGAGTAACATAATAAATAACTCAGCACTAAAAGCAAAACAATTAACTAGGAAAACTAGGATCACACAAATTCACTGTCATTATATATAAAAAAATTAATGACAAGAGGATGGTCAGATACCAGCAGAGCCATCCAGTATTTATTTTGCAAATGGCTTTTGGAACAAACATACTGACATACGTACAGTTAAAAGTATGCTAATGAATGACAGAATCCTTGAAAAAAATAAATATGAAAAAATAATGAAGCATTTGGAAACCTAAAGAAGTAAAATTCATCTGGAACTTATCTGTGCTCCCAGCTAATACCTCGGGAAAGTTAAAGCACAGTTATCCATGAAAACTAAAAACTACAGACTCTGATTTGACTGTAAAAGATTGGCAAATGGCTATATACCAGCGGGAACATTTCGATGCTTGTATAAAAAAATATTTTTGCAGTACTACTTTTCAAAATTATTTCTTTATTTACTACTTCTTTATCCTGCCCATCCTCCAGGGAGCTCAGGGTGGCGTACATGATTCTCGTCACTCCTCTATTTTATTCTCACAACAACCTCGAGAAGTAGGCTAGCCAGATGGATGGATGGATGGATGGATGGATGGATGGATGGATGGATGGATGGATGGATGGATGGATGGATGGACGGATGGACGGATGGACAGACAGACAGACGACAGAAGGACAGATGGTCGGACGGATGGACGGATGGATGACTGGCTGATAGTGACTGGCCCAAGGTCACCTAGTCAGTTTCACGGTAAGTAGGAATTTGACCCTGGGTTTTCTCAGGTCCTAGTCCAACACTCCAACTGTTTCAGTACATTCATACAATTCATTGTCTCCAGTTCTGAAAAAAGGCAGGTTAGGATGTCTATCTGACCAAAAGTCTAGTAGTAATAAGATTTTGGAATTCACAAAGTTTAATATTATATGTCTAAGTACAGAGGTCTTTGTATGGTGTCTTTTAGATCTTTCAACAACATAACTGAGACTTGACAGCTCTAATTATTTTCATCATTACTTCATCTACAGAACAGCCACAAAATTTGGGCTAGACATACAGATGTTATGTTTCATTATATCTATCATCACAATTTGTAACAGTCCATGAACCATGAACAGGACTAATTCCCACTCATAATCCAAGAACAAACTCAGGGTTGGATTTTCTGCAACTACACCTTCATCATGCCTTCTGTTAGCTGGTGTTCTCATAGGTTACTAGTTCCTAAAAACTGCCAGCTAACTGTATTTCCCCAGTTTGTAGAAGTTTAATATTCTAAGATGCAAAAGTAGGTTTATTATACTTCTTTCCCCTTTCTTTCTTTGTTTTTGCCATCAAGTCACATCTGACTTATGGCGATCCCTGGTGGGGTTTTCAAGGCATAAAACATTCAGAGATGATTTGCCATCGCCTGCCTCCACATCATGTTCCCAGAATTCTTTGAAGGTCTCCCATCCAAGTTCTAACCAGGGCTGACCCTGCTTAGCTTCTGAGATCTGACAAGATCAGGCTAGCCTGGGCTATCTAGGTCAGGGATTATTATATATAGCCAAGAAGAAATAAAACAAGAACCCCCCTTTTTTTAAAAGAGCAGGAATGAGGGTGGCTTGTCTGTGCAGCTTGGACATATTTTCTTCTTGCCTTGTGTCCTTGTTCAGATTAAAGTGTCAGTGCCTACAAAAGCAGATGTGATTGTATATCTCTTCCAACACCACAGTAAAACTGCATACATTGCAAAACGTCCAAGGACAATTCCACAGAAAGAGACAAATGCGATACCCACACTTTATTTTTAGCACATATGCTTGAGTCCCTGTGGTCTTGGTACACATTTAAGTAACTGCTTCAAGAAAGCAACATGGTCTTAAGTAACAACTCAACTCACTGGAAAAAAAGAGAGAGAGATCAATGAGGATTTGGCCATTGTCTCGAAGGGACATTGATCACCTTCCTGATGCATACACATATACAAGGGTTTTTTTTGACTCACCTACAAAACCTTGATGGTGTATTTGTGTAATCCATATATTTAAGAAAAGGGCATACATTCCCCAGAGATACACTTTCTGTTTATAAAGACTTTCCAACTTAGTATGAATGCACTGAACGGGCTGAAATTAGCATAAGTAGTCAACACTATCATATTAACATACCCAGGCACTAACACATCTGCCACAGGTGGTGATTTTGAAATCCCCATAGAGATCCTTGATGGCTCCAGTTGTAAAGAACCCCTCTACCATCAGCAAAATGCCGTAGACAAAGAAGGCAGCTGCTACTCCGTAGATCACATACTTGAAGATGTCAATCCTGCATAAAAAGAGTGAAAGGTATTCAAATTAGCAAGGTATTAATGTTGATTCTGGACTCAGGGTTATGAACTATACATCCAATGAAATGCATGCACAAGAAATAAAGATGCCTTTCATGGAAAGTTATCCAAAGCATATCGTTTATCAGATTCAACAGAGTTCTGTACAGCTCATATGCCACACTTCTCCTCCCCACGCACACCACATTGTTATTCATTTAGAAAATGTTATGTTGCCTGTTGGAGGCAAATCACAATAAAACAAAATCAAAGAAACAGTAAAAACAATACAAACAAATTACATCAATAAAAACATATCAAGAAAACAATACAAGTCAATAATTGAAAAAATGCCGATAAAGTCAGCCAATAAAAGCAATGCAGGACATAAAAGCCCACAAAATGGAGCATCTGAAATGATACTGATAAAACAGTCCTCAGCATAGGAGTAGGCTATAAAACATCTAAAAAGATGGAACCCTTAAGTTAAAAGCCTGGGTAAAGAGAAATGTTTTGGCCTGCCCTGAAAGGAAAGGAAAGGAAAGGAAAGGAAAGGAAAGGAAAGGAAAGGAAAGGAAAGGAAAGGAAAGGAAAGGAGGCCCCAGGTGAGCACCAAGGGAGAGGACATTCCAAAGGCAAGGTGTCAGCACTAAAAAAGCCCGGCCTCTGGTCTCCAACCACCGTACTTCTGCAGGCCGGGCCCAGAGAGCAGGGCCTGAAAAACCAGATTTCAACTGGTGATTTGGACAATATGGGAGGAGGTGGTTCTTCAAGCACCCAGGGCTCAAACCATTTAGTGCCATATAGTTAAGAACCAGCACTTTGATTAGTGCCCAGAAAATAATCGACAGCCAATGCAGACCTTTCAGTGCAAGACTAATTTTAGCAAAATATGACACACCTTCAATTGCCAAGATATCTGGATAGATCAGTGGGAAACACACAGAAGACTCTTGCAATGCACTCATCCAGTTGACACGTCCTGTCAACTGTGTGACTATATTCTGTGTGACTATATTTCAGTGTGACTATATTCTTATCTCTCTGCGGAGGTGGGGTGGACAAGGAACTGTATTTTTGAAGTGTGAGAATCCTGTAGGCAACACTCATGTTCCTTATTGTTAACTGATTACTTGGGCCAGCAGAAAGAAAGCACAGGATCCAACCCATATTTTGCAAGGCTGCATTGGTAAATGAAACTTCTTCACATCCCAGAACTTTCCCAGGGATTCCAGGCTGACTTCAGCGTACTTTTTTGGGGAGTGAGTGAATCCTTAATTCAAGATGGCAACATGGCAAAGAGTCTTGGCTGATTGCTCTGTCACTTGCTTAGCTTGCCTGTCAATTTATAATGCAGTAAATGTTTCAGAGTACAAGCCTTTCTGCATGAGCCAAGCACACAAACAAGCACGTACCACACAGAACAAAGTCAACGCCACACTGCATTGCAGCAAGTTCACTATGTGTTTCTTCTGTACCAAATGAATGCTGTAATGCCAGAAGGAAAATGGAATCTGTCAGCGTGCTAGAAGCCCAATGGTGAGGGCACATGTTTACCATGCCTCCACAGGCACAGCTCTCTTTAAGGGTTATGGTGTTCATAACAGTGAGCTGTCATGAGCATACCAGCTGCATATCAATAGATCACACAAACACACTCTCAAGAAGCTGCCTCATACTGAGTCAGAACTGTGGTCTATCAAGGTCAGTATTGCCTAATGGAACGGGAAGCAGCTCTCCAGGGTAGCAGACAGAGGTCTTTCACATTATCTGCTTCCTGATTCAGGTAAGAGGATATGCCAGGGTTTGAACCTGGGACCTTCTAAATGTCAAGCAGACTACTGAGCTACAGCCTTACCCCAAACTGAGAAGGGCTGTTAGGAAGACTGATGTTAACGCTCCTTTGGTTTTTTGGTTTGTTTTTTTTTAGAATGCTATCTGATGGCATTTACATTCCTATCATCAGCTACTCAACTGTACAAAATTACTTATTAGAAGTGTTTGTTTTTGATATTTATTGCTGTTGATATTTTCCCAATAATATCATTGTACTGTTTCTATTGCATTAGGGCAATAGATACACGACTGCAGCCAAATTAACAAGCTATCTGTTTATTTAAAAACTGCTGCTTCTGCCTCTGTTGAGGTGTGTAGAATACATTTAAGGAAGCTGATGAAAGACACAGTTGTTTGATTCAGACATAACTCATAACCATGATTTCACCTATGGTTAGTTTGTGACACCAAGATTCAGCTAACAGGCAATCACTTAAATCTAGGCTTGTCTCAAAAGCTACTGGTTTCATATCCTTCTTTTGTTGTCTGGGATGGTATTGCCAGAGTATACTACAGGATTAAACCAGGATTCAGGTGGACCAAATTAACCACAGTTAGCAGAGTGGCCTAGATTCTATCATATAACCCAAAGTTAAAGCAAACCATGGTTTTGTACAATGTTTAAACTAAGTCAGTCCCCTCCCCGGCCCGGCCTTGGCAATAGTACTGACTGAGCCATTTCTAGTTTTACTATATCCTAAAGGATTAAAGGCTGAAGGAATCCTCAAGCTATTATATGTGATGGCTTAACTGTTGTACTCTCCAGTCAGAGGTATTAAAAATGAGAAATCAGACAGCATGAAATTAGAAAGTTTTCCATGAAAGCTGAATTACGTTGATTGAGAATGTACTATATTCTAAACAACGGATGCTTCATATTTCAAGAATATACGGATATTCTTCCACTTTTATAAAATTCTAGTTGCTAGTACGAAACAGTAACAACAGTGATTTGCCATACGTCTTCGGATTCTATGCAGTGAAATGCAAGAAAGAGATTACCAACGTTGAAACAACAGAACTGCTAAACTACACCCTACTTTTCTCTGAAATGATAAATCCATCTGGGCTGTATCACTTTAGACTACAAGTGATGACTCACATACCTGAATGCCATAGTATCGCCACCAACAAGTGCAGTCATAGAGAAAAGTAGCATGTCAGGAAGAAGTTTAGACTTCTACATCTTATTCTAATTTTCTCCATGCAGACTTTGCTTTTGTTGGGATTGTTTTGTATGAAGGAGCACTCAAGTTGTGCAAGCTAATACCTGCAGCCTGAAGTAGTATGTGATCCACCTGAGGTGGATGTTCCTGTTCCTCTCAATGCTCAAGTGGCTGAAAGCAAGTCAAAGCTTAACCTCAACAAGGAGATGACAGTGGTTGAGATGGCTGAGGCTTTAGGGAGTGCAAACCTCTCAACTTTTGACCAAGACCAATTCGCTTTGTTGCATTCAGTGAGGAATTTGGCAGTATGGTTGGATCCATCTCTTTTGCTCAAGAAGCAAGTCAGTGAAGAAGTCAAGAGTGTATTTTTCCCCTTTGTGCTTGGTTGGAAATTAAAGCTGACCAGGCTGCATTGATGCACTCCAAGGCAACCTTAAGACTACACTACAGCAATACACTTTATGTGGGGCTACCACTGGAGACTACTTGGAAACTTCAGCTGGTGCAAAATGCCATAAGGACCCAGTAAAAATATCCATATTACACCTGTTATGTGAGCATTGCACTGACCTATCTGTTTCTGAGCACAATTCAAGTTGTTCACTTTTACCTTTATAGCGCTTCATGGTCTGGGCCCTCTTAACTAAAATACCACCTCTCCCTATATACTCCCCAATGTTTACATCTAACCCACCCACCCAGCTTGGTTTGGTTTGGTTAATGCCAGCAGATTACTATCAATCTAAATGGTTCAAATTAATCAACCTTAAAGTCAAGAAAATGGGAATCATTGGAGTCTCTCTATATGTCTGATGAACAGCAAGCTTTCACGTTACTGAAACAAAAGATTCTAGACATTGAGTGGCAAAACTTGTCCTCATCAGCGCGCAGGGTCTGCTCCCCATTAAAGCTTGGTATTTATCCAACACTCGGAGCCCTACTTTTCCTATTTAACTTCCCTACAACTCTGATGGGCCTTCATGCTAGCACGCCTAAACATCTTTCCATCTGAAATCCTTTGCGGCAGATTCAAGAACATCCCTGTCTGTAGTCGAACTTGCCCATGTTAACAGAACTGACTGGAGACAACGACTCATGTGTTGCTCCATTATGTCTATTATGAATCTTTATGGGAAGTTCGTATTGAACTGCTGATAAAAGATATTTCATATCTCTCTGCAAAAGACAAAGGGGTTTTCCTTTTGGCTGACCGGTACTCTTGTACCACGGAGAAGGTAGCAAAGTGTCTTCTAGCTACCATGAGCATTCGAGGAACCAAGTGCAACTTACTTGATGGCTACCATGAATTAAATTCTATTTATTTGTTGTAAATTTTATGTATTGGCTATCCTTTTATACGATTGCTGTTGTAACCAATATGCCAATAAAGGTATTGATTGATTGATATCCCCCAATGACAGGTGTACTTAGCTAATCGAGACCTACTATTGGTTTCAGCCTGCAGGCAAGTTTGAAATACAGATGCCAACTCTGGGGCTTTTTTCTGCAGTAGCATCAGCATTGTGGAATGGCCTTCCTGAGGACAAGTAAGGCCCCAGCTTTTATTAATTTCTGTCACTGCTGCAAAGCTGAACTGTTTTAAAAGGGCTTTTAAAAGCATAACTATATCAATCGGTGTGGTCACAAAATTATTTTTAGTTTTCTTTTTTAAATTAATTGTCCTCATTTTAAAAATAATTTTATTGTTACCTGTCATCTTCAGAGCACCAACTTCAGATCTGGCATTTTAAATATAATTTTAAATGTGCATTTTAAAATATAACCGTTCTAAAACATGCAGAACACTGAACTCCTACTCAAAAAAATTTTGTGTCTTCTTACCAAAAAGAAAAAGAAAAAAGAAAGATACATAACTCCCTAAAAATAGGAAGAATCAGCATCAACTAAATTGTAATTGATAAGCTGAACTGAGAAAAAAACATTTATCATTATCTTTGAATTCTTCACATTTTAATTATGTTCCTTGCTTGACATTTCATATATAATTCGGACACAGAAAAGCTGAATAATAACTGTTAATGTCACTATCACCCAAAACAGTGTTCTAAGGTCCATGACCTTAGAAAGCTGTAGATCTGCTTAGGATTATACTCCTTATCACAAACTCATCAAGTTAATATTTACTTATTAGTTTATCTATTGAAATATTTCTGCCCCCTTCTAGGATTGCCAACTGTAGCTTAGGAAATTCCGGGAGATTTAGGGATGGCGTCTGGAGAGGGAGAGCAAAGTTTATGGAGGGAACTTAGCAGGGCAGTGTTGCCATAGAGCCCACCCTCTGAAACTGCCATTTCCTCCAGGGGAAACTTATCTCTGTAGAGGAGGCCAGCAGTAATTCCAGGAGAACTCCATTTCCCACCTGGATGTTGGCAACCCTAACCCCCACCTGTCCTCTTGGCTCATGTGGGATACAGTAAACTGGGATAGCTATCATTCAGAGGCATCATCTTAAATGCAGATATAACCCAATCTTTTAGCATCATCTACATCTGTCTCTTTGTTTAACTGCCTTCCTGAAATTATATCCCAGCCATGATGTCCACCATACCCGGATAAGAATTTTTAGACTTATTGCTGACTTTGTCTTGTTCATGTTCTCAGTGAGACCCAATTCTGCAAAGATCCTAAAGGATTCAAAGTTTCATAGAGGTACTGGATCTTTGTAGGGACAATTATTTCTAAAGGGAGCTCTTAAATTGTTACTTTTCTGGATTTATCCATGTAAAGCATATCTGAGATTAATACTAATTCCTTCGGGTAAAGATAACCTATAACTGTATTTCAGAAAGACAGACATTTCATGGCATCAGTGTATTTTGAATGAAAATCCTTGGGGAAGGTATAGGGCTCAGTGGTATAGCATAGGATTTGCATTCAGAAGGCCCAGGTCCAGTCCCTCGCTTGTCCAAAAGATGTCAGGTAGCAGGTATTGGGAAAGACGGTCTCTGTTTAAGACTTAAGGTTCCTACTCTGGGTTGGCAATTCTGGGGGAGGCAAGGTTTGGAGAAGGGAGGGACCTCAGTGGGGTATAATGCCATAGAGTCCACCCTCCAAAGCAGCCATTTTCTCAAGGGGAACTGACCTCTTTCATCTGGAGATCAGTTGTAATTTCTGGTCTCCTGGAGATCCTGGAGGTTGGCACCCCTACTAAGACCCCAGGCTAAATAGGTACTACTGAACTAATTGGATGAATGACCTGACTATAAAGCAACTTTATATAAAGCATATGTATCCATAAGCCCCATCTAATTTAATAACAAATATAGTTAGATTTATTTTGATTTAAAACTTACAAATAAACTTACAAATAAAGTTTTTAACTAATGAAACAGAACATAAGAATTTATGCAGTGCTGTGTTTATCATCAGCAGTTACACAACACAAAAATAATTTTAAAATATTTTAAGTTACAACTAAATTTTGCACACTGGTAAGTTAAGAACATAACAAAAGACCGACTGGATCAGACCAGTGATCTATCTAGTCCAGCATCCTCTTTCACAAAGAAGCCAACCAGTTGCCCTGGAGGGCCAAACAAACAGGGCATAGATGCTGAGGGCCTCCCTGTTGTGGCCCCCTAGCACTGGGTTTCAGAGATTTACTTCCTCTAAATATGAAGGTCCCTTTACTTACTACGGCCAGTAGCTTTCTATATAAATGCAAAGTTACTAGGGATTTACTAGAAACATTGAACTATTATCTAATGGATTCAGAAGAATTCCAAACAACCCTTTATATTCACTCTGCCAAGATGTATTGGGAGGGAGGAGGGGTTGGTATTTTTAGTTTCTTTTGTAGCAACAGTACAGAAGCGAAGTTGCGAAAGGTGAAGCAGGGACTTACATGGTAAAAACATCAATAGTGTCCCCAGCAGCTCTTGCCATGTCAAAATAGGTCTGAAGAATGTTGACAGTTCCCGAGAGTGCTTCATGACCACAGCCACAGAAGAGTGCGACTCCAGCATACAACAGGATGGTGGCGATCAATGAGGCATAGGGAATGCCCCCCAAGCACTTGATGCAGCACTCAAAGCACCCTGGACAAATGCAGAAAATGAGATCACGTTAACACATTAACATTTTTCCCTGTCCCAAAGCTAATCCGTGTTTTTTGTAGACACGGACACAATACATGCCCTTTTTGTAAACATGAGTCCGCAGGGTCTCTCTTAAGTATGAACAGGGTTCTGAACCTGGGGGGAAAATATTTAAAATATAAAAGATCATTTTGTTCCAGTCCTATGTGAATTATTAACACAGATTGATTCTTCTGATCTATATAATAATATTAAACATTGAGCACGAGCCAGTTCCACACTGTTTATGGTAAGACACTGAGAGTAGAACAAAATCAGAATATTTTTGTAGCCAAGGTAAACTGGACAAGAGTCGCTAGCTATTTGGTGTATACCGTATATACCTGTGTATAAGCCGACCCGCGTATAAGCCGAGGTGCCTAATTTCTCCCCAAAAATGGGGGAAAATTAGGCACCCGCGTATAAGCCGAGGGTCGGCTTATAACCCCTCCCCCCCGCAGGCTTACCTGGGCTCCCGGCGCAGGAGCAAGCAGCGCGGACCTGGCGGCGGCGGCGTCACAACCGGGTGAGGGCCGGGGCAGCCTCCCTGGAGCTGCAGAAGGCCGCCCCAGGCCGCTCTCGGCCGCTAGAAGCGGCGGCGCGGCCGGGCGAGGGCCGGGGCAGCCTCCCTGGAGCTGCAGAAGGCCGCCCCAGGCCGCTCTCGGCCGCTAGAAGCGGCGGCGCGGCCGGGCAAGGGCCGGGGCAGCCGCCCCAGGCCGCCCCAGGCCGCTCTCGGCCGCGAGAAGCGGCGGCGCGGCTGGGCGAGGGCCGGGGCAGCCGCCCAGGCCGCTCTCGGCTGCCAGAAGCGGCGGCGCGGCCGGGCGAGGGCCAGGGCAGCCGCCCCAGGCCGCCCCAGGCCGCTCTCGGCCGCCAGAAGCGGCGGCGTGGCCGGGCGAGGGCCGGGGCAGCCTCCCTGCAGCTGCAGGAGGCCGCCCCAGGCCGCTCTTGGCAGCCGGAAGCGGCGTGGGCCTGGCCGCGGCGGCAGTAAGTTCCCCCCTCCCTCCTCCCTCCTCCCCCACTCCTCCCCCCTCCCCTCCCCTCCCCGCGTATAAGCCGAGTTCGGCTTATACCCGAGTATATACGGTAAGTACAAAGTACGGATAGCCATGACTGCCAGTGGGAAGAGGCAGGTCCAGTTTAGGTGACCGCAATGCATAAGCCTTATCTACCCGAAAGAGCCTAGATGATCTCATCAGACTCTACAGAGGAACAAAACATGCACTACATGACCACTTAATGGCAGCATGTCACAATGTACATGAACCTACTTCTTTACTGGCTATCTATCAGTGGTGGCAGAAAGAAGAAGAAGAAAAAGAGTTGGTTTTTATATGCCGACTTTCTCTACCACTTAAGGCAGAATCAAACCGGCTTACAATCGCCTTCCTTCCCCTCCCCACAACAGACACCCTGTGAGGTGGGTGAGGCTGAGAGAGCATGACTTGCCCAAGGTCACCCAGCTGGCTTTGTGTGTAGGAATGGGGAAACAAATCCAGTTCACCAGATTAGCGTCCACCGCTCATGTGGAGGAATGGGGAATCAAACCCGGTTCTCCAGATCAGACTCCACCACTGCAAACCACCATTCTTAACCACTACACTACGCTGGCTCTCAGGAAGTGCAGTGTGTCACTTGACATATCATGTCGGATTCTTTTTTGCACTGTTTCAAATTTTTGTCGTTTTAGTCCTATTACATTGTTCTTAAATCTCTTATGCCATTTGATTACATTGTTTTACACCATGTAATCAGCCTTGAGTCTCAATCAAAAAGGTGACCTATCAATAAAGTAAGTAAATAAATAAATGCAGCAGAGCATGAAAATGAGGATTGCCCATTCTGTAATGTTCTTGGGTAAAGGAGGATTTAAAGGAGGATTCCTAGCAATCTTGTTTTGCACCTTTATAGACATATAAAAAGGGGGAAATAAGCAATGACAACTATATACTTCCAGATCTCACTGTGTGTTTCTTGCTAATTAAACCATCTACTACAATGTCAAGATCTCAATTCATAAAACCGGGTCTACTCATGTGAACGCTATGTCTAGAAATCACTCACACAGAGAGAGCAATATCTGCCTTAGATCCAATTAAAAGAATTGTACAGGATTGCTTAGTAGACACCAGCCATTCATCAGTCCCTCAATAAAAATGAGTTAGCCTGTACTTTCCATCTGTGAAACAGAACAATTACTATACATCATGAACTCCTGATGTCCATTCCCTGCCCATCCTATTTATGGCTCTCTTCCACACACCCTGCCCTGGCTCCTTACGCCGGCTGTCACATCGGTTCTTCAAGTAAGATTTACTGTAGTATCTGTGAGCTCCTGGAATTGACCCTGGAACACTAGGTCCAGACTACTCCGATGAGGTGGAACTGATGTTGTTTGAACTCTCCTAATGTTTTTAGCTGTGTCACATAATCTAGCTATAATGGACTAAGCATGTATGAGGATGCCATTTTGTTTTGTTTTGTTCATTTCTTATTATTTATTTCCTTTGTTAGTTTCCCCACTTCATTCATTTTGTTTACACTGTGTTATTTCCTCAGCATTTATGTACAAAAACAGGCATCATTTTTTTTCTCAGATTTAATTATTTTGACTGGGGAAAGGTGATGGAAGTTTCATCTTGTGACTTCAGTTTTATCATCTTGATGTTGTTCTCGTCTTCAGTTTCCGATCCTTCACATACTTCACCATGTATTTTAAAAGAACTAACTAACAACTTCACCCATCTCCAACCAACAAGTATAGCCATGCTTCCTTAACTTATTGCAACTACAGTATGTCCAGCGAGATGGTTAATGAGTCCAGGGATTTCTGTATTTGCTGAACTGATTCATATTTCTATCATTTGAACTCAATTTTGGATGAACATCAAAGCCACACTGAAAGCACCAGACTGGTAAGACCAGTGATCCATCTACTGCAGTCACTTGTTTTTGGCATCCACCAAATGGAAACTGCCTTACTCTCAGTACTTGAAAAAGAAAATGTCACACAGACATGATGGCCACAATCCAAAACACAGCAAAGAGCACATAATCCCATTGAAATCAATGAGTCTAAGCACACTATTTATAGCCAGTTACTGTCATTTTAGAACACTCCTAAGAAGGCAAGATGACTCCATGCTTTTAAATGTTATCAAATTCAGATGTCCAACTAATCTAACTTGAGTTTTTATACTTTGCATGCCTGCTTGGGTCACCAAATTACTTCAGAGGAAGTACACCAACTATAACTTAACACTTGGGGTGTTTCTTTCAATGTATAAATTACAGCACAGTGAACACATGAAAGAAGACTCTTTCTTTCTTGATGTTCTCCGAAAACAAAACTTGTGGCAAACTAAATAAAGGACACCTTTACTACTTCTGTGTCTCCCTGAAAACAGTGAAATAACAACCATGCCTGAGCTGGGCTCTCCGTTGCAAAACTCTCATAGGGTTGTAGGTTAATTATCAGAAATGTGATTTCAGTGCTCTGATGACCTGAGTTGAGATGAATTCTGCTAATTAAATGCCCAAAACAAATCAAACACACACATATCAAAACAGAACTTCAGTTGTTTGGAAGACTCCAGGCCAAAAATGAGGCACTTTCTCTTATCTCTGGTATCAGTTGTTAAGTGGCATTCTAATAAATGGAATACATTGCTTCTTAATAGTGTTTGCTTATTTGCAGGCATCTGTCACCATTATGAAGATGTAGGAATAAAATCTGAACTTTGAGTTTTGTCTCATATCCCTTAAAAATAAATGGGAGAGAATTTCGATAGCTTTATGGTATTATTATTCATTTATTGACAAAATGCATACCTGGGTTCAGATCTGCATTACTATTACATTAAGAACACTGAATTGTTCCACTCCCCCAATATTTACATTTAGATGCTCCTAAATGATGCAAATATGTTTCAGCTCATATTCTCTAACAGCTTGTATTTCCATGATACATCTAACTAGGGGCATGCAATCAGATTTATATAAAATGCTGAGTTATTAAAACAAACTATATTAGTAAACTATTCTGGAATTGTTTGTTTAAATCTGAGTTGCATATTTATTTCATTAGTTAGAGTTAGTTGCAACTGTATAAGGTTGTTGGAAACATGGGTTGCAAACTGAATTTAGTACAACATATGGGGTTTGAGAGGGTTGTATCTGGGTGGATTATATGTACAGGTAGAGAATCCCTTATCCAAAAATCCCATATCCGTAATACTCCAAAATCCATAACTTTTTTTGAGCTGACGGAGCCATGCATTACTTACTGTGTTTTTGCCAGTGGCTATGAGTTTTCCCGCCTTCTAAAGGCACGGGCTAGAAGCCCCTTAAAGGTGCAGGGCTTCACTCTCTGCATCAAGCTCCATCCCTTCCAGGCAACAGCAGTCCTTTATGGGACTTGCTCATGAGGAAGCCCATTCAGGCTTGCAGCCTTGGCAGGCCCAGCAATGTCCTTTTGCCCCTGCCCAGTTTCGGAAGCCCTTCTGAGTTGAAGGAGCCGCCTTTCCCCACAGCACTCAGGGTCTGTCCACTGCCATCCCCCCGTCGAGGATTGCTGCACCCCACCTAGCGGGCGATCCAAGCAGGCAGCAGATGATCAGGCTTGGGGGTTCACTGGGGTAGGGCACCCTGCTTCTGGGGCGCCAGCGGATCAAAAGCCACGGCATGTCACAGGCTCTGCTGGTGCTCCCCTAGCACAAGTGCCTTGTACATCCAAAATCGGGAAAAAAAATCCCTTATCAAAGCACTTCTGGTGCCAAGCATTTTGGATAAGGGATATTGTAATACATTAATAGGAGGAATATGGAATGTTCAATGACCCACTACTAAGCAAGGCCCATTTTTATTTAAATACTGATATGAGTACATGTATTAAAGTAATGTATTAAAGTAATACGAAGTTGGTCTCATTGAACAGCTTTCATTATCCACACTCAGGCCAGCCAGTTTACTATTCACTATTATAATCTGAGTTTCTATCTGGAAGTGAGCCTATCTCAGAGGTGCTTTACATGTGAAATCTTGCTCTGCATAGACATAATGAAAGACCTGTAGGACAGAATGTACTTGCAGGCATGAAATGAAAATTATGTATTTCAATTTTTAAAATGTAAATGTGATTGGTGGTATGAGGTTTTCCTGTGATCAGAGAATTATTCTTTTTATGCCATATTCTTATATCAATGAAATTCAATCATCCTTGGTCTTTATAGAGACTAGAAAGGAAGAACCTAGGCTTCTACATGTTCTGAGGTGAACTGCACCAGAGTTAGACTAATTTACACATTAGTGATCCACTGATATTTAGTTGCAAAAAATCATATATCTAGGGAGACATTTCAGATTCCTGGGTGAGGGGAAAAATTTTACTGAGGAAATTTTACTGAGGGGAGATATTCAGCAAGTTTTAAAGGCTGGCTTTTTGATTATTCAAAACTTAATGGCACTAAGCTATATAGTTTAGAGTAACGGTTGTGTGACGTTTATTACTTCCTTGCCTCGTAACCACCACAGTAATGTTATGAAGACAGACAAAACAGTTGCTCTTCTTAACACAAAACGAATCAGACCTCTGGCATGCATGCCTGGTAAGCAGGCCCATTTAAATGCTTATGGCTTAAGTAGGGTCAACAACCTCCAAGTGCAGCTTGGAGATCTCCCAGAATTACAACAGGTGACAGAGATCAGTTCCCCTGGAGAACATGGTTGCTTTGCAGGGTAGACTCTATGGTATTATGCCCCACAAAGGTCTGCCC
Organism: Euleptes europaea; assembly: GCF_029931775.1. Taxonomy (NCBI): domain Eukaryota; kingdom Metazoa; phylum Chordata; class Lepidosauria; order Squamata; family Sphaerodactylidae; genus Euleptes; species Euleptes europaea. The sequence goes on from NC_079320.1 coordinate 55,185,611, forward strand.
CCAAACCCTGCCCTCTCTAGGCTTAAAGTTGCCAACCTCCAGGTACTAGCTGGAGATCTCCTGCTATTACAACTGATCTCCAGCCCATAGAGATCAGTTCACCTGGAGAAAATGGCTGCTTTGGCAATTGCACTTTATGGCATTGAAGTCCCTCCCCTCCCCAAAACCTGCCCTCCTCAGGCTCTGCACCTAAAATCTCCTGCCGGTGGCGAAGAGGGACCTGGCAGCCTTACCTAGGCTTCACCCCCAAAATCTCCAGGAATTTCTAAACCCAGAGCTGGCAACCCTAGCTATAAACATCCAATGTGAGGAACCAGTGAATTGACTAGAAATTGACTAGAACCTATGGAGACATCATATGTAAGGTTGCCAGGTCCCTCTTTGCAACCAGCGGGAGGTTTTTGGGGCGCAGCCTGAGGAGGGTGGGGACTTCAATGCCATAGAGTCCAGTTGCCAAAGTGGCCATTTTCTCCAGGTGAACTGATCTCTATCGGCTGGAGATCAGTTGTAATAGCAGGACATCTCCAGCTAGTACCTGGAGGTTGGCAACCCTAATCATATGCCATCTAAAACACCGCTTCCCTTGCCATGCCTTGATGGCACACCTGTCTGTTTGACTGTTGATTGTTTAAAAATATTACTCACCTTGTTAATATTGTTGGGAGCTGGGCAAGATCATTATGAATGGGTGCTTAGAGACTTGACAAAGAACGTAAATGTTTCTTGGTAGATGGGTTCCTGAATGTGCAATTTACTGAGGGGTGGGCTCTGAGGCCTGATTTAAGCAGCATGCTGGCGAGCAACAAGAACTTACCCATGTGATCTTGCCTACCACCCATCGTTTAATTTAAACTGTGCTGCCGTTTGAGCAATGTTGCTATGTATAGATAGAACAATGTCTGATCAGGTTACACACAAAGTAGCTGACAGCCCAGTTTCAACATGCAAGAAACAGTAATTTTGCAACTTGAATTTGGACAGAACAAGGCAGAGTTAGTGGAGTTGACTGAGTTCACCGAGGGGAAATAAGTGGTGGAGGAGGGGGCTCTCTCCAGAATTCACTGCCTCCGAAACAATGTCTGTTTGCTCCCAATATGTTCTACTTGAATATTCATAAATAAGGCAAACATTACAAAGACATCATGAATCTCAGGGCAGCTCATCCAAAGGAAACTTAAGCTGTTAGCATTGCCTCTGGAATTTCCTATCACTCATAGAAGCGGAGCCGATGTGACACTTTAATACTCATTAAATTACAGCTTCACTCCAATGAAACACAACTTTTAAAAAACGTCAACAGAAAAGAAGCAATTTAATTGTAAATATGAATGACCATACGTTTTCCACTAAAATAATTTATGCCCTTACGTTACTGTAGAGTTTTAAAAAATCAATACATTCCTCCCATTACCATAACATAGGAAATGGGTAGGTAGGAAGGATGCGGTCAGAAAGTTTGTGGGTTTCATCTGAAAACTTAAGAAATATGGTTGCGCTTATTTTCTTTTTTAAACTATCCTGCTTGAAATACATAAGCCTTGGTGCATTCTGTACATTACTTCCTGATATGAAAATTAATCTATACTCAAACTGACAAAGTTTGTTTGTAAATTCAGCTTGTTTTTAAAATATAGAATATGCCCAAAGCACACCAAGAGTAGAAATAAATTAATCAATATGCTCAACAATTAATTGCACTGCATATATTTCCTTAAACTGAGATTTCTCATTTATGGGGCATTAACAGTTATGAAAATGCACAGAAAATTGGGTTGTGATTAGCTTTTATATGTTTGCAGTACATTAAGTTTTATTGCAATTTAAATGACACATCATATTCCCACAGCTAATAAACATGCAAGATATGGACATATAGCAGTGTCTGCATGTAAAGTAGATTAGCCAGCCACACTGCAAACATATGCTATAGTCTTAAAAACATGCAAAAATGAGTTATTGGAATTTGGCCATCTGCCTCACTGAACCTATCCTATAGATAAAGGTGCCAAAAGGAAAGACTGAAATTATCTTTCCTTTGTGGAACAGTGATCTTATTGGAAGATCAGATAATAATTCTATCTGTGTTAATCTCAGGGTCACTTACAGTGCATTCCTAAAGAGAGTTGCTTCAGTCTAAACCCATTCATTTCAGTGGAGTAACTCGTTTTAGGAATGCACTGTTCCTCACTCAACATGTCAGAAACGAAGTGGTACAATCCTCAGTTTGGGACTGTACCACCTCAATATTTATGTCAAAAGGTGTTTTAAAAAGCCACACACACATTAAAAAAATATTGCCACATTTTAAAAATGCATCCGAATGCTGCTCTGACTTTTGATCTTAGACATTTTATACTGGCAGGGTGGATTTTCCAACATTTAAAACCAATTTACATGGCCAAACAAAGTAGACAGCAGTCTATTATCATTGTGAAAATGACTCAGCATGGAAAGTAGTGACGCCTCTGCATCTGTAGGACTATTACCTGCACCTCAGGTTGGGCACTGCAGTGCCATCTGGTGAGCAAAAACTCACCACATAGCCTTGTAAGACAGTTAGCCCATCAGCAAGACAACTATTTCTGAATGACTGGAAACAAAGAAATGGAATTTCTATACCCTTTCAACAATTAAAAGCACTATTTAAAAAAACCACCATCAATTCGTGAATAATACAGCAAAGTTCACTGTACACCTGGAAGATATTTCCAGCAAAATTATTCATCTTTCCAAAATAAATTTTACAAAGCATTGAAATATTTATGCATTGATTTTTGCCTTCAAAATAGGGCAGACTGTCTTTGAGTTTGCATTTCTCTGGGCAAACACACAGTAGAAACCAGGTGATTCCTCAGTAAGGGTTAGAAGAGGCTGGAAAAATCCATACTCATGGGAACATTGCTTTTGTGGGGGGGGGGAGAACAGAATGAACCGGTTATGACATTAATGAAAATTAGTATGAGCAATAAACTTTTCCATATCTGACAAGATTATTATTGGAGTTTCATCATTATTCCGGCTGGATAGCCGAACAGTTCATTAGAAAAACTGTTTCTATTGTGTATATGTTCCATGTTTGCAAAATGAGAGAAAATATAAAATGAAAGGGTCACTAAAGAGTCACTAAAGAGGAAGAGACTGTAAAAACAGGCTGCTCACCAGCAATGGATATCCCTCAAATAATTACCTGTGCAGTGAAATATATGTGGTTCTGCACGAGTGTTGAAGCAGCTCCAAAACATTCTGGAGCTCAAGACAAAAACAACACGGTGCCCAGATTCTGTCCCCCAACACACTTTTTTGCCTCTCTGTGCATGGGCCCAGGGGAGAGGTGAATGTTATCCTGCTCATTTCGTTCAAATCTTCTCTCGACTTCCCAATACAGAATTAAAAGACTGATTTTGCTACTACACACTTCTAGCTGATTCCCAGCTATTAGTAGATGTGCTCAGGAGCTTTCAGGGTGGCGTGATTGACAGCTTGCCTAATGAAGGCATAGTCTAAATGAGACAATTAACCATGTTCTCAGTTGTGAGGTGAGGTCTGGCATGAGTACTTTCCATATCTGTGGATTGCTGCTAAGGTTAATTTGTGTTGCAGGGTCTAAAGTTGTTGTTGTGTGTTTTTTTATTTCCTTGGCGCTCCAGAGGTTTTAAGTCATTACAAGGTGCCTAAACAAAGTTACAAATGAAAGGAGAACCATAAACACGCACGGTTAGATAGTCACCATTCTTTCGGATGTTCTGGAATCAGAACTCAATGGTGCAAGATACCAAAAGCCTCGTTTCCACCTCCCAACATCTCCCACAAATTTCCAGGAGGGACCTGGCAACCCTACCCCCACCCCAGGTAGCCTACTTGTTCTCTACAGGTTTTACAGTGTTTGAAGAAAGGCCACTGGGGTGGTACACAGATGAGACACACCTACAGAAAAACAAAAACTAAACGAAGCCCACTACAAACTCAACTCTTTTTTTTAAGGGACGAGAGAGATAAAAGTAATTGGGTTAAATCTTCAGAGAGCAGAATTGAGATGCTGACAGAACAGTGGTCAGAAGAAAACTGGCCATTCAGCCTCATCCTGGGGAAGGGATGCTTTGACTGAAGATCTAGAATGTTCTGGGGCTGTTTCTGCCCTGGCACAGAACCCCACATGTGAAACTGCACAGAGCCCATGAAGAAACTAATAAAGCATCTGTCCTTTTTCAGAGCAGTCGCTTCATGGATGACGATGACCACATGTTCAACTACAGTGAGGGACAATTTAACAGCAGAGGTTTAATCAAGCCCCGAATGGGCTACCACACATACACGGTGGGCTGTGTGGAGGCCGAGTACAGTCTCTCTCTCATCGGGCTTAAAATAAAAGCACAAGACACATGCAGGTTCCCCATCCCATACTGTGTTTTGCTGAAAGTTTCTGCATCTGCTTACATATATAACGTAAAGGGCCCTGTTGTGAAACAAGCAGAAGTTATGCAAAGCAGTTCTTGAGTCTCAGTACAGCAAGCTGTTAGTGCTTAAAACTCCTAAACACACACACACACACACCCTGTCACTTTACCAAACTGGTGAAGATCATTCAAAAAATAAGGGGCAATTAAGCAATGATTTTAGAAGTTACCTTTTCCATAGTTCTTTCAGCAATTTAGTTTGTTTCCTATTTAAGTAACTAGCTTTTTTACATAGCTGCATTCCTGATTCACGAATAGAACTGAAAATCCAGCTTCCATTCCATTATCTGAAAATACGCATCTGGCAATTTATGAGGAGTCCCTTTTTTCTCTTAGCAAAGGGCCTTTTGCACACACCAAATCCTCCTAGCAAAACACTATATGTGGAATGTGCCACCTCCAGCCTCATTTCCCTCATTTCTGCTCTCTACACAGATTTAGAGGGAAACAGTTACAAAGATCAATTCAAAATAATGAAATGCCAGTGAGAAAAATCCCCATCAATTCCATCAGTGCACGATGCTCCAGTAAGATATTGCAGATCCCAGTTATCTGTTTACAAAGCATTGTCCATCCATTCTTTGGAGGGAAACTGCATCTAGTATGATTTGGCAACTACCAATGAAAGTAAGTACAAAATAAAAATGTAAAATATGAAGCTGCCGTATAGAGAGTTGGTGCATGGGTCCGACTTGCTTGGCATCATTGGCTTTGATTGACAATTATTCCCCAGTTTCTCAGCCATAGAAAGGTTCATTTCTAACACTTGTTGCCTGAAATAGTTAAAGGGGAGATGCCAGGGACTGAACCTGAGCCTTTCTTCATGTGAGGCACGGGCTCCATGTTTGAGCCAGAGCCCTTTCCTAAACCACAGACCTACAAATACCACTGTTGTCAGCTCGGAGTACTAGCAGCTCTCCAAGATCACACACACACATACATGAACCTTTATTGGTATAATAACCATATTGGCAGATGCATTTGTACAGGCGTCTTAAAAGAAAAACAATTGTGTTCCATCATGAAATGAGAATCGGTTAAAATCAGTATATAACTAACATTAAAAAGGATCTCCTCATATTTCAAGCTAACAAAACCATCTGGACCCATTAATAACAAATACACGAATACATCTCTATGATCACCATTCTTGTCCTATACCATCATTCTCTCTCTCTCTTTGTCTTTATGACAATTGCAAGAAATTCAGCGACATGCTCGATGACTTCCGGGGATTTATCAAATAACAATTTGATACTCTTGTCTGCTGAATTTTTTGGAACTTGAAGGTGAGGATTAATCAGTTGTAAATGTTGTTGAATGAAAAATGGACAGCACAAGAGGATATGATGGATAGAGTCTGGTTCTTTAAGAAGACAACTACAAAACCTTTTCTCACATGGTACTTTCTTATATCTGCCACTAACCATAGCTGAAGGAAATATATTCAGCCTGGCCAACACGAAGGCCCTACACTGCTGGGGAAGAACTAAATTTGAAAAAGACTGGGCCATGACCTTCTGTGTGTGAGGCCAAAAGCACATGGTGAACAGGTCTTGTTCGCTCCAGCAACTATTGTTCAATATCCCAGATCCTCCATTGAATCACCTGGAGGATGTGGGTTTCTCCAGAGTTGGCCATGGCCTCCAAATCAAAACCTATGGAGTGGATTTTTTGTAAAATCAAATGTGACTCTCAGAGATCTTAGGCAGCGGTTTTTCCCGGCCCTGCTAACCAGAGGTCCTTTGTACATGGAGAGGTGGGGGGGATTTAACCTGAGATGTTCTGCACACACAGTTTGTGCTCTGCTCATCAACTATGTACTCTCTCCTTGAGTAACACACTGAAACAGTGGCAACCCTTGTAGTATTTGTTTTCTTTATGTCATTTTCTTTGCATTAAATGGTTAAACATAATGCTTGGGGGTACCTAAAGCATTACACAACAACTCATGTCATTTAGCCGTACAGAGAGTAAAGGAAGCAGCTAAATAGCTACATGGCATGGTGTCTTTAAACCATTGAAAGTGAACAAAGAAGCCACAGCTACTAGGGCAGCCTGGGAACTACAGCTACATTGGTAATTGCAGCAGCAAATCAGTAGCACTTACATCACATCAAACCATTTTTTTTGCTGGTAGCAGAGGAAATTCCTGCCTCCCAGCTCTTTTAGGATTCTCAGCTGGCACAAATTACCTACATGAAAGCTTAACTGGCTATTGTGAATTCATATAAAGGGACACATTTGTTAGGCTTTTGCATTATTATTTTTTCCAGTAGAAGAACATGGAATGGTATTCTGCTTTCTGATTCCAGAACGCATGAAACACCACTCATGAGTTCTAAAAAGATGGAGGCTAGATCAGAGAGGACGATTCTCAATGCAAATTCATGTTCACGTTAATTAATAACTACCATTTTAGAATCTCCCTCATAATATAAACTTCTCTGTAATGCTAATCTGGCCCTCAGGAATGGCCACCTAGCCCACTCCTCACCATTATCAGCAGGTATGAGTCACACTTGCCACCAAGGTAACTCAATAATTTGCACCGAGACACATCCTTCCCTTGCTGTTTCATCACTGGGATGAAGAGCTGGGATGAAGTCAGAAGAGCTGACTTATCCAATGGCAGCTTGGATTCTGACATTTCCACCAATGGGATCGCAAATCATAAAGGTCACCAATGAGCAGCAGGATCCTGCCCAATGACACTGAGGATCCTAATGCTGCACCAATTCCAGCCAATAGCTCTGCTTCCCTTATCCGAAATTCAGGTGCATAAAAGGAATTGCCAAGCCCTCCATCTTTGCTCGTTATTTCTGCTCCTGATCTACCTTCCACCAGTGTCACTGGAATTCCTTGTTCCACTTCCCTTCCTGAAAGGGAAGTGTCTCTACCCATTCCCAACTCTTAGCTTTGTCCCTCCCTGCTCCTGGCCAGCCAGCCCTGCAGCCTGCTGGTCTTCGACCACAGCATCTCCACCAGGCTTTTCCTTCTTATCCTGAAATAGGGTTGCCAGGTACTCCCTGGCAACTGGCAGGGGGTGGGGGAAACTCACCGGCAGCAAAATTAGGCATAGACCTCTGTCATCAATAATGCCGCAACATCACTTCCAGTGTGCACCAGAAGTTATGTCATCATGTTACCAGCGCCATGAAGACACTCTGGTATTTGGGCAAAATCTCTATGGTAGAAGCTGTTTTTTGCCCAAGCACCAGAGCATCCCCATGGTCATCGGCAACATGACATCACTTCCTGTGTGCGCTGAAAGTAATGTGTTGCTGGTGATGAGCCCTAGGCCTCAGTTTGCTGCTGGTAAGTCCCCCCACTGGCTGGCTGAATGGCACCGGTAGAAGGAGGCCCAAAGCGGGGGATCCCATGCCCCTGGTGGGAGGTCTGAGAAGCCTATCCTGAAAACCCTTCCTGCATCCTCTTTACTGCCTCCTTGCCAAAATTACATTTTCCATGTGGCATTTTCATGTGTCATACCTGAAATAGTCAAAACGCTGCCCAAATTCCAACACTTTCCATTTCCAATGTTTACTAGTAAAGGTGGGGTGTTTTTTTTGTTTTGTTTTGTTTTACCCTTTTTCATTTTTTAAACTAAGTCAGATTTCTGTGCAAACTCTGGGGTACCCGTAGCTTTACAGTACCTTACACAAAGCCTGGGCTAGCTCCATTGTGTGGATTTCGGCTTCCAGTTGTTATGAAAAATACTGACTTACCTGCATACACAAGCAACTGAAATGAAAATGGAATTTTAATGTTCTGAGTATAGTATAGTTTAGATTATGTAACTCCACACACTGCCAAGCAAAGCTGCATCAACTAATGTTTGAAGGAACGTACAGTAATACAAGGAGAGCCAGCGTGGTGTAGTGGTTAAGGTGTCGGACTAGGACCAGGGAAACCCAGGCCCAAATCCCCACTCATGCTGAGGAAGCTTGCTGGGTGACCTTGGGCCAATCACATACTCTCAGCCACGACCTTGGCTAGTATTTGGATAGGAGACCTCCAAAGAATACTAGAATTGTGATGTGGAGGCAGGCAATGGCAAACCACCTCTAAACATCTCTTGCCTTGAAAACCCTATGGGGTCTCTAAAAGTCAGCTGTAATATCCAGAATTTAAATTGAAAGCCTCTACTTAGGGATGCCAACCTCCAGGTGGTAGCTGAAGATCTTCTGGGGTTACAACTGATTTCCAGGCAACAGATATCAGTTCACCTGAAGAAAATGGCCACTTTAGAAGGTGGACTCTATGGCACTGAAGTCCCGCTCATCCCCAAACCCCATCCTCCTCAGGCTCCACCTCCAAAATATCCAGGTGTTTCCCAACCCAGAGCTGGCAACTCTACCTCTACGGAAACCATCTACAGTAGACCTTCCTACTGCTGCCCATCCTTCCAGAAGTTGTTCTGGGCAATGGAGCAGGGACAGAGAACACAGTAGAGCAGGGGGTCCCCAACGTTTTTGACTCTCCAGACACCTTTGGAATTTTGAGGCAGGGTGGTGGGTACCAGTACAAAACGGCTGCCACAGGAGGTAGAGCCAAGCACACATACCTTGTGCCAGAGGAGGCAGAGCCAAGCACACATACACATATTAGAGGAAGGGGGAATGGGGAATATAACCCCATCCCAAAACAGAGAAGAAGCCCAGGCGAGGCTAACACACACAGAGAAGAAGATAACTAGTGGAGGAAAGGGGGGATAAAATACACACACATACACACACACTGGGGAAGGGAGGATGAAACACAAACAATTGTTCTGCCTTCACAATTGCCTTGCCTGAAGCAAATGGCGGACACTTGGGGTGCCACACTGGGGAACCCTGCAGTAGAGAGTGCTGACATGGACTATTATGAGCCAGGCCTCACCTGTTTGGGCTCAGCTCATAATGAGTTATTGTTTTCCAAAACTCATTTCTGAAAAAATGACCATTCCCAGTATCAGTGATGCTAAGGTTTCAAGGTATCAATGACCTCAGTGATTCTTTCTTGTCCCTATGAGACCCTTCCATTTTTTGCTACTAAATTCCGAGGATATGTTTCCTTTATTGCTGTTAGGTCACCAATGAATCACAGCAGCTATCCCTAAAAGCACGATTGTCCTAACTGGAAACAGAGTTTTAAAAAGAGGAGGAGGGAAAAAAAATGGGAGAGGGCCTACAAAATGATGTAAATTAATTCATATGCATGCAAACCCCATTTCTGTAGCACAGAGTATTTCTTACACAGGAGCACAAAGGAGCAGACAACTAGCTGTAATGGTGTTTTAAATTATATAAACAAACATTGCATTTAAAAGCCCATTTTATCGCAGCACAGATATTCCCCAAGGCTGTCCTCTTTTGCCCTACCCACTGCAGAGAAGACCTACTGACGTGGTACAACTAATGTAAGGAAACACTGTCACTTTCAGAGAATGTGTACTCCAACATTTCTAAAAATGTGCCATCAAATCACAAGTCGCACGTACTGAAGACAACGTGATCTATCTTCTTAGTGGATTTGGATGCTCTGAACTAATGCTCTGGCCAGAGCAGTTACAACAGACGAAGGCACTCCAAAACTGGGAAAGACAAACAGGATAAAAGAAGCAGCCAAAGAATGAAAAGCAGCTCAGCTGCAAAGATTAAAGTAGATTGGAATACAGCCATGGTGGTCACCAGAGAGCACAGAGGGGACATTCATCCCCGCCCCCTGCAAACTATGCAATCACAGGTGCAGTTATTATGCTGATTAGGTGTGGCTTTTGTGATTACGTGTCGGATTCTACACACCCTTGAACTTTTTGTTGCGCTAGGATTGTCTTATGTAGGGTTGTCAGCTCTGGGTTGGGAAAGTCTCAGTTATATTGGTCTGGAGTCTGGGGAGGGAGGAGTTTGGGGAGAGACATCAGCAGGGTATAATGCCACAGAATCCATGCTCCAAGGCAGCCTTTCCTCCAGGGGAACTGATCTCTGTGGTCTGGAGAACACTGGTAATTCTGGGAGATATCCAGGTCCCACCTAGAGGATGGCAACTCTAGTCCTAAGATTCACATGCCTATTGCATCCAAAGTAGTCTGTGCCCCATGGTGGCTCCCTGATTGTGCAATGTGTTCCCAAGCACAACCACAGCCAAGGCAAAGTTCACAATAGTTTTCCAACAGGTTTTCCCTTCTCATGGCAAATAAGGCTGATGCTTTCTGTTTATTTACAGTGGTAAAATTTTTAGTTTTCCAGTTAGTGCAGGCATCTTAAGCATGAGTTAGATTTACCAATGCTGGCTTGGGAAATTCCTGGAGATTTTGGGGTGATAACTGCGGGAGGCTGAGTTTGAGAAGTGGAGGGAGCTCAGTGGGGATGGGATTCCATAGAGTCTGCCACCTGAAGCTACCATTTCCTCAATAGGAACTGATATCTGTAGTCTGGAGATCAATTGTAATTCCAGGAGAACTCCAGAACTCTGGTTTGTGGGCTTCCTAGAGGCACCTGGTTGGCCACTGTGTGAACAGACTGCTGGACTTGATGGACCTTGGTCTGATACAGCATGGCCTTTCTTATGTTATGTTAAGGCCCTGCCAAGAGGTTAGCTGCCCTAGCATGAGTGGAAGAGGTAGCAAGAGATTGTTCTGCCAGGGACAGTACAGAGGGAGCTCCCAACTCAGAGATAATGGTGTTGTGGCCAGAAGTGGCAATAGTATCTCCCATAATCTGTGCTAAAGACCAGGCCTAGGCAAGCAAGAAAGACAACAAGCACTGTTTAGGGTTGCCAGGTCCCTCCTGGCAACTGGTTGGTGGGTGCGGGGGGACTTACCAGTGGTGGGGGGAGGCCTAGGCTGGTGGTGCTTCCGGCAACATGGCAACATCACTTTTGGCACACACTGCAAGAGACGTCATCGTGTTGCCAAAGATGTGGGATGCTCTGTAATTTGGGCAAAAACTGTATGGTTGGCTCCTTTTTACCACAGCGTTTTTGCCCAAGTACCAGAGAGTTCTGCATTGCCAGCAACATGATGACATCACCTCCCCTGTGTTCCAGAAGTGACATCGCCATGTTGTCAGCGATGTTGCTGCGTGGCCAGCCTAGGCCTCCCCTGCTGCAGGTAGGCAATGGGGGGGGGGGCACTGGGCTGGGTACAGGGAAGCCCAGGGGGATACCTCACTCCTGTTGGGGCCTGGCAGTCCTAGCACTGTTACATCCTCGCTCTAGTCCAGCCATTGGGCCTAGGAGCTCTGCTAAAATTAGCTTGTTCTATCAAGAGGCTCACTTGCTTCATACGTGTCTGATTTGCATTATATTCATTTGGTAAACTGCCTCAGGCAGATTCTCTCACATAAATATGTTCTAAATAAGTAAATAATTCATTGTCGGTGTGGCAGGATCCCTCAGAGATGAACAGGCTCCAGACACAGGGAATATCACATGCACACGCAAGCACTTACATAAATGCATAAAGTAAGGTTGCGAGCTCTCGTGCACCTGGGAAATCCAGCAAACCCGTTTGTTGCCCTTTGGCACCTGAAAGGCCAGCAAGAGAAATGGGGGGGGGGGGAGGAATAGGAAGCATGCACACAAACTCCTCCCTTTTACTTCTCTGCCTCTTACATTCAATATTATTCCATACTCTTGGCTCTAATGGAAATAGCAGTACTGAGTGCATTTTTTCTAAATATGACTAGCCCAGGCTAGCCTGATCTTGTCAAATTTCGGAAGCTACGTAGGCTTGGCCCTGGTTAGTATTTTGATGGGAGATAGTGTTGCCAGCTTTGAGTTGGGAAATACCTAGAGATTTTTGGAGTGGAGCCTGAGGAGGGCGGGGTTTGGGGAGGGGAGGGACTTCAATGCCATAGAGTCCAATTGCCAAAGTGGCCATTTTCTCGAGGTGAACTGATCTCTATCAGCTGGAGATCAGTTGTAATAGCAGGAGATCTCCAGCTAGTACCTGGAGGTTGGCAACCCTAATGGGAGACCACCAAGAGATACCAGGGTTGCTATGCAGAGGAAGGCAATGGCAAACCACCTCCTAATGTCACTTACCTTGAAAACCGTACAGGGTCACCATAAGTCAGCTGGGACTTGATGGCACTTCACACACACACACACCACACAGTATAAAACTGTCATATTGGAAAAAATATGTTTCATTCATCTTCTCCAACACCTCTTTTAAAAACATTTTCTGTGGTAGGTGAATTGCAAACAGTGCTCCCTCTCTTCAAGAAATCACCTAATGCTTGATTGAGTTTTAGATGCCAAGTGAAGACATTTCTGTTCTCCTGGGCTTTGGGTGATAATTTTTCACTATGGAGGCCAGAACGTTTGGGTACTTTTCAAAATAGAAAATTTTCATTTTTACTTTGTTTTATGCACTGCCACTGATACTCTGATTAATCACTGCTACTGTTTTAGATTGTTACTCCTGCTAGTTATATTTGTGTTTTTCTTTGATGGCTGTACTACTGTTGTTGTTGTTGTTGTTTTTTAGCATTTTACTAGACATTTTATATTTTGATTGTTTATTCCTATACTGAAAATGTGTATATATAAAGCAGGGAGTGACAGACATACCGGCATACAGATGTAAAAGGTGAGGCTGCAAGCCTGGGAGAAGACTGTTACCCATCAGGCCTTGGGCAGGAGAAGCATTCCTAGACTCACTCTGTATAAACCATGGTGTTGCTCAGGTCAGATGCCAAACAGCTGTGTGGGAAGGCAACAGCTGTTCATCAGCTGTTTGGCATGCCCTGTTTTTATGTTATGTTGAGTAGGGTTTTATCCAATTTCCGTTCTCTGCAGCTGATTTGTACTAGGCCTCTGGAAATTCTAGCTACCCCCTTGAGAAAAGCAGAACAAATTATAGCATGACCAATTCAACAGTACCAATATTTGAAGACCTTTCATTCATATTTAACTCACTAAGCTTCTCTCAGCTGGCTTTTTAACTTGGTTAGGCTTCTACAGACCATCTAGAGAACAACCAGACCTATTTCATTTTCTGAAAACAGGTGACAAGATTTGGCAAGGCCCTCATGAGGAAAGAATAATATTGGATGCTAGAAGGCAATATCAAAAGATGTCTAACATTTCCTGACCAGGATGGCCCAGGCTAACCTGATCTCATCAGATCTCAGAAGCTAAACAGGGTCAGCCCTGATTAGTATTTATATGGGAGACCACCATGGAAGTCCAGGATCACTAGATAATAGGGTTGCCAACCTCCAGGTAGTAGCTGGAGATCACCTGCTATTACAACTGATCTCCAGCAGATAGAGATCAGTTCACCTGGAGAAAATGGCCACTTTGGCAATTGGACTCTATGGCATTGAAATCCTCCTCAGGCTCTGCCCTCAGGCTCCGCCCCCAAAACCTTTCTCTGGTGGTGAAGAGGGACCTGACAACCCTACTACACACTTCTGAATGTCCCTTGCCTTAAAAACCCTACGGAGTCACGATAAGTCAGCTGTGAATTGATGGCACTTTCCACCAACAACCATGGGTATTATTTACAAAACTTAATTTGCATAACTTGCTTGGAATTTCACTTTTTATAACATTATGGGGGAAACGAGAAAAGGATGTTTGAACTGATAACATCTCTATTGATCCACAACATAATGAACTTCTTAGAAGCAAGCAGCAAGCCACTTCAATTGATTGACCTAAGCATTCACCACAAACTACTGCTCAATGAATATTGTTGCCTTCTGGGACTCCAAGGATGCTCCAGACTTCATCAATTCCACAGGCAAGCACATTCAGCACTAGAGGTCAGTATGCTATGAGAAACCATCATAATAGACCTTTACTGATTGCTCTTCTAAGATTATTTTCAGGTCATCTTGGGAATATCTGCAATATAACTGCCTTGTAATTGCTGACCTATGGGTTAAGAAGTTGGCACACTATTCCATTGCCACTAACACATTGTATTAATGTATTCTTCATATTAAACACATATACCATAAATGTCCCTCACGTGGGAAAAGACAATCAAGTAAACATTATTTTTAATTAACACATTTTGCCGTATTATTGTACAAAATCTGCACACAATAGTTTTAAAAAGAAACTACAACAATAATTAGGAGTAATCCTATTAATTAAATATAAACCAGCGTGTTGCTGAAGACAATGGTTACTGAAGACGGTCATAACAATACTTCATCTTTCCCCACCTTTATCCTCACTTTACTTCCTTCTCACTTTGGAATATTTTTAGGGTTCTGTAGCATGGAGAGGGTTTTCTTGCAGTGGGCACAGATGTTTTTCTAGGAGGTTAGAAATATTCTGTTGGTGCTGAAAATTTGCCAGAGGTTTTCACAGCCTTGGCCCACTCTTTACCTTCAGTGATCTACCTTTATTCTCATGAGCAAAGTGTGGGGTGGAGAGATAATTTTCATTTGAAAGAAGTGGAGACCATAGTTGCTTGTTTAAGAAGTAACCATTTCACTTTTCGGATATAACGTGTTAGTACAAACATGGAGCTCAGAGTGTTTAGAAGGTCAAAAGCCTTTACAAAAAACACATTTAGAAGCCTGTCACATGCATACACACATTTCTCTGCATATTATGAACTGGCACTAAGGCTGGAATCCTGAAGTGAGGGAGTGAAGCTCCTTAGGAGCCTGCATGACCCTGCGCCGGTGTAACTGTTCCTTTAACCTGGAATAAGGGGCACTTACCCATCCCGGGGCAAACACTCTGGCGTCGGGGACCTGTGGAGCTGCCTGGCCCCCTCCGACAGCGCAGCCATGCCCACAAGGAATTTCCAGAAGGGAAAGTGCTCGCCGGCATGGAAGGGGGCATTCCAAGGGTTGGAGCTGACAGTCAACTTCCAAACCCCGTTTGCCCCGAGAATGCCCCCTTGAGCTGCAATGTTGCTACACCACCTTTTTGGGTGGGACAATGTCTCTTTGCTCTGTGGGGGCATTTTCATTTTTTAATTTTAAAAATGCTTCTTTCTTTCCTTTCAGCAGCAGGGAAGCCTTTGAGGAGGAGGTGCAGCTATGCCACTCATGGCCACTGAAACACTACCCCCCCCTCAGGAATGGGCTGCTCATGACTGCTTGTATGCACTGGTATAAAGAACTGTGCTTGTCCCCATGCAAAAGGCGCCCCACAGCCCTTGAAGCATCTCTTGGCTGTAAAGACCCTATCCCCCTAAGGCAGGAGTGGGGATCGTCAGGCCCGGGGGCCGTATAAGGCCTGCGAAGTCATTTGGTCTGGCCCTTCAAGGGTCCTGGCAGATCTCTAGCTCAGAAGGATCTAAGACTGGCGATCTGCCCCCTCCTGCAGACAGGAATAGCCTTTATTCAAGGCGGATGTGAGTTTGTTTTGCCGAGAAAAGGAACCTTCTTTCCCCCTTGCAGAAGAGTCATTAGCTATGGAGCTGCTAGGACCACCTAGAAACTGTGTTAACCCTTTCCCAACCGGGGCGTGGAGAAACGTGGATGCCTGCCTGCTTGCCCGCACGGGGCTGGGTCATCTGGGCAGCTGCCTGCTTGGGGCTTGGTCGGTACCCCCTCTCAACTTCTGCTTCTTTCCCCTCTAAGTCCTGCAAAAGACGTGTAGGGTGGGAAAGTGCTGGATCGGGGCATTATTGGACCGGGTTCCTTCACCTACAAGCCCCGAGAGGCTTGTCGCTCACTCCGTCTTGTGTTTGCTGCCCTGCCTGAATCTGTTGGGCCCAGCTGGAGACGGCAGAGCTCAAAAGCGAGTCGCTCTATGTGGCAGACACTTGGAGCCATCTCTGGTCATGCCTCTTGGCTAAATGTTTGACCAAATATAGCAGGCTAATTTTTAAGTTGATAATTTTGTATGGCCCGCAAATTATGTTATAAATATCCAAATGGCCCTTGGCGGAAAAAAGGTTCCCCTCCCCTGCCCTAAGGGTTTTAATCCATCATGTTCTGCCTACAATAAGATCCTGAATTTTAATTCCCACACATGCCATATAAATATATCAGACCGGTTTCATCACAAAATAAGGATCAGGAAGTAAGACTGCTTTTATGGTTCAGTTATATAATCCACTGTACAGTGCATTTGTTGCTCCTGGCACCACTTTGTTTAAACCATTCCTACTTCTATAGCTTCTCCTTTGGGCCAAGGAAAATGAAGGCTGCTGAACAACCTTAGTAGAGAAGCAAAGATTAGCATCATTAAAATACATGGAAATGCATTTTATCACACGAGCAAGCAGCTAATAAAATATTTACTACACTCCAGCCTATTACAATAATAATGGCACACTTCAGCCACATCTAAATTATTTGCCTTGCAGTTCTTTGCAAAGAGTGTGTTCAGTTTTCAGATACACCTTTGCTGGTAAGGAATACAACTTTAATAGATGCAATAAACTGCTGAAACTATCATTACTTTTACGTTATAAAATTTATGTAAATAATTCCGAGGCACATGCTTTCCAGAAATACTACCTTTGCAGCCTAAAAAGACAGCATATATATATTAAGCAAATGAATTCAAAGGACAATTGCTTGAATTTTTAAAATCTTTGAATTGCAATTTGACGATTCTTAAAGTATATTATTCCACAAAATTATAAAGGGACACCATCCTAATTTAGAAAGACAAAAAAGATTTAAAAGGTAAAAAGTAGTCCCCTATGCAAGCACCGGGTCATTACTGACCCATGGGGTGACATCACATCACAACGTCTTCTAGACAAGACTGTATTTATGGGGTGGTTTGCCATTGCTTTCCCCAGTCGTCTACACTTTACCCCCAACAAGCTGGGTACTCATTTTATCGACCTTGGAAGGATGGAAGGCTGAGTCAACCTTGAGCCGGCTACCTGAAACTGACTTCCATCATAATCGAACTCAGATCATGAGCAGAGCTCTGACTGCGGTACTGCAACTTACCACTCTGCGCCAAATTATGACAGAAATGGTTTTCCTGTATATTTTGAACATCTAACTTAAGCTACAATGACTACAGCCCTGTTCAGACATTACATTTTCTTGCTTCTCCTGCTTTGTGTACTGATCTTCTTATTATGTGTGGTTTCCATTTTGTGTGAATGGGGTCATGAATGTATTTTCAAATTCAGTATGCACAAATATATACCTGTAAAAAAACTGGGATTCTGTTTAAAAGTACTACAGCTGGAAAATATGCACCTTGCACTAGTCACACGAAATGTTGACTATGTGTATCGAGAGTAGGGTTGCCAACTTCCAGGTACTAGCTGGAGATCTCCTGCTATTACAACTCCAGCCGATAGAGATCAGTTAACCTGGATAAAATGGCAGCTTTGACCATTGGGACTCTATGGCATTGAAGTCCTTCACCTCTCCAAACGCTGCCCTCCTCAGGCTCTGCCCAAAAAACCTCCCACCAAGATAATGCTTAAGAATCAACAGCACTGTGTAGTTGTTTAAGTCTAGTCAAGGTGAAGAAACTGGAGCAAACAAGTAAAATAGTAAGTGTCGGCATTACTATATCTAGCCAGCTGAGCCAGAATACATGTACCACAGGGCTAGGGTGAGAGGCTGCCTGTCAGTGTACATGGACTGAAAAGCCTGCGTAGGAGTTATGAAAGGCAGACAAAACATGTCATTCTGCAGCAACTTATTTCCATGCATTTGCAATGTCATTTTCACAACATATTATGCTTCTTGACAGCTAAATACATTGGGTATGATAGAGCCAATTTAAATGCTTTTTCTTTCCACTGATCTAAAATGAGAATGATGCACATGCTTAAATGTCTCCGTTGACATTAAAGAATCTTAAGGAGCACAAAGCAGCCAAACGTAAGTACTTTTAAGATTGTTTTAATTACCAAAGTTAAACATGTACATAAATCTTTCTAATTTTAAAATTAATGTGATATAAAAATGCTGACTTTGGGCTGGATCATGTCCAGTATTTCTAATATTCTTATGTTCTTATCTAGCCATGGTGACTAAAGGGAACCTCCACATTCAGAGGCAGTAAATGTCTGATTACTAGTGCCAGGAGGTAACAGGGCTTCTGTGCCCAGTTGTCAGACCTCCAGAGGAACTGGCTGGCCATTGTGTGAGACAGGATGCTGGACTAGATGGATCACTGGTCTGATCCACCAGGTCTCTTCTCATGTTCTAAATGCCAATTAACCAGCACAAGTCATTATTGAAACAAATAAAAAAGTTTGCAGTTTTGTAACATTGCCACAAACAATTTTTAACATATATGAAGCCAATGACGTTTTTTATTGCTTTATCTGCCACCAAGGCTCTCTGCTGAACATCAAACATGATTGAACATCTCATTCGCCACTGATAAGTCTTTTACAGTTTGATCCTTGCCCTTGCGATGTACATTCTTTCTGGTATCACAGTGGTCAAGCAAATTCTTCCATGCATTGAAAATAATGATTTCCCCTTGGCCTTTCCTTTCAGAACTGACAGACAGCGCATATGTTCCAAACCTTGAATTTGATGCACTCATTTAATTAGAATGAGAAATCTTTCAATTAAGCCACTTACACACTCACAACAGCATCAAGACTTTATTTTGATCTTGTAAACTACGCTGACTCATGGGACTGCTCCAAAAGGATCTCATCCTAAATGAACTTACACAGAAAATTAAGTTCTAATTAAATGAAAGGGCATTAACAACCAAGAGTGTCTAGATTTTGGATTTCTCAGAGTTAGCTAGCAAGTCCTGAAAAAGAGAAGTCTATAATACATCTGTGCTGTCCTTCTTACAGATGTTGCCTCATGTAGGCAAACCCATGGGGCTCAATGGGGCACCATTTTGGCTTGCATCCTGTGTTTTTGAAGCCATACAACTATTTCTCTGAAATGCCTACCTCTGTTTGATTATTACAGACTGCTCTTAACATAAACTGTTCCTTGTTTACAATTTAATCTTGTATATATCCAGGACCAAGACTTTGAATCTCACTGTGAATCTCCCCTATGAAATCTCTCTGCTCCCAATGAAAGCTGAAATGTCATATCCTTGGATATAAATGTGGCATCTCTAGAACCTCAATCCGCCAAATCTTATACTTCTGACCTATTTTTCAAAGCTTAATTATCATAGCCTGTGGGGTAGTGACAGCTGATGCTTAAGGGTACCAGCTAGGGTTGCCAGGTCCCTCTTCACCACCAGTGGGAGGTTTTGGGGGCAGAGCCTGAGGAGGGGAGGGATTGGGGAGGGCTTTCAATGCCATAGAGTCCAATTGCCAAAGTGGCCATTTTTTCCAACTGACTCTATCAGCTGGAGATCAGTTGTAATAGCAGATCTCCAGCTATTATCTGGAGGCTAGAGACAAAAGCCAGCACGATGGCTCAAACTAATAACAGTGCACACACTTACATCACTATATACATATTTTTACTATGAATTTAAGCACTCCTGAAAGTTAATAACTCCTCAACCCATAGGTGCCTATAATACATGCACAAATTTGAATAAATCCATGAAATCAAACTGAATCAAACGCAAACTTATAGTACTAATGAGTTCATATAACAACCGGGTTTGTGCCTCAATGTGGAATCAAAAGGGGCACAGGTTCCCGGACAGAAGATGGCAAGAAGCTCCCAGACCGGAGATGGCAATTACGCGGAGCCAGTCTGTCACACGTTTCAAGAACCTTCTACAGCTTGTCCATCAATCAGTTCCTCTTGTTTCCAAAGAATTCCATACGATAATCATTATTTTTATTTTTATTATTACTATTATTACTATGAACTGATTATCATATGGAATTCTTTGGAACCAATGAAGATGTTTTCTGGAATATAGAACGAGTGGAAGATTTCTTTATTCAGTATTTGGACTTGGGTATTGTATTGGTTGCATTTTTGTACATTTTTTGTATGTTATTTTCCGGTGAGGTAACCAGTTTCCGTGGTTTCTTCTTTCATCTTAATAAGTCGTATTGAGTCACGACTGAGTACAAGTAAAGTGATTGTTATTACAACCAGTTGGTTATTTGGCATCTTTATTATACTTTTGAGCCTGTGCTGATATTTGTACTAAACCTCCAGGTAGTAGCTGGAGATCTCCTGCTATTACAACTGATCTCCAGCCGATAGAGATCAGTTCACCTGGAGAAAATGGCCGCTTTGGAAATTGGACTCTATGGCATTGCAGTCCCTCCTCCTCAGGCTCAGCCCCAAAACCTCCTGCTGGTGGTGAAGTGGGACCTGGCAACCCTAGTAATCCCACATTACAGGCATCAAAAGCTCACTGTGGATTTTATCATCTGAAAAGAAAAATGCACGCAGAAGGCAGCTCCTCCCTCCTGAAGGACTGATCCAATGTAAACAAGTCACTTTGCTTTTATTATGTAACATCACATTGTCTGGTAAGTGGCACTGAAAGGAAAGCATTTGTAAAATGGTAAAAAGCAGGCCTTAATTTAGCAGTTTCTTTGTCATAAAGATCCCTAAAGCTTTATAGTCTGCAATAATTGTGATGCCCAGCACTGGGGGTTTCCAAAACTGTTATCATTCCTACCAACTTCTACAATTACCCATCTGATGTTCAACCAGACAATCGATTATAGTGATCTGAGCCAATGAATTGCCACAAGGCAGCAACTGCAATTAGGACAAAGAGAAAGATCAATTTGTGGTCCCCGGGTCCTGTTTCTTCTCCTGGGGAAAACTAGCACTCTCCCGGCGGGCAACAAACACTTTGATGTATTTCTCTATTTGTATACCTTCTCTTCCTGTTCTAGTGCATTCCCTTAGAATCTGGAATTCAGTTGTGGGTAACATTTTTAAAAGCCAATAACCTGCAATGCATTCTGTTTGACAAAAAAATATTGTCTGGAACAGAAGACAAAAGGCAAGTTACGATATTAGGGCTGGAAGCCAAAGAGCACTTTCACCATGGCGGAACAGCTATTAAAATGAAAAGGATTTCTGTAATTACTTGAACAATCTTGACATTGTGGCTGCCCGAATTTTACTGAGCCTATTAAAAAAATTGGATTCTTTCCCCTCTGAGTAATTCAATGAAAGAGTTTTAATAGACTATAAATACGTCATTAAAAATTAACCTTTCTGATGTTGGCACATAAAAATAACGTCAAAATACAGCGTTACTGTTTTTTACACCGATGGTGAGGTATAACACACTTTAATAGAACATCAGGACATGGTGCAAACTGAACTGGATGTTAGAAAGGCTAAACTTGAGGTTGATAGAAGTCCTGCGTTATCTGTAACATGCAAGTTCCATCCTGAGTTGTTTCTCCCATCATTAGGTAACTTTTCCAATTCAGGATTGTCTTCAAGGAGTTTTCCTTAGACTACCAGTCATAAAGACTCTGGATGTCCTGAGATCTAAGCAGCTGATCTTGGCTTGGGGTTATCCTACATTATGCATACACGTACCATCATATACTCACACAATCATAACCTGTCTTCAAGCACTTAGACAACCCCCCCCTTTTTAGACACAATCACACACAAACACACAATTACTCTCACACTCCCACAAACTTTCCAGACTTTTAAGCATGGCCATGATAAGTTGTGGGTCAAGACCAGGGTAGCCTCTTGCCATGAGCATGTTTCAAATTCCCAGCAAAGTCGATGGTTGTTACAAACCTGTTCTTTCTCCCATTACTATGGAGAGAAGAGAACTTAATCAGCCTTTGTTCAGGAAAACAGAGGGAGGGAGAATACCTGAATTATTATCAATCTCAAGATTGCCACTTTGAGTCATAGTGAAGCTTGTTCCTCCTGTAATAATACTTACTTTTACAGTTGTTCCCTTGATAGAACTTTGAAAAGCACTTTTCATTTTCATTTGGGGGGGAGAATCATTAATCCATTCTAATCTTCTTCTTCTCTTCTGATTTTACCATTTCTGTTGCCCTGATGATCATCCATTGCCCTATTGCCACACAGCTGATATAAAATGTTAGACAATAAAATCTATGAAATCAGCATTTCAGATTCTCAGACTGGATATATATCATGTAAAAACAGGAACAAAATGCATGTCAAACCTTTTATTAGGACCCAATAAATTGTTTTGTGTCTATTTAGTTGGACCTAATAAAAGGCAGTACACAGATTTTGCTCTTGTTTTTTTTTTTATTTGGTGTGGCCCCATAAGGCCATTCACAATGTTTATCGTATCATGTAACGCCTGTGGAGAAAAGACTTTATGCCCCAATTTACTCTATTTTTTTTGCTGATATACAGAATAAGCAGTTCAGTGTCCAGTCCTTTAAATAATTTAATTTTCCACTATGTTAGTTCAAAAAGGTTCAAACAATTCCCATGCCTTGTAAAAATTTCAGAGAGGTTAACATAATATCAAGGAAGACTAACGTGAAGTGCTGCAGGACTGTCATTTCTCCTGATCTTGCTACCATCCAGATGAAGTGGGAAACAGAAGCCAGAGCAAAGAGATGAATGGAGAAGAACATCTAACACACACACACACACACACACACACAGAGAGAGAGAGAGAGAGAGAGAGAGAGAGAGAGAGAGAGAGAGAGAGAGAGAGAGAGAGAGAGAGAGAGAAAGAAAGAAAGAAAGAATGTGCCTCTGCAACTTCCAAACAGAGCCTGGGCTGCATTTTCATCAGCAATCATGAAAGGAGAGGATAGGGTTGCCAACCTCCAGGTACTCGCTGGAGATCTCCTGCTATTACAACTGATCTCCAGCCGATAGAGATCAATTCACCTGGAGAAAATGGCTGCTTTGCCCATTGGACTCTATGGTATTGAAGTCCCTCCCCTCCCCAAACCCCACCCTCCTCAGGCTCCACCCCAAAAACCTCCCGCTGGTGGCAAAGAAGGGCCTGGCAATCCTAGGAGAGGCAATCCTAGGAAAGATCAACATACCCTGCTACAGTACTCTGTTTTGCTTGGCCTTGACACCAGCCCTGCGAAGAAAGAAACAGCAACAGCTAGTCGTATCCTAAGCACAGGTGCATCGTTCCAAGCCTGTTTACTTCAGTCATCTTAGAAGTGTTGCCAGGTCCCCCCTGTTTAAGGCTGCAGACTTACAGGGCTAGGAAGAAGAGCTGAATTATTACACAAATCCTAGTGCCTCCTCCATCTTCCACCAAAGTGGATTTATCCTATTATTTTTATTGTGCATTGTTTTATTATAAACTGTACTGAAAGCAATTATGGCTGAAAGGCAGTCTATAAATACATCAAATCAAAAAAAAACTGCATACACTTTAGAAGCACATGGCCAGTATTTTTACAAGCACGCACAATGTAATAAAATTTACCAGTCTGCTAATAGGAAAATAGAGGATGAATGCAGATTTGCTTTGGGGCGAAATTATAAAATCCCTTCTCAATTAGCCATG
Organism: Euleptes europaea; assembly: GCF_029931775.1. Classification (NCBI taxonomy): domain Eukaryota; kingdom Metazoa; phylum Chordata; class Lepidosauria; order Squamata; family Sphaerodactylidae; genus Euleptes; species Euleptes europaea. Next base: position 55,209,373 of record NC_079320.1, read on the forward strand.
CAGATGGCTTTGGTAGGAAGAAGAATTAACCTTCAATAGTACTAAAAGGTGAAGTTATTTTCAGGTAAAAGAAAAGAAAAAAGAGAAACCAGGGGGAAAAACAGGCAAATATTGATTGTGGTTGTGGATGCCCTTAGGGAAGGTCAGCTGGGGATTCTGTAGTTCCTTTCCCCTCTCCTGTAGCTATGTGGTAATACATGCATGACTGGGTCATTCACTCAACTGTGATCCATTCATAAATGCAGACGTTCATGCCAATCTTCTCCCAGTCCTCATAGGAACAAAGATAACTATCAGCCAACAAATAGATAATGAAACTGCATCCCACCACATATTTCAATGTGGATGTTTTTGCTTGTTGTTTTCTGCTCTCAGGAAGGGGTTAATGAAATGGAACCAAGGGGAGCTTTATCTATAATGAAGAAGCAAAGAAAGAGAAAATGTCAGTGAGTTGCACCTCAACCTTCATACTTCTGGAATAGCTCCTCCGGTAGAAGATATATGAGCTGTTTCCACAGGAGCTGGGCAAATGGAAATGTGCAAATTTCTCCTTCACACAAATTAAGAAAGACTTGTATCTTCTCTTTTGACATTTCTCCATTATATGCAAAGCTAAACTAACATCCGGTAAT